>NC_069499.1:625246070-625621070 GCF_027579735.1 Bombina bombina | reverse complement strand
CAACTACTTCCTATGCTTTGTTATACAACAATATAATGTCCGGCTGCTTAAAATATTTGTCCCATAGAAAGTATTAGAAGCCGTTAAGTGACAATTTACACCCAGTTTCCAATGAAAGCCCAAGCCATTAATACACTTTCAGAGACTTTCAGTACATTAAAAAAAAAAAAAATACACCCAGCAAGTGTTTCAATGAAGAAAAAAATTCTAATATGTAATATTTATTGTTGTCCCATGTATAGGAATAGTTGCACTTATGTTCTTATGGAAATATCAGTAGGTATTTAGATATAAAAATATATGCAAGCACATATCTAAAAATTCAAACTAGACCTATGCCTAGGGCAGCAATACATATTACATATATTAATAAAGTGGAAAATATAATTATAATAATAAGTAGTATTTGCTTATCGTTGGAAAAATATGTAGTATAAATAAGTGTGTCTTTGTTTTTCTTTCTCTTTAGAGGTGATCACATATAAGGAGCGTAGATGTTAAACATACATTTTATAGTGTAAGGTCGGGTTACCATAGCAACTAACTTGATTTTCAAGAAATCCGATGTTGGATGGAAGTGTTAACACGTTTACTTACACCTACACGAAAAGAGCGATGGAAAGCTGGTACTAAAATGGAGTCGTAAACTACTTTTTGCTGTCGGCAACTTCGGTAGATCTATTTTTTGGAGGGACTCTATCTTTTTTGTTGAGGAAGGCAAAGTCGCTACACTGTAGTACTGAAAAAAAATGCAAATAAGACTTTGTGCATTTTTTGTTTAGCTTTGCACTTTTTATTAAAACTTGCCATTTGGAATTGTATTGTACAGTATGTAAAAGGGGCCTCATAATGTCAGTGAGTGAGCTGCACAAGGAATTCCTTTGCCTACTTTAAAAGTTTTAACCCATCTTAAATTGTATTCAGCAAGTACTTTACAGGTCTCAGTGATCTGGTAGATTAGTCAGATTTAGTGAATCTGCTGTCTATGGTAACAGTAGAATGGAGAGAGCTGTGAAAGAATTTTGCTCTGTGTAAGCTCCAGTTTTTTTTTCTTTCTTCTCAATTAGCTTATTTGCAAAGAAGTAGCGGACACAGATGCTCTATCTGTTTATTCCCGCAGACATCTCTGATCGCTCTTCACCTGTTTTACATCCTCGTAAAACTGTCAGCGCAGCCTCCCAACTCCTTTTTCCACATTTAAACACAATGTAATGTTTATTCTGACTCCCGTTCTCCACAGCTTTCTCTGACACGAACAAGATTGCACTCAAAAATCATATCTCTGAAAGAAACCAAACTCAGACTGCCTGACTTTGATGTGAACAGGGCCATTCATAATATTAAGTGCATCCAAAATGCATAAATGACATTAAGGGCCAGATTACGAGTGGAGCGCAAACATTTGGGGTTTATTGCGGGCGTTTGCACACGTCGGGTTTACCACTGGTATTAAGAGTTAGAAGTAAATGCGAACACTTGAGCGCAACCACGATTTACGCTAGGATGATTACCTCGTCCTCAGAGCTAAGATTAACTGTTTTGCTAAAAAAAATGTGTCACAAAACAAATAAAACGTATTACAAAGTACAGTTACACTCATAATAACACTATCTGATAAAATGTATTTAAAAAATTTTTGCAAAATAAAGTTATAAGGGCTCAAAGATATGAGGCCTCAGGTGTTAAGAAAAAAGGCTCCAACGGGCTTTAACTTAGAGATATATACATAAACATGTCTAAATATTTATATGTATGTATGTATATATATATATATTTATTCACAGACTTATATACACATATCAACACATAAATACATCTGTACACATATATAGGGCTAGATTTATTAAAGCTGAGGCGTGAAGGGGCGCGTATACGCGCCCCTGTACGCCTCAGCTCGCCTGTGGCGGGGTGAAAATACTCTGGTATTCGGCATTGCACACGAGCGCAAATTTGTGCTTGCGTGCAATCCCGCCCCCTGCCCGTGCACAGCCAATCACGCGCGGGCAGGAGCTGTCAATCTTCTCGGTCTGACTAGACCGAGGAGATTGAATTTCGCCACATTAGAGGTGGCGAAGAGGCTAGGGAAGCAGCAGTCTGGTGACCGCTGCTTGATAAATGACGGCGTTATTAAATCTAGCCCATAGTAGACATATATACTGTATATAAGTAAATTGGAGCCCTTTGCAGTTAAGTATATGAAAACATGTAAAAGCATATTTATCCAATATCCATTTTTAATAACGTGTTATACTGTGTATTTAGTGTAAATATTTCACATTACAATGTTCTGCATGTAGTGGAAAATGTTCTATGTATTTATAAATATCTATTCCTATATATATCTGTATATATCTATACCTATATCTATACATATATATATTGTACCAAAAAAACATCAGATATATATAGAAATATGTATTTCTGAATTAATAGAACATAGTCTGCTATGTTAAGAACATTGGAATGTGATATATTCATATTTTCATGTCGGGTTAGCGCACTTGAGAATATGCGATCGGGTTTGCGTATGAGTGGGGTGTTTGGGATTTTTTTTCCACTTTTTTTTTTTCTTCTTTCACTTCTATGGGGAATACGTGAACGTGCAGGCAATATTGTAAGTTCGGCTTTTTGCGCTTGTGTGGTTAGTGGACAAAACGAAAACCGTTTACTTTAAACTCTTAATACGAGCACAAAAAGCCAAACTTCTAGCACAGTTAAGGCTCGAGTGGGAGCGTTAATTAGCGCTTTACTTGTAATCTGGCCCGAAATGTATAACATGATAAGCAAGCAGGCTGTTTTGCTTCTTGTTTCTGTAGAACAGGGAACACTTTTTTGACTAGGCAATGTGTAATAAATATACATCAAAACTTCACTAACTTGCTATTTTGGGGGGAAAAATGGGGTTCAACATGTTGCTTTAAAGGGACAGTCTACTTGAAAATGTTTATTGTTTAAAAAGATAGATAATCCCTTTCAACAAAGTATACCAAGAGAACAAAGCAAATTTGGTTATAAAAATAAATTGCAAAGTTGTTTAAATTTGCATGTGTTTAAGTTTGACTAGACTGTCTCTTTAACCAAGTTTGAGTTAAAGGGACATGAAAGTCATAACTTTTCTTTCATGATTTAGACAGGGCATGCAATTTTAAACAACTTTCTAATTTACTTCTATTATCAAACTTTCTTTGTTCTCTTGGTATCTTTTCTTGAAAAATCTCAGGAGTGTGCACGTGTCTGGAACACTATATGGCAGCAGTTGTGCAAGAATGTTATCTAATTGCAAGAGCACTATATGGCAGCAGTTGTGTGAGAATGTTATCTAATTGCAAGAGCAATATATGGCAGCAGTTGTGCGAGAATGTTATCTAATTACAAGAGCACTATATGGCAGCAGTTGTGCGAGAATGTTATCTAATTGCAAGAGCACTATATGGCAGCATGTCACTGTGATTCTAATAATTATGTTTTTAAATGCTTTGATATTAAAGATACCTTCACTTTGTTCAGACCATTGCTGCAGCTACTTGTTACTAGACTAGATTCTTTTATGTCTGATCTTGTGACTGGTTTTCAAAATGTTTGCTTAGTTACGTAGTAGCTAAGGTTAAAAAAATACATTATTCTCCTCTGATCTATTTATTACTTTTGTTTGCCCAGGGGAAGCAAACCAACCCCATAACATGTACAGTTTTATAACATATGGCTAAAGCAAATTAAGTCCTAATTTCAAAACTCACAATTGGATCTCTCTTCTGATCTTCTTATTTTAACAGTGTCAAAGGGATTCAGAGACAGCATGTAATGTTAACCTAATATAATCTAAGCGCTGGGCCAGAAGATGGATCCACCACCATATTGCTCCCACCAACACCTATATATCCCCATCCAGCATGGTCCCTCCATAAAGGACACCAACTTAACATACTTAAAGGCACAGTCAAACTTTCATGATTCAGTTTGAGCATGTAATTTTTAAATAAATTCCCAATGTACTTTTATGATATAGTTTGCTTTGTTATTTTGGTATAATTTGCTGAAAAGCATACATAGATAGCAATGCACAACTGGGAGCTAGCTGCTGATTGGTGGCTGCACACATATGCCTCTTGTCATTGGCTCGCCCAATGGGTTCAGCTATATAAAGAGAAAACATTGCAATATCTTTGATACTCCGTTTTCAAATGGGCACTGTAATCCTTCTGCTTTGTCTTGTCTTTATTATACCCTCAGTATAACACCTTGGAATCAACACACTAAATATAAATAATAGTTATTCAACCATTGTGCAAGAATCTGTGATTCTACATTTCCCATAGATAGAGAATGGATTTATGTGAGATTGCTACAGACTGTTCAAGGTCTATTTTAATGTGCCTTTAATTTAATCACTACTGTGTAGTCATAATTGTGTTACATGTCCCTTTAATTGATATGCATTCCATCATAAAATAAATGAAAACATGCTATCAAGAGCTTTATCCATTGCATATTGTATTATAAATTATGCTATTAAAAACATAAAATTTGTATGTAAATTACACAGGAATAAATCTTATTAACTATACACAGCGTAAATCATAATTTAAGTGCACTGGATGTGCAAACAAAAAGCAAAGAATTGGTACTTAACCCTTTCGTGCCGGGGTTAACGTGTCTACATCGGAACAACTGTCCAGATGTAAACAAATTGAAATCTCGCGATCGTGCACGTGATCACGAGATTTCAATGATGGGATCGCGTCAGAGGGCCAAGCAGTTAGGATGTTGTATTCCGTCCTTCGGCGCTAAAGCCCAGCAAAATTCGGACGGACTACAAGCCCTTCCTCCGCCATGGGCGGAGGAAGCGCTGCAGCAACTGTCAGGTTTAAAAGGTAAGTATTTTAAGAAAACGAGTGAAATGTAAATTTTGATGAATTAAAGTGCCCTTGTTTTTAATAGGATTATTAAAAACCGGGCACCGATTCATCTAAATTTACATTTACTTTAAGGTACAGTGCACTGAAAAACAGCGTAATTTGATTTGTATTAAGCATAGTATTTAAGTTTTAAAACACAAAGGTTTCCCCTCTGTACTTCGTCCTTATTTGCAAACTTTTACCTAGCACAGTGCTCTAATTATTTGTATGGGAGACAGTTCGCCACTCGCAGGGACAGCCCCTTTAGAATTCCATGAGGGCTGCCCCCTGCGAGTGTTGGAGTGGAAAACCACGTCTTGACCAGCACATTTTTTAGAATTGGGGCAAAAAGGAGTAGGCATTGTGTATATATAAGTGGAGTATACTGTTTTTCTGTAAATCACTGTATATTTCTCTCACCACAGAATTCTTCGCAGAAATAAAATAAAAAATATTGAGCCTGGAGCATTATCCCAGATGAACAAGTTGGTGGATCTGTAAGTGCTTGCATTTAAAGGGAATGCATTCCCAAAATTACCACAACATTTTAGAGACTTTAGTCAGAGCTAGCCTGATAAAACATCAAATCTCTGGTATGTGTATTATTGTCATGTCACTTCATGCACGTGTTATGCAGCTACTTATAGATCAGATGCATCCTATGACCAACTATTTGTCCCCGTATTATGGTCTTCATCAGCCTTAGTAGACATGTATCAAAACAAAACAACTCTTAACTGCTTAGCAATGCAGTTGGCTCAAATAATCTGTATCAGTCCCAACCTGTATGTTTATAAGACATTTTATTATCATTTTGTCTAGAAGGGCAGCCCACACACCTCTATTAGCAGTCGAAGTATAAAAAAGGCTGCTCATTAAATACAGGCAGCAAAAGATTATAAGTCAGATATATTATTATCATGAAATAGGAATCATAGAAAAGAAATTATAAAAATGAATGCACAATTATGCTCTTAATACATTTCTCTTGAGCACATATGAAAAAAAAATCTTATAAAGGGCATACTTGAAAACGAGAGAAATCTCATTGTATCCTTCCTGGTAAAATATTTTATAAATAAATAAAATAAACTAACTTTAATAAGATGTGTATGCATATAGATAATAACATATATACAAAGGCTTAAATAAAAATGTGATGCTAACGTTTACTTAACTGGTGAGCATGCTGTTTAGATATGATTTTTGTTAAACATATATTTATGACCAAGTTAATATAAAACATACATTTATCACAAACTTAACATCAATATATAATATAAATGATTAAAGCTTATCAGAAATGTATATTTTTTCCCTTTTTGTTTTGTCAGTGGCTTTTTATACCAGCTGCAAAGTATTAATTAGGGGCCAGATTATGAGTGGTGCGCTAACAGTTACACGCAAGCTAAAAGGCCTTTATTGCAGGTGTTTGTGCATCGGGTGTAGCGCTCATATTATTACAGGTTGAGAGTAAATGCAATCACCTGAGCACAATTGAACTTAACATACGTTGGGATAGCGCATCCTCAGAGCTATGGTTAACTGTTTCGCTAAACAAAAAAGTCTCACAAAACACATCAAAAATACATTTAAAGGTACAGTTACAATCATAACCACTGATAGGAATTATTTTTTAAAAAATGCACAAAAAGGTTATAAGGGCTCAAAGATATGAGGTGTCAGGTGTTGGGTGGGGAAGGCAGGCAAAGGGCTTTAACATAGCGATACATACATATACATGTCTAAAGCTGTATCTGTATGTATATATATGTATGTATGTATATATATATATGTGTGTGTGTGTGTGTACATATGTATTTACAGACATATATACACATATAAATACATATGTGTATAGACATACTGTATATATGAGATTGTAGTCCTTTGCAGTCAAATAGATAAAAACATGAAATAAATAAATATAATTAATAAAGTGTTATACCCTGTATTTACTGTAAATATGTATATATATATATATATATATATATATATATATATATATATATATATATATATATATATATATATATATATACACACAGTTGTAATCAAAATTATTCAACCCCCATTGCAAATCAGGTTTATTGTCAAAATGTACAGACTTTCAGCTTTTGCAATGAACAAGTGGTTTCCCCAAATTCAACTTAAAATGCCACCCCTTCATGGCAAGCACCTTAAGTACTTAGTAGAGCAGTGATTCTCAAGCGTGGTCCTCAAGTACCCCCAATAGGCCAGGTTTTCATTATAGCTGAACCAGTGAACAGGTGAAATAATCAGCTGATCAGTAACACCATGGTTACTATCCTGCTCTCACCCATTAGCTGATTATTTCACCTGTGCACTGGTTCAGCTATAATGAAAACCTGGCCTGTTGATGGTACTTGAGGACCGCAGTTGAGAAACAATGTAGTAGAGCACCCTTTTGCTGTTATGAACTGCTGCAAACGAAATGCATAGCCAGACACCAGCTTCTGGCAGTGTTCCTGAGGAATCTTAGCCCATTCCTCATGAGCAATGGACTCCAGTTCAGTAATATTCTTAGGTTTGCATGTTGCAACCGCTTTTTTAAAATCCCACCAGAGATGTTCTATGGGGTTCCAAGTCAGGGGACTTTGTTGGCCACTGTAGAATCTTCTAGGACTTCTTCTGCAACCAAGCCTTGGTGGAATTTGAGGTATGCTTGGGATCATTGTCCTGTTGGAAGGTCCATTGAAACCCAAGCTTCAGCTTCCTCACAGATGTTGATGTTTTCTCCTAGGATTTGCTGATACTTCAATGAATCCATCTAGCCTTCCACATGTTGAAGGTTTCCAGTGCCAGAAGATGCAAAGCAGCCCAGAGCATCACAGAGTCACCACCATGCTTAACTCTAGGCAGAGTGTTCTTTTCAGCATATGCTTAATTCTTCTTCCTCCAGACATACCGCTGATCCATCGGGTGAAAAAGTTCAATTTTTGTTTCATCGCTCCACAGAACAGAATCCCAAAACTTCTGTGGCTTATTTATATAATTGTGAGCATATTTGGGTCAGTAGTGGTGTACGTCTTGGAGTTCTGACATGGAAACCTTATGCGCCTTACTGGGCAAACTGAAACCTCAGTGCTTGTTGCCACCAAGTCTTGCTGCAGGTCTTTTGCAGTCACTCAAGGGTTTTTCTCAACCTGCCTTCTCAGAAATCTGGTTGCAGCTGTTGATAGCTTCTTTTATCTGCTCCATCCAGGTAGTGTAACCACTGTCCCTTTAACTTTGAACTTGCAAACTATGCTTACAATGGTGTCTCTAGGAACATTGAGCGCCTTCGCTATCTTTTTGTATCCTTTTCCTTGTTTCTGAAGGGCTATGATGTCTTCTCTTAACTTTTTGTACCATTCTTTTGACTTAGACATATTTCTAACATGCAGTCAAATGTGACACCCAACAAACCCTGAGCCAGTTCAGGTATTTCATGTGTTCTAGCTTAAAGGGACAGTCAACACCAGAGTTTTTGTTGTTTAAAAAGAAAGATAATCCATTTATTACCCAGTCCCCGGTTTTGCATAACCAACACAGTTATAATAATACTGTACACGTTTTACCTCTGTAATTACCTTGTATCTAAGCTTCTGCTGACTGCCCCCTTATTTCAGTTCTTTTGACAGTCTTTTAGCCAATCAGTGCTCACTCTTAGGTCACTTCACGTGCATGAGCTCAATGTTATCTATATGAAACACATGAACTAATGCCCTCTAGTGGTCAAAATGCATTCAGATTAGAGGCAGTCTTCAAGGTCTAAGAAATTAGCATATGAACCTCCTAGGTTTAGCTTTCAAATAAGAATGCCAAAGAGAATAAAGCAAAATTGGTGATAAAAGTAAATTGCGAAGTTGTGTAAAATTACATGCCCTATTTAAATCATAAAAGGGTTTTTTTGGACTTTACTGTCCCTTTAAGCACACCATGTGCAACTAATGAAGCCCTTGATTAGATGTATCCGGTGTTCTTGAGACAACACCTGTTTTGTATATTTGTGCTGTTGTGAGGGATTCTATTCAGGGGGTTAAATAATTTTGAGACTGCAGAATTCATTAAAAGTTGCGTTTTTAGTTGAATTTGGGGAAACCACAAGAAGCATTCATTGTGTTGAGCTATTTAAATTGCCTTTGTTAGATTTGTTCATTGCAAACAGCTGAAAGTCTTTAAATTGTGTCAATAAACCTGATTTGCAATGGGGGTGAATAATTTTGATTACAGCTGTACCTATACATAATCATTTATAAATATAGGTATAGATATAAATACCATTAGGTATATATATATATAGAGAGAGAGAGAGAGAGAGAGAGAGAGAGAGAGAGAGAGAGAGAGAGAGAGAGAGAGAGAGAGAGAGAGAGAGAGAGAGAGAGAGAGAGAGAGAACATATTTTGCTATGTGAAAAACATTGGATTGTGAAATATTAATATTTTCATGTCTGGTTAGTGCACTTGAGCATACGTGATCGTGTTTACGTGTAAGTTGGATGTTAGTTTTTTTTCCCCCACTTTTCTTGCTTTATTGACTTCTATCGGGGAATACATTAATGCGATCGCAATATTCTAAGTTCGGCTTTTTGCTCACGTCGGGTTAGCACACAAGCAAAACATTTTTTTTAACGTGATACGAGTTCAAAAAGTTTACCACTCCCCTTGTAATCTGGCCCTAAATATATTGTAAACTCTCCTTTGTTTATTTTTGCAATTGAAAGTAACAGTTTTGCTTATTGAAACCACTACTTAAAATTAATTTTAAAATTATAGCTTTTGTGTATAGAAAGTGTAAAATGAGATAAAAAGGTCTTTCTGCAGACTCAGCCAATTTGAAATGGGATTTTCTTGGGAACAATGGGTGGTGGTTTCAATGAACAATAGCAGCTATTACAAAAATTTACTAAAGGACCAATTTCTAATACATTTAATAAATTGCAACTGGCATAACAAGTAATTAGGAACATGTTAAGAGGAAACCAATTTTACAGTAAACTCCCTTTAGGAACATAATTTTATTTCTTATTTTTTAATCCTTTTTTTCTGTATATATGTGTTTAATAAACAGGTATACAAAAATGTTGTGTCCTCTATAAGGATTGTGCACAGTAGTCTTTGATTAGGTCTTTTTATTCATTCTCTTTCCTGAACCCTCTTTAATAGTAATTACAATAAATGTGAATTTTTTAACATGGTGGTAGTATAGTTTGCATGTGCTGTCTATTGTTGGTAGACATATACATTTAGAGATATGCACTAAACCCTAAGTTCACAGAATTCTAACTCATGTATGGAATGTTCTTTGTTATTAGAGACCTGTCTGAAAACCAGATCGTGGATCTGCCCCCTTCTTTATTTGACAATCTGCAAGACCTTCAACAGTTGTGAGTATGGCAGTCTGACCAAACGTTATAATTTGTGTAAAATTATAAATAGCTGATGGGTTTTACAGAACTAAACTTGTTTTTTGTCAGAGGAGATCTGCATATTGTGTACATCTATCTACTTGTCATTCCTTGAAAGATATATTTTGTTACCCCAGTATACAATCAACGAGAACAAACAACCTTTCAACACTAATTTGTGCAATAATTTTTCTGATTACACCTAAGATTATTTTAAAGCATCATTCGCTGAACCTCAAATGAATCTAAGCTTAAACACTACTGTGAAGCTGGTCTGGTTTTATTATAAATCTCATATCTTCTACAGACAATTTTTTGTGCTAATTTCCCTGATCTATTTCAGTTATTTATGAAAAACATATGAAGGTGCCCAACAATGAAATCAAAGCTTCACTGGTTTTGTAATTTATTTTCTGTTTAGAATTTTTTACTTTACTTTTAATTTTGAGACCCAGACAAGATTGGCTATAAAATAAAGTTGAAGTCTCCCTACAATTAATCAGTGTCATGATTACTTTATTGTTATCTCTGTGCAGCAGGTACTTCACATGATCTCAAGAAACACAGTGTAGCTGAATATAAGTAATAAGTAATGTATATCCATCTATCATATTGTTTACTGTACAGTTTGTAAGGTGCATTGTCTAAGGGCCAGATTAAGAGTGGCGCACTAACTGTTGCGAGAGAGCATTATCAGGTTTATTGCGCCTGGTTGCGCACATTGGAAGTAGCGTGCATATTACAAGTTGAAAGTAAACATAATTACTTGAGCGCAATTGAATTTAACGTGCATCAGGATAGCGAGACCTCAGAGTTATGGTTAACTGTTACGCTCAAATAAAAAGTGTCACAAAACACATAAAAAATATATTTAAAAGTACAGTTACTTTCATAATAACACTGTATAATAAAACATTTTTTTTTTTTTTTTTAAATTGCATTAAAAAGTTATAAGGGCTCAAATATATTAGGTCTCAGGTGTTAAGGAAAAAAAGGCTGTAGAGGGCTTTAATTTACAGATATATACATATACATGTCTAAATATGTATATGTATGTATATATGTGTGTTTATGTGTGTGTACATATGCATTTATAGCCATATGTACACACATATAGACATATATATAAGTGCATTGGAGCCCTTTGCAGTCAAGTAGATGAAAACATGTTAAACCATATTTATGCCATTTTCATATTTAATAAAGTGTTTGCGTATTTACTGTAAATATTTCACATTCCAATGTTCTTCACCTAGAGAAATATGTTCTAAGTAATTATAAGTAGAGCTTTAAAGGTCTCCACTGGGTGTCAACAACCTTCAACAGGCGAGCAAAGAAATAAAGTTAAAAGTCCACTTTATTGGTTACATATAAAACGTCAAGATCACAGCAGACAGGACTCCAAACAGCTGACGCATTTCCTGCCTCCCAAGAAACTCGTGGACTTTTAACTGCATTTTTTCAAATTAAGGGGCGTATTGGAGAAGCCCTATCCACCTGTGGGTTAACTAGCATGTTTGTTGCTGATATGGCGGCACTAAGGTGAAAAGGGAAACCACAGATTTAACTTTTTCCACCCACTGACTTGATTTCGGTTAGAAGCTATTACATGCTTTGGAACAAGTGGAAGTTAAAGGTACCGACACATACGGCTGGAAGTCTGTGAAAATCAGAGGAAACAGACGGGAGCCAGCGGTCCGGTGGTAAGACTTTTTCACTCCAATATTCACTGGGATTTAAACAGGCACTTTCCTGGTTATACAGTGTGTATGATTATAACAGATATGAATAATTGTAACAAGAGTAGTCAATATAAAAGCCCTACAGCTCTGAATTATCATAATTATAAATAGATATTCCTATATATAATAATAATAATAAATTTATATATATATATATATAGGTATAGATAAATATTGTACCAAAATACCTTCAGATATATGTAGAAATATGTATTTATCAATAAATAGAAACATTTTTGCTCTGTGAAGAATATTGGAATGTGAAATATTAATGTTTACATGTCGGGTTAGCGCACTTGAGAAAATGTGATCGGGTTTGCGCAAGAGTAGGGTGTTAATTTTTTTTTTTTTCACTTTTCTCACTGCATTGAAGTCTATGGGGACAATTTATCAAGCTCTGCTGCTCCATAACCTGCCTGCCTATTCTGAGGTGGCAGACAGAAATCAAACACCCCCTGCTAGCAACCAATTGGCCGTGAATCTGCAGGGGGGCGGTATTGCACCAGCAGTTCACAAGAACTGCTGGTGCAATGAGAAATGCCAACAGCTTATCATGTCCGCTCACACATTAGTAAATTGACCCCTACAGGGGAATACGTTAAACAGTATTCTAACTTTGGCTTCTTGCGTTTGCCTGGTTAGGGCTCAAGAGAAAACACTTACTTTCAACTTGTAATATGCGCACTACCCGACACATGCATAAAGCTTACTTCTAGAGTTGTTAATGCGCGAGCGATAAAAAGCGCTCCATGCGTAATCTAGTACTTTGTAAATATTGTTGTTCCTAAAATGCACCAATTTTGAACAGAACTTAAAACATAAAGTAATTCAGTAGGTATTGTTGCAAACCCTTGAGAATGACATTACATTTTCAAACAGATGATCATAATGATTCTGTTGCATAGCATCCTTATGGAATTCTAATTGTAGGAAAGATTGAGTCCCTTGTGAGTCTTCAGTTCTTGTCCTTGGTAAATTATGTGTGAACAGGTGCAGTGCTGCTACGGTACTGTTCCCATTATCATTAGCAACCTTTATGGCTCTGATATTGTATAATAATGGCTGTTTGCATCCTAGGAATATCTCCTTCAACCCCCTTAATCAAATACCACAGAACCAGTTTGACCTTCTGACTAACCTACACTCCTTGTAAGTAACATCAAATCATATTGTATTTGTATGAATTCTGCCAAGAAGTCCCCTAGAAAATATAACAGTATCTTTAAGACAATGTATCGATAATGAAAATGTAAAGTTTCCATGGTAACCCATATTCAGTATCATGATGCTATTTGAAGGTTACTTTGAACTTAAAGGGACACTGAACCCAATTTTTTTCTTTTGTGATTCAGATAGAGCATGCAATTTTAAGCAACTTTCTAATTTACTCCTATTATCAATTTTTCTTCGTTCTCTTGCTATCTTTATTTGAAAAAGAAGGCATCTAAGCTTTTTTCTTTTTTCAGACATCTGGACAGCACTTTTTTATTGGTGGATGAATTTATCCACCAATCAGCAAGGACAACCCAGGTGTTCACCAAAAATGGGCCGACATCTAAACTTACATTCTTGCATTTCAAATAAAGATACCAAGAGAATAAAGAAAATTTGACAATAGGAGTAAATTAGAAAGTTGCTTAAAATTTCATGTGCTATCTGAATCACAAAAGACAAAAATTGGGTCCCTTTAATGCAATATTATTTCTTGATGACAATGCTTAGATAATTTTCCGTGCTATATGTAGATATATTACATTTTATATATTAATTTTCAGAACTACACAGTATATTTTTTTATAGTTTACACTGTTGTAAAATATACATATTAACTCATTTATTCTTTTATGTTTGCAGAATCATTGAGGGTCTCGAGATCCCCAACATTCATAATCAAATGTTTTCAAATCTTGTCAATCTGTCCCATATGTAAGTAAGGACACTAAGTAATCTTCAGTACAAATACCAATGAAGCACTGATGTTGTTTTGGGATGGGTTCATAACAGGTCTTACAATAGTGGTTTAGTAAAACGCTTACAGCATTTTTGCCATCGCTTGGTTTACACAAAAAAGAACTACTAATTTGGAAAAAGGTTACTGAACACAAAAATATGGCAATATGCTATTTTAATGCTTTCTTCTATTCATTTTTTTTTGTTAGTGCACAAACATACATTTTTGGGGAATTTTAAAAGAACTGAGCATAGGCACTTACATTTTTTCCAAACAAACTCTCATAAGAAGCTCTGGTTATTTATCAGAAAAAATAACTTTCTCTTTTCTTTTAAGTTACTTCAAGAGGTTCCAGTACTGCAGCTATGCTCCTCATGTACGTAGCTGCAAACCCAACAGTGATGGCATCTCCTCATTTGAGAACCTCTTGGCCAACATCTTGCTTCGAGTCTTTGTGTGGGTCATGGCCTGTGTCACATGCTTTGGGAACTTGTTTGTAATTTGCATGAGGTCCTTTATTGTTACTGAAAACTGCCAGCATACAATGTCAATCAAGTCTCTCTGCTGTAAGTGATAAGCAAATTAACACCAATATTCTAGACAGGCAGAATATAATAAATATACGTGTGCCACATGCCTCACAACTACCTTTCTTCAATGATGTACTTCTGGTTAATTAATTTTTAACAATACATTTTTAGTAATATACAAAAGGACATGGGGTATTAATTGGCTTCAGGACACCAGTGAGAAAGTTGTTATCTGCTACGCAAGTGCTTCCATAATATAAACAAAGCCTATGGGCTGAATAGATGGGTTATGTGCTGTGAAAAGCTATGTTTTGGCAGGTGCAGCAGGACATTGATACCCTCAGCCATTATACCAACATATTGAATACAATTTATATTATAATATGTATCAATGCTGTGACATTTAAAAAAAGTGACAATAAGAAAAACACGAAAAGTATACAACACTGTACACTGTGTTATTAAAAATTAGATAATAGTAGTAAACAATAACAAATACTAATTAATTAACTAATGAGCGCAGGGTGAGAAACACCAAACTCTTGAGAATACCTATGTGTTCCCAAAAATAGGTAATATGAAAATCAGAAAAGGAGAGTTTATCAGGAGCACTATAGCTAAAGGTGCTGGGAGGTAAGACTATATAAATGAAATTGGCATAGACATTTAGCGTATCTTAAAAAATAGCATCAATTTAATGCACAGCAAATAATACACAACAATAAATAAAAACGGACGTCTCCGTGATTAAAAGTCCTTAAGTTGCCGCCATATGATAATTGTAATAGCAGAGAAAGTTCGTAGTACAATAAATGACAGTCTGGTGTACACTTACAGTATCCTTAATGTATGTTGGTTTGCTAGCAAACAGGGGCTTACCCCAAACTTTCCACTCGATATCCTCCGTGAGTTGGTTACAGCCGTTAGCGTGGTGACACCGCTAATGTAGGCGTTGTCTCAGATCGGCTCCTCTGATTGGTCCAAACTCGGACCTAGTCAGCAGCAGACAGGGGCTTGCCGCAAACTTTCCCCTCGGTGTCCTCCGTAAGTTGGTTAAAAGCCTTTAGCGTGATGACAACGCTAATGTGGGCGCTGCCTCAGATTGGCTTTTCTTATTGGTCTAAACTCGGACCCGGTTAGCAGCGGTAGTGGTGACTATTAAAGTGTAGCAATTGTCCGATGAATAATGCCTGCTCTTAGTGCTAGTGCTAGTGATCTTGAGAAAGCCCTGTAGAGGGGGAAACGCGTCGATGTGCTGCAACTACTATTGAGATTACTATTTGAAGCTGAAGCTACCACAGTGTTCATTGAGGATTGTGCAATATCGCTATAATAACTAGTGATTTGAAAGACTTGCAACTACTCTCTGAACTTTTCATCCGATAACCAAGCTTGTTTTCATCTTTAATTCTGTACCTGCGTGCTTGCTAGCACTAAGAGCAGGTATTATTCATCGGACAATTGCTACACTTTAATAGTCACCACTACCGCTGCTAACCGGGTCCGAGTTTGGACCAATAAGAAAAGCCAATCTGAGGCAGCGCCCACATTAGCGTTGTCATCACGCTAAAGGCTTTTAACCAACTTACGGAGGACACCGAGGGGAAAGTTTGTGGCAAGCCCCTGTCTGCTGCTGACTAGGTCCGAGTTTGGACCAATCAGAGGAGCCGATCTGAGACAGCGCCTACATTAGCAGTGTCACCACGCTAACGGCTGTAACCAACTCACGGAGGATATCGAGTGGAAAGTTTGGGGTAAGCCCCTGTTTGCTAGCAAACCAACATACATTAAGGATACTGTAAGTGTACACCAGACTGTCATTTATTGTACTACGAACTTTCTCTGCTATTACAATTATCATATGGCGGCAACTTAAGGACTTTTAATCACGGAGACGTCCGTTTTTATTTATTGTTGTGTATTATTTGCTGTGCATTAAATTGATGCTATTTTTTAAGATACGCTAAATGTCTATGCCAATTTCATTTATATAGTCTTACCTCCCAGCACCTTTAGCTATAGTGCTCCTGATAAACTCTCCTTCTAGTAAACAATAACCCCAGGGTGACTACAAAGGGCTGCTTTTTTTGTTTTTAAAGAAGTGTGTATTTTCATATTGTAATATATTTGGAACCTCCTGCAAGCCACATAGTTGGATCCATTTATTACTGGAAGCTTATCTTAGAGCTAATGAAGCTCCATGCTGTGTGAGCACCTGACCAAGCTGAGCATTTCAATAATATTTAACCTGTTTTACACTATGGAATTTTCTCTGCTTTTTTGAGGTTACATTGAAGAACAATATGGACATTCTTCTACTTTTTAATAAGACAGTGCACATTGTTGTATATTTTTCAATGTTTTCTTATTTATACCAAGATATTGTTTAATTTGCTTTGTGCACGTTTATTTTATATATGAATGACTGAAAACACATTTTTTGGCACAGAACAATAAAGTGCAATGCAGTCATTATTACATAGGTCGATGAATACCTTTCCTCCTAGCCGTGCCAATTGGACATCTAGTTTTTCAGATACGTGTGTAACCAGACCATATTTCTCCTAAAAGGCTTAGATTTTCAGAATAAATTGCTGCCCTTTGTACACCATTGCTTGACTAGCTGCATATTGACAACTCAATCACACACAATTTAATATATCAGAAATAATAAAGTTATGTTAAAGGGATAGGAAAGTCAAAATTAAACTTAAATGATTCAGATAGAGCATGTAATTTAAAGACACTTTAAAATTGACTTCTGTTTTCAAACTTGCTTCATTCTCTTGGTATTCCTTGTTGAAAAATAATAAGCACATATCCTACACTATTGGGAGCTAGCTGCTGATTGGTGAATGCACACATTTGTATCTTGTGATTGGCTAACTAGATATGTTACAGCTAGCTGCCAGTAGTGCAATGTTGTTCCTTTAGCAAAAGATAGCAAGATAATGAAGCAAATTTGATAATAGAAGGGAGTTGTTTAAAATTGTATATTCTATCCAAATCATGAAAGAAAATGTTGGGGTTTCCTGTCCCTTTGAAGACACATATTATTTTCTATGCCCACAGTTTTTGTAAATATAAGAAATCTGCAAAAATATATATTGTGATTGTAGAGTGTTGGTTACCTAGCCTTTAATGATCACTCTATTTGTATAGGTGCAGACTGTCTGATGGGATTCTACCTCTTTTGTTTGGGCGCCTTTGATATAAAGTTCCTGGGGGAATATAACAGACATGCTCAGCTTTGGATGGAGAGTTGGGGGTGTAAACTTGTGGGCTCCTTGGCCATGTTGTCTTCTGAAGTCTCCGTCTTGATGCTCACATACATGACTCTGGAAAAATACTTGTGTATCGTTTTCCCATTCAGCCATTTTCGAGCAGGCCGTGGACAGACACTTTGTACCCTGACTGCCATCTGGGGAATGGGTTTCTTGATAACAGTGATTCCCTTCCTCAGTTATGAAACCTTTGGAAATTTCTATGGTCGAAATGGTGTCTGCTTCCCACTGCAGTCTGATAGCACAGAGAAATCTGGAGCACGAGGATATTCTGTCAGTATATTCCTGGGTAAGGACAGCTACTTGTGTGCCAGATGTACTTTGCTTAATTTTCATTAAGACAGAGCTAAATATATAATAAATATTATATTCAAAGACACTCAAAAACATAGAAGTTGAATGAGTAAGTGTTCACATAATGGAAATTTTGAACTTAAATAATGTTTTCCCCATGACCTTTTGAACCACATTTTTAAACACTAATGGTTTGAGTTAATGCAATGTTCTAATGCGGAACCTCTATGGAAAAAAAATCATGTCAGGAGATTTATTTTCTGTGGTTTGTTAGTACCTTGGTAATATTCAGTTTGCTCACATTTTATGAAAGAACAGTATACAGGAGTCATTATATAACAGCAGTTTAGTTAGGTGTATTATAGCTAATTAACCTTAAACATGACAGTCCCCTAAAGCAATAACCCTGTATGCAACTTCCGCTCATTTAAATTATCCCTATCTGTGACCCCCCAAGCACATTACAACTTAACCATGATTCTACCCAACCGTAACCTAATTGCTGACCCAGCTCTTAACCTCTCTCCAACCTCAATCATCTTGCTTAAACTTTCTACATCTACCACCAAAATAAAGAAACATTACTGCTTTTTTATTCAAATTAATCATCACTGTCACACAAGAAGTCTTTACCTTAAGACCAGTTGAAGAATCTTCTTTTTCGGCTTCTTCAGGCCATAAATCAACAGGTCCTCCTTGACTCTTGCTGGTTCCTCTGTGGGTTTGCCACCTAATAATAGAAACATTTAGTCATTCTTGATTAGTTAATCTGATTAACCAAGCTTGGATTATGGTGGAGGGTCTCATCGTCTGTATTAATCTTACAAATTGATGATAATTATTATAACTTTGGTGACTTAATAGTAAATATTTTATTAAAGACAGGAGGCCAGTATTTTGCAAAACTTTGTTTATTATAAATCTCTCTATCAGTACATAGCAACAACAATGGAAAAAATAAACCAATGAACATCAAGCAGAGTATATAAATATATCTGCCTAAAGTATCCTCTTCCTCTTTCTTTACATAAGGTAGAGAGAAAAAAACAGTAAAAGTCCAACAATTGAACTAATAAATTTCACAATTCTTCCGTAGAAGATAATTGAAAACTGAAGAATTGGACCACCCAAGAATGATCGAGTTGATGAGCAATTTCAGAGCTTTTTCAAAGATGACATGAAGATCCAGGAGGCCTTTCACACTAGGATAGAACAAATAAACCTCTAATGGTATATGTCTATGTATAAAAAATAATGACATCTGAAAATACAATCAAATAAATAAACAAGTATCTTATACAAAAAAGGGATAGATAGGGAGGGAGGGCAAAATACTCTCCGCAAGTCTTTAATAAAATCTGAACCCACCAAGGCTATAATAAACTTCATTTTATCACAAGACAAAAGGCTCCTATTTTTCATTTCAATCTAGGAGTTAATAGTGAGAATGCAGCATATGGAAAAGGTTTAAAATAGAATTTGTGAAATACTAAATCCAAAGACCAATCTGCCACTAAAGAATCCTGTAAAAAACATCCATGTAGAAAGGCTAAGAAAGTAGAATCTCCCGATTAGACTAAGACACAATAGAGGTTGTAATGTCCGCCAAGGACATAATCCTTTAAATCCAATGAGCCATAGTAGGGGAGGAGACCAGCAAAACAGTCTAACAGAAGAAATCAACAAAGGACCAGAGTGAAAAGGGTAAAGGGACTCTGTCCAAGCCACATACGCTTTAAGACACAATGCTACACAAAGCTGGGGTTCATTCTCGAAATATGGATAAGATATGGTGGAGGAAAAAGTCTTAGTATAATGATATATAGATAAGCGAACCGCTTGGAGTGATTAAGTGAAACCATCCTTATCTAGAGCCTAAATATCATAAACCTTTCAAAAGTATACAACACAGAGAAGTGTCACGAACTTAACCAATGACTGCTTTAGCAAAAGATGCTCATTGGTTGGGAAGTCTTGAAGGAAAGAGAGAATAGTGGTAACAGCTCAAAGCTGTGAATCCTTGTAGGTAGGGGTAATGCGAGCCCAGATACCCCAAAGTAAATGACATACTAAAGGATCCCTACCAATAGGGTTGTCATTAACCGGAAGATGACCAGCAGAAATGGCTGAGTGAAAAAGATTAATGGTACGATAAGCTTTCTTTCCTTCAAAGAGAGAAGCCAAAAAGTTAACCAGTGAATAGGGATCAGCACTCCATTCCAAACACCAGCAACGCCAAACTGACTAGGCTGATAGGTAAAATGTTCTAGTTCAAAGAACCCAAGAGTTCTGGAGGAGATTGTATGCTGTCATCAGAAATCCTGAAGTAGCCCAGAAATCCTAAAAAACATTCAAGCTACCATTTAAATTTTGTTCTCTAGAATCAGAGAATGGAGCAACACAAGGGGAAAAAAGGAGCTATGGAAAGGTCAGAAGGAGGATCAGGGTATGAATTGACAACTCCAACAGGTCTGGAAACCAAATCTGTGATGGCCACAGGGGTGTAAGAAGTACCATTAGAATCTGGAGTCTGCAGGCATGATGAATGACCTGATCTATCACAGTGAAAGGGGAAAATGAATAGGAGCCTTTTTGAGGCAATTTCTGTAAAATGTGTCCATCGCTAGAGCTCCCAGAAGCTGATATGTGTAATATGTGGAAGCTAATTGGTTTTGAAAGCAAACAGGTGCAAAGAAAATGGACTTAGGATCTTGTTGAGGGGAAGGAATGTCTTTATGTTTTACTTCCAATCATTCGCATCCCTCCAGAAATGAGAAAAACAATCCTCTACCAGGCCAGGGAGATATTCTGCCATTACTGAAATGTTGTGATTGAAACAGAATTGGTAAAATTGAGTTGCCAAATTGGTAAACATTGAGGATCTCATCCCTCCAAGACTTATGTATTTAACTGCAGAAAAAAAAACAATTCACTAAGTAGTCAGCAAAAGGAACGAATCATGAATGAATTGGCTATGGAGTTTTGGTTCCATTTGCCACCCATCCACTGAGGGCACCTAGATGCTCCACAACCAATAAGGCTGGCAACTGAAAGTATGATGTAATCAGGAAGGCACTAGAAAATACCCCTGCCATTCAACTTCCATATTGTTGAACCACCAACACATTTCCAGTAAGAGGAATCATTTGAGAGTAAATCCTGCATAGCCTGTAATGGACAGGGCCTGGGAAAATTGCCTATATTGAAGAGGAGTGCAGGCCAATGAACCTGGCTAAGTACCAAATTGAGTTTCTATATTTTGGAGGACAGTCTGAAGTTCTTTGCTAATTACTGAGATATTGGAATCTGGGAGAGACAATTGTACTGCAACTGAGTCTATAGTGAAGCCCAGAATCTCCGTAGAGTGGGTATCATCCCAGATTTTACCAGGTTAATGACAAAGCCTAGCTGTTGTAAAAAGTAAAACTGTCAGTGTTAACTAATCCAGTAGCAGACATTTATCCTGAGACAGGATAAGGATATTGTCTAAATATATCATCAGACTTACTCCACTGGAACAAAGAAATGCCACCAACAGTCGCATCAGCATCATAAAGCACCATGGGGCCAAACTCAGACCACAGGGAAGACAGGTGAGCTGCCAGAATCTGTCCTTCCAAAGAAATTGAAGAATATGTCTGTGGGAATCTGCTATAGGGAACATAAAGTAAGCATCTTTTAGTTCAAAAGGATCATCCAATCCTCTGACAAGAGTATCTTGCAACATGTGTATCCCTTCCATCTTGAAATGGAGGTACACAAGGAAAAAAAATAGGTCCTTGAAGATTATCACCGGTCAAGAACTGTCATCCACCTTCTTCACTAGATAAAGGAAAGCTATTTCTGAATAAGTGGCCAATTATATTGCTTATTGCTTTTGGAGCTGGTCTATTTCTAAATCTATTGAGATCTGCATTAAAAGGAGAATGCTATAGGATGTGGTAGACAAAGTTGGTTTGAGAACTGAAAAAAATATTTTTGAAAACCCTGAACCATTTGTGTCTGAGCTTAGAGTGTGTCACACCTGAGAACAGAGAGTCTACTTGCTAACTTTTGATGGAAAACAAATTGGAGACGTAAAAGAGAACTCATATTGGTCAAATCTGTTTGGAGGGTGAGGCAGTAGTGGCAGGGGCGTTTCTACACAGGGGCCCACAGGGGCCAGTGCCCCTGTAAAAATGTCCCTGGCCCTCGCTGTGGCCCCCCTGAGCTGGCCACTGAGCTGACTGAAAAATACTGATCAAGATCAAGGCTATTTATCTGCTTCCCTGTCCCTGAAACGCTGTCTAGTCAAAGCATGGGGTTAACAAAGTGAAGTAAAACTTGTTCCCCCTCCCCTTTCAGAGATGAGCTACAGTTCCCGGGTTGTTGTGGGGGCGGGGCATCTTACAGCTTCAGTCTGCAGACAAGAGTTCTAGAAGTGTCACTGGTTTGTTTTGCAGACGTTCTCTCTAGCCTGTACACTGCCAAAACAGAAGAGATGTAAGTCTGCCCTCTCACCTCCACAATTCTATAATGACTGCTGTAGTGTTTTCCTTATTTTTCTAATGTATGTAAATAATTATTTGACACCATTTTCATTGAATGTGCTTTCTGAACTATGTAGCACTAGTTAAGTGCATAGACTTCTTTTTTTTATTTTATTTTTTTCTACTGAGTGTGTGTATGTATGTGTATATGTGTGTGTGTGTATATACATATGTATGTGTGTGTGTGTGTGTATGTGTATGGATGTGTGTATATGTATGTATGTATGTGTGTGTGTGTATGTACAGGGAGTGCAGAATTATTAGGCAAGTTGTATTTTTGAGGATTAATTTTATTATTGAACAACAACCATGTTCTCAATGAACCCAAAAAACTCATTAATATCAAAGCTGAATATTTTTGGAAGTAGTTTTTAGTTTGTTTTTAGTTTTAGCTATTTTAGGGGGATATCTGTGTGTGCAGGTGACTATTACTGTGCATAATTATTAGGCAACTTAACAAAAAACAAATATATACCCATTTCAATTATTTATTTTTACCAGTGAAACCAATATAACATCTCAACATTCACAAATATACATTTCTGACATTCAAAAACAAAACAAAAACAAATCAGTGACCAATATAGCCACCTTTCTTTGCAAGGACACTCAAAAGCCTGCCATCCATGGATTCTGTCAGTGTTTTGATCTGTTCACCATCAACATTGCATGCAGCAGCAACCACAGCCTCCCAGACACTGTTCAGAGAGGTGTACTGTTTTCCCTCCTTGTAAATATCACATTTGATGATGGACCACAGGTTCTCAATGGGGTTCAGATCAGGTGAACAAGGAGGCCCTGTCATTAGACTTTCTTCTTTTATACCCTTTCTTGCCAGCCACGCTGTGGAGTACTTGGACGCGTGTGATGGAGCATTGTCCTGCATGAAAATCATGTTTTTCTTGAAGGATGCAGACTTCTTCCTGTACCACTGCTTGAAGAAGGTGTCTTCCAGAAACTGGCAGTAGGACTGGGAGTTGAGCTTGACTCCATCCTCAACCCGAAAAGGCCCCACAAGCTCATCTTTGATGATACCAGCCCAAACCAGTACTCCACCTCCACCTTGCTGGCGTCTGAGTCGGACTGGAGCTCTCTGCCCTTTACCAATCCAGCCACGGGCCCATCCATCTGGCCCATCAAGACTCACTCTCATTTCATCAGTCCATAAAACCTTAGAAAAATCAGTCTTGAGATATTTCTTGGCCCAGTCTTGACGTTTCAGCTTGTGTGTCTTGTTCAGTGGTGGTCGTCTTTCAGCCTTTCTTACCTTGGCCATGTCTCTGAGTATTGCACACCTTGTGCTTTTGGGCACTCCAGTGATGTTGCAGCTCTGAAATATGGCCAAACTGGTGGCAAGTGGCATCTTGGCAGCTGCACGCTTGACTTTTCTCAGTTCATGGGCAGTTATTTTGCGCCTTGGTTTTTCCACAGACTTCTTGTGACCCTGTTGACTATTTTGAATGAAACGCTTGATTGTTCAATGATCACGCTTCAGAAGCTTTGCAATTTTAAGAGTGCTGCATCCCTCTGCAAGATATCTCACTATTTTTGACTTTTCTGAGCCTGTCAAGTCCTTCTTTTGACCCATTTTGCCAAAGGAAAGGAAGTTGCCTAATAATTATGCACACCTGATATAGGGTGTTGATGTCATTAGACCACACCCCTTCTCATTACAGAGATGCACATCACCTAATATGCTTAATTGGTAGTAGGCTTTCGAGCCTATACAGCTTGGAGTAAGACAACATGATTAAAGAGGATGATGTGGTCAAAATACTCATTTGCCTAATAATTCTGCACTCCCTGTATGTATGTGTGGATATGTATGTATGTATGTGTGTATATGTGTGTGTGTGTATAAATATGTGTGTGTATATACGTGTGTATATATGTGTGTTATGTATGTATGTGTGTATATATGTGTATGGATGTGTGTGTATGTGTATATATGTGTATGTATGGTGTGTGTGTGTGTGTGTGTATGTATATGTATGTGTGTGTGTATATATATATATATATATATATATATATATATGTGTGTGTGTGTATATATGTGAATGGATGTGTCTATATATGTGTGTGTGTATGTACGTATGTATGTGTGTGTGTATATATATATATATATATATATATATATATATATATACACATACACACACATATATATATATATATATATATATATATATATATACACATACACACACAAATTATAAATATATATACATTTATACACACACACACATATATACAGTATATATATATATATATATATATATATATATATATATATATATATAAATATATATATATATATATATATATATATCATTTGTTTCCATTTTTTAATGTGCCCCCCTGATTAAACACTGGCCCCACCTTGCCCCCCCCCCCCCAGTAAAATTTGTCTAGAACCGGTAGTGGCCATTGCACACCTCTAGCCCAGTATGATCTTGCCCATACCAGGAACAAAAGTCAGATCTGAGAGATGGGTCTGGAATAGAAGGGATCCTGATATGGTTGAAAGTAGCTATGGAAGGAACTGCAGCTGGCTAGGTGGCCCCCATACCCCCCAGCCCTAGCAAAACCCCTCTATTACTATAGAGAACCCTAAAAAACATTAGCATGCCCCCATCCAGGGAGTTAAGGTAGCCACATATTTGTTTAGTTCCTAAATAAATTATTCACCAAAAAGCAAACTTTGTGCAGAAGAGCAATCTCAACCAATTTAGGATCAACTCTCATAAGCTCTGTACAACATGTCTCAATGGAAAGTGCCACATTAGTGTTACCCAAAAACAAATGGCTCTCTGAGACCATTGCCTTGTTTGTGATGGTTTGAGAGGACCAGAAGAGAGTAGAGCATTATCAGCTAGAAATGTCAAGGAGTTTACCTTCTGGCCACCAAAGTTGTAGAAATTTGGTAATATTAGGGAAATTGCTCCCTTTAGAATGGCATGGCTTTCTGAAATTGTTAGGATCCAAAAGAGGTTTACCCGCTGGATCTAAAATAATTTCCCCTGGGTCATGTCAAGTTTCAATGACATATTGGTTTGAATGTCCATCTATAGGGTCTTTAGGTTCAAAATGGTCAGATAAACCTCTGGATCATAATCAGTAGAAGGATCTGAAATGGTATCTAAATTAGAGTTTTGACTGCCAGGGCAGGTTGGTTGTCTTGCGTTAAAATTAAAATTAGGTAATTGCAATCAATACCTTAAAGAACACTATACTGTATAAGCAATTTCAGAACAATTGCAAAAATATTGTTATATTGTATTTTAAACTACAGTAATATATATCAAAAGACACTAAATTATTTATCACTCAAAAAAAATTTAAAACTATAATTAGTTATTGTTACAAAAAATGATTACCAACCTTTAGACAAACTGATTAAAGGGATATGGAAATCTTTCGTAGTACGCTGGGGGAAGTCTAATAATATACAGGTGCTGATTAGTAGATATCCTCTGTGCACAGTCTATGGCAGACATCCTCAAAATTGGCCCTCCATAGGTTTTGGAACTACATTGCCCATGATGCTCAGCCAGCTGATATGCTGGCTGAGCATCATGGGAAATGTAGTTCCAAAACCTCTGTTAGGCCACGTTTGAGGATGTCTGGTCTATGGGGCATACTTCCCAATCAGTGCTGGAGTAAGCAGAGAGAGTGGCACTGCCACATGCATTTGATTCTGATCCTTGCTTTAAAAAGGGCTAAAAGAACCTTTTTTTTTTTTTTTTTTATTATTATTATTTGTAGCATCTTATTCACAAAAGTGTTCTTGGGCTGAACTACTGAAATGTTATATCACTTTATTGTAATGAAATGTCATATTGTTTGAAAAATCAGGCTTAGGGTGAAAATGTTGATGTAACTGGAACAATACCGGTTTATTGTGAGCTTAGTCCTTGTAAAACATGCTGATGTTGTAGCTCAAACTGTGCCAGGAAATAAGGTAAATATGTGTATAAAGGCACAGGCAGCATCCACAACACTCCCCAGTGATCTGTGGAAATGTGATACCAGTTTCTGGTTTGTACATATTTTATTCAAAGTTTCCATATGGTGAATTCTAATGTGTTCTTATATTAATCCCTTGAACTATAAAAAGACACCTGCTCGGGGGGCGGAGTCAGCCTTGGAGGGGAACAGACGTGTTTTTCAGAGCTCCCGCTTGCATCTCTCATAACTCTAACTCTACTACAAATACATTTGCAATCTGACATCTCGAGCTCATTCAGCTTCATCTACAAAAGCTCCTGATTCCTGAGACACCAAGATTACACAGCTGGGTTAAGCGGGAGCTACAATAATGCACTTCTACATGATGTGGCCCTGATCCCGGGAACCATTACACAGCCCTCATCGCTCTGCTGGAGCAAACTTCACCATACCCGGAGATCAGGGCGGCGGATCCCCTCCCTTCCTTCAGCTTACAACTGTGCCTAAGCGCTACCTGAAGGAGAGGAGTAAAGGCGACAAGATAGATAAAAATAAACGCTACGATTTTCTGACAACACCGTATGGTGAGAATGTTTCTCTTACATTATGGAGGAGCATGATTCATGATCCAGACACTGCTAAGAGATCTGGGACTAAAGATGGATAACTACTTCACTGACCTTAGCCTATTAGTCAGAGCGCCTTTCACGAAGGGAGACACTGACACCGCCAATATGGCAGAAGAGAAGGAGGTCGCCAAGAACCACGTGGAATCCCAAACCGGTGAGTGCTACCCGACCCTTACAAAAGAGAACATCCGCGGCTGGCCTATTGGGGGTGATGAGTCACAAATAACACAGAAATCTGCCTCACCCACGAGGCAAAGCAAAGGCAATCTTCTTTCTACTAGATCCGGTTCTGTTATACAGAGGGGTAATTCCGCTGAGTTAGTACCTGACCCGGTACGGCCTCCTTCTCCGACATTCCAGATTCCTGACCGGCCACCTGATCTCATCTTGACACCAGCTGGTGAGTCAGTGTTCATCCCGTTGCCCTGGGTTGCCTGTGCGGGGGATGCGATCGGCTCCCGTGTGGGGGACCCGGAGCGGCTGAGAATCCAAATGGCCTATCGACAATGCTGCAACATGAAGGAGTTCAGGCCATGTGTGCTTCAGGATTGTTCCGTAACAAAGCCCCTATGAGACCTTCTCCTGACCATTTGTTTCAACTTAGGTGAGCTCCGAGACTGCACAGATTTAACCCAGTCAGGAGTTGGATAGCAGTGAATACATTAAGGGATGAACTTATGGGCCTCCAAACATGTGACTTTATGAGCATGGTTTAACATTTTCAGTTTTTCTACTGCATATACTCTGAAAATGAGGGCCCAATGCATATTCTAGTTTAACTATCTTATTGATCTAGTGTTACTAAGGGTTGTCTACTTATGCTCAAATTGAGTACATGTTTAATATGTTTACACTCTGATATATTCCTTATATATTTGTAATTGTTCATAAGCGATATTCCATGGGGACATCTGTTACCTCACTTTATTATTTGAGTATGTACCTTATATATATTATCACAATGCTTTGATGGTTGGATCATTATCATGCTTTATAGAGACTCACTGTAAACAATTAGGGATGAGTCAGTTTATAATGGTTAGGCAAGTTTCATCAGGTCACTCTTAATGGATATAGATAGACCAAGAGCTCCATAACGGCAGTCACTCTATAACCCCCAAACTCCTTTGACCCAATATTAGATAACCCCAGAGTACAGATAGGTAATTGGAGTAGGCACTCTATATCTCACATAGCTGTTAAATCTGCAGCTTAATACCCTGATATATCCCACTTTACACTGTTTGTTTGGAGTCTACTTAATAGCGTAATCCCTACCGCCCAATGATGCCCTAGATACCCTACCCCCACCCCTAACTAAATATACCTACCATATGACTCTAATTATTATCCATGCCACAATAAGGTTATCCCAGCCTATCCCAGTGCAGCTGTCATACGTCTACCACCAAGGTGATAGTATCTCATTATCATTAAGGGTTTACTTAGGTACTTACACAGTTGTAGATCTTTACTACTTGATAACCCACCCTAATAATCACCTTTTCCGCATAACCCTTTGGGCTTCCTAGCTAGCTTCCAGCTTATATTTTCTCCCCACTTAGTTAGCACTCACTATGTAAACCAAAACTCAGAGTACATAGACACTTACAGACCTAGAATTAGGTTAGAACATTATCTACCCTATTAATATTATACAATAGTGTCCATTATATTAATTATCACTTCCTCTCCTCCGAATAACTTCTATTTCTCACAAGGGCCCCTCTCTCTTTCTCCCCCCCCCCCCCTTACTTTAACCAAAACAGCTCTTGCTTGTTGATTCCTCCATTTCTCTCTCTTCTATCCTACATCTTCAATTATTGCATTTCTTATTTAAGTTACTAATTTTCTTCTACTCATCTAGGTCCAAAAGTGGCAATTTTCAAAGCCAAATTCCTCTCTCAGATCATATAAGTTTGCAGGGTTCAAGAGTAACCCTTAGCCCCAATAGAGGAACACACCTAAGATAATAATATAAAACTGAGGTTCAAAGCGTCTACCTAAAAAGATTCACAACCTGACCTTTTATTATGCGACATTTTCCCTTTGTGAAATATTGATTCTGGGTTTTTGTTATGTCTTATGGTATTTCATGTATGTTGAATTTCATCTAACAACCTCAATAAAAAAAAATATTTAATAAAAAAAAAAAAAAAAAGACACCTGCTCCATGTGAGCAACAGCCTGCAGCAGTGGTATTTGTATATTTTAATTATTAGAACACATAAGCTTGATTCTATGGAAATGTTAACGAAATTCCTCTTTAAATGTCATAGATTTTGTGTAGAAAATAAGTAGTCTAGTGCACAAATGAAATGCTACCGAGCAAACTGCCGGTGACCCAGTCTGCAGCAGGAGTTACCCAGCTGTATCTGCTTGGAACCATCAGTTATCTGTGACTCTCAAGTGGTGCTGTAAGTTACTATGGGCTAGAGTATAAGTGGAGTGGTAGTTTGCGCTCGTGTTCAAGCATTAAAACAGCTAGAATTTTGTTTGTGCTTGTATTACGAATTGAAAGTAAAAAGTTTACGCACTTGTAATCGCAAGGTCGCGGTAACAAGTAGACTTTGAGAAGTCGCTAATGCAAGATCGCATTCCTCCAGGTGGATTTTTTTTGCGCTTGTCTTACGAGTTAAAAGTAGAAAGTTTACGCTCTTGCATTCACAAAGGCGTGGTAACAAGTAGACTTTTAGAATTTGCTAACGCAAAATTGCATTCCCCATAGAGTTCAATAGAGCCGAAAAAGTAAAAAAAAACTGAAGTAGAGCAAAAACGATCTTGGTTATTTGTAACAATAACCTCTCCTCTGTACTTGACACTCTCGCTCCGCCCCAACTTTGCAAAGCCCCACATCGCCAGTTTCAGCCCTGGCACTCCCAGCAAACATGCCACCTGCAAAAATGCTCACGCACTGCTGAACGTGTCTGGAGGAAATCCCGCTCTGAACCTGATTTCATGCACTATAAGTTCATTCTTCACTCTTACACCTCTGCCCTTCACCTAGCTAAGCGAACCTACTTCTCTTCTCTTATATCCACTCACTCCTCAAACCCTAAAAGACTCTTCTCCATTTTCAAATCTCTCCTCTACCCACCTGCACCCCCCCCCCCCTCATCTGCATTCAGTGCTCAAGATCTGGCTCACTACTTTTTTCAATAAAACACTTACCATCTGAAGAAACATCTCAACACAAGCCTGCAATCTCCCAACTTCGCTCCCAGTCACCCCCTCTGCCACTCTCTGCACCCTCCACCCAACTACTGAGAGTGAAGTGGCTTCCCTATTGTCTTCCTCACATCTCACTACCTGCCCACTTGACCCTATTCATTCACATCTAATACCTTCTCTGTCTCCCACCCTCACTCCGGCTCTTACTCATATATTAAACCTATCCCTTTCTACCGGCTCATTCCCTGCCTCCTTCAAACATGCAAAGGTCACCCCATCCTCAAAAAACCCTCCCTTGACCCTAACTCTTCTGCAAACTACCGCCCCATAAAACTGCTCCCGCTAGCTTAAAAAATCCTTGAAAAACTCGCTTTTGATCATCTAACCCACTTCCTGTCCTCCAACTCATTGCTCGACCCCCTGCAATCTGGCTTCCGTTCCCAACACTCAACTGAGACTGCCCTCACTATGGTTATTAACAATCTCCTTTCTGCTAAAAACAAAGGCTACTACTCTATACTCATCTTACTTGACCTCTCTGCTGCCTTTGAAACTGTTGACCATCCCCTTCTCCTATGGACTCTCAGCTCTCTTGGGCTCTGTGACACTGCCCTCTCCTGGATTCACTCTTATCTCTCTAACAGATCCTTCTTTGTCTCTTTTGCTGGTGACTCCTCCTCTCCATTGCCTCTGTCTGTTGGAGTACCTCAAAGCTCTGTCCTGGGTCCTCTACTCTTCTCTATTTACACTTCTTCACTGGGTAAACTCATCAACAGCTATGGCTTCAACTATCACCTCTATCCTGATGATACCCAGATCTACCTTTCCACCCCTGCACTCTCTCCTTCTGTCAATTCTCCCATCAGTGACTGCTTATCTGGCATTTCCTCCTGGATGGCCTCTCACCATCTAAAAATAAACATGTTCAAGACCGAACTAATTCTAATCCCCCCTCTAAGTATACTCCAGTTTCTAATTTTTCCATCACTGTTGATGTGGCACCACTATCTCCCCATCATCCCAAGTCCACTGCCTTAGAGTCACACTTGACTCAAATCTGTCCTTCATTCCCCACATCCAATTGCTTTCTTCATCCTGCCGCAACCACCTACGGAATATCTCCAAAATTCGTCCATTTCTGAGTGCTGAAACTACTAAACAGCTAATCCACTGCCTGGTAATTTCCTGACTTGACTACTGTAATAACTTACTATCTGGCCTCCCTCTCTCCCGCCTCTCTCCCCTTCAATCCATCCTAAATGCATCTGCAAGGCTAATCCACCTCTCTTGACGCTCTGTTTCTGCTGCACCTCTCTGTGAATCCCTTCACTGGCTCCCTATTTACAGCAGAATTAAATTCAAAATTCATACCCTGATCTATAAAGCCCTCTCCAATACTGCCCCACCCTACCTGTCCTCACTCATCAACAAATATACTACAGCCCGCTCCCTAAGATCCAACAATGACCTGCTTCTTGTGTCCTCTACCATCACCTCCTCTCATGCTAGGCTACAGGTTTCTCTCGTGCGGCACCAACCCTCTGGAATGCACTTCCTTGAGCTGTCAGAATTTCCCCTAACCTCTCCTCCTTTAAACGTTCCCTAAAGACCTTTTTGCTCAGGGAAGCTTATCACCCAACTCATTAACAAACTAACTTCACTTACCTAACATTTGCCCTCATCTATCTCCATACTAATATCATTCTCACCTTTGCAGTCCCGACCTCCTGTTTCCCATCCTCCTACCCATCTAGATTGTAAGTTCCCACAGGAATAGGGCCCTCAATCCCCCCTGTATTTGTCTGTAAAATGTTGTCTCTTATTGTATTGTTTCTCCGTTGTACTATTATCCTTGTACCCATGTGCAGCGCTGCGGAATCTGTTGGGCCTTTATAAATAAAGAATAATAATAAGTGCAATATAAGAAGATTATATTGCATATTTCATAATCCAATGTTCTGCACATAGAAGAATATGTTCTATTTATTCTTAAAGAGCTATTTAAATATATAAATGATAGATTTTTGCACAAATATATATATATATATATATATATATATATATAAAAATAAATGTGTGTACATATGTATAAATATATACAGATATATTAAAAATACATAGTACATATTCCTCTATGTGCAGAACATTGGAATGTGAAATATTTGCAGTACATTCACACTATAATAATTAATTATGAATATTGCATAAATATGATCTTCAATGTTTTCATCTACTTGACTGCAAAGGGTTCCAATGCACCTATATTATGTCTATATATGTATACATATGTATTTATGTGTTTATGTGTGTATATATGTCTGTAAATACATAAATACACATATAAATACATACATATGTACACACATATATTCATACATATACATATTTCTACATGTGTATGTATGCATCTTTATGTTAATGCCCTTTGCAGTCCTTTTTTTTTCTAATACCTGAGACCTCTATTTGAGCCCTTATAACGTTTTATTGCAATTTAAAAAAATCATTTTTATGTTATGCTTGTAACTGTACTTTTAAATGTATTTTTCATGTGTTTTGTAACACTTTTTTGACTTGTGTAACTGTTAACCAGAGCTCTGATGTTCAGTAATCATTCAAGCATAAATTGTGATTGTGTTCGCATTTACTTTCAACTTGTAGTACAGGCGGAATTTAAAGGGACAGTGAGTCTACACTAGAACTATTTTATTGTTTTAAAAGATATATAATCCCTTTATTACCAATTCCCTAGTTTTGCATAAACCAACACAGTTATATTAATACACGTTTTACCTCTGTGATTACCTTGTATCTAAGCCTCTGCAAACTGCCCCCTTGTTTCAGTTCTTTTGACAGACTTGCATTTTAGCTAATCAGTGCTGACTCCTAGGTAACGCCACGTGTGTGAGCACAATGTTATCTATAAGACACACATGAACTAACGCCCTCTAGTAGTGAAAAACTGTCAAAATGCATTCAGATAAGAGGCTGTCTTCAAGGTCTAAGTAATTAGCATATGAGCCTACCTAGGTTTAGCTTTGAACTAAGAATACCAAAAGAACAAAGCAAAAGTGGTGATAAAAGTAAAGTGTAAAGTTGTTTAACATTACATGCCCTATTTAAATCATGAAAGTTTATTTTGGACTAGACTGTCCCTTTAACTTGCACCTAGATGTCCTCGAAACCCTGATATCACTTGCGAACAAACAATAGCGCTCCACTCATAATCTAGCCCTATGTATTTAACTCCTTGGTGGGTTTAATATTAAACACTTGGCTTGCAGGGTTGCTGGTGCTAAAATGACATGCTGTAACGAATCAGAGCCAGTAATTTTTGGCACTAGAATGACCAACCCAGCTGCACGTGTCAGTGTCAATTATTATTGTATTTGTACTGTATCTTAGCATTGCTAAAGTGCTTTTTAGCCTTGGTCTTTTTTTTGCTGCATATTTTGGCCTTGCTTTTCTTTCCAATCTAAAGAATATAAATGTAGCCCATTTTAGTTCTTCTCCATTATAGAACATTCTATATTGGTTCTGATTCTTATTTGCTCTACCTCAGCCCCTGCCACAGTTATAGCAGTGCTCCTTATCAAGACGTGCACTAAAGTAAGATCAACACTTCTAGGCCAAAATCAGAGATTGACATAGAGGTTGCAAACTACTGCAGATATTATTATTTTAAAAGATTGGTCTGGTATTACCGCCTACTTCATTTCTTGTCAACCGCACAAGGACTAGAACTGAATCTACATCTGCAAGCATAACAAAATATTTTACTATCATTTAAGGCACATTCTGTAATAATTAGCTCTTTGTTCAATCTCAATTTTTATTAAAGCTAACAGTGAGTCCTAACTAATGAAATGGAAGGTCATTTTGGCTGAAAGCATTGACAGCATATTTCAGATATAAGTACATTGACTGGTCTATGATTTGAGGACGTCTTGTTTTGATATAAATTTATAAATTAAAAAAAAAAAAAAAAATTTATTAGCAAGAAATTTGTAAATGGCAACAATAGTCATCACATAAAAACTCAAAGTACAGATTTGATGTTATTTTGTTTGCAATAAATTTACAAACATCAACCATAGCAATCACATAAAATAAAAACTCAAAAGAATTGAATGTGGCCAAGAAAATTCAAAACTGTTTAAAGAGACAACAAAATAAAATAAAAAATAAAAAAACTGGGAGAGGAAAATGAAAATCTACAGCTTTTTCAGGAACACAGAAGTCAGTTGCTAGGGATTTACTGCTAAAAGTGAGAAAAAGATTTGTCTTTTTTTTTACTTTGTGGCAAATTACCACTAGACATAATAATATCTGTAATTCGTATATATACAGAAATGTATACTCAAATGGTGACCAATAATCTTTTTTGTTGTGCAATTTTTCTTTATTGGGTCACAATTCGGCCATTTATACAGTAAGTATGCAGCAAAAAAACAGAGCAAAAAAACATAATACACAGGTGCAATATACAGTTTTTGTCTATATAGCTACCGACTCTACCTAAAAGGCAGAACATTCCAGAAAGAATCTTAATATGGAAACCTAAAAACTGTCTTACATAAAACAAAAATCTTCAATTATCGCATTGGCCTTATATTGTATACCCAATTTCTTTTATATAGTAAAAAGAGAGAAATAGTAATCTAAACATAAAATATGGGTATATTGACCCAAAATACCCTTCAAGATCGGATAGGAAGAGGAAAAAGAAAAACAAAAAAAAAAGAAGAGGGCAAAAAGTGTGGGGGGGGGGGGGGAACAGGGACAAAGGAGTCTAATGTCACCATATCTCACTGCTCCCCTTACTACGTCTCAGAAAGTAGGTTACTAGATTTAGATAATACTTTAGTGAGCTAGGGAACTAGGCCGATATTACATTTTCAATGGGAAATAATAACTGTTTTTGAATATCGTTTTCATTTAGCTCAATAAACCCTGTCCATTTCATATAAAATCTCTCAATACATTTTTCTGTAGAGGTATAGGCATCAAATTGTTCTATTATTCCCTGTATCTGAAGAAGATATATTAGATTATTAATAACTGGTTCCCGTTTACTTTTCCAGTTTTTAAGTATAAGGTATCTACCTCCCAAAATAGTTATGTTGATGAAACAAATATTAACCCGTGGATTTAGCCTATCATATAGGAGAAATATATGTCTTTAATCAATTTTAATATTTATTTTTAAAATCTTACGCAACCAAAATTTAACTCTGGACCAAAACTTCTGAATTTTAGGGCAGCTCCAGAACATATGTACCAGGTTGGCTTCAGAGGAATGGAACCTAGGACAGTAGCTTTGAGTGTTAGGATACCAGCGATTAAGTTTAGCTGGTGTAATATAAACCTGGTTAATAAGTTTTACATGAGATTCCCGCCATGCTGCACAGAGTGTGGCTTTGTCAGCCTTTTGTATGCTGCATTTCACCAGGTCCTCACCAGATATATATAAAATTTGTTGCCAGTTTCTATTTAGTTTCTGAAGATTACCTTCACCTAAGTTAGAAAGTATCAGCTTATACCAGAAAATAATGGAACGGGTACCATTTTTGAATAATGATCATCCCATTTGTAACCCCGGCTGTATCCAATTGAATTTAAAATTCTTAGTGGACTCATAGAACCAATGTCGGATTTGCAAATAGGCATAGAAATCTGTATTTGGGAGATCGTATCTATTTTTTTTAAATCTTCAAAGGTACATGCTCGAGAGGTGCCCCGTTCATTAAGCTGGAATAGATGTGAGAGTCCCAAGCTACTCCATCTATTAAATAATTTACTGTTGACGCCAGGTAAGAATCGTGGGTTACCCGTTATGGGTAAAAGATTTTGACATATAAGGACCCGTATTTAATAATGATCTTAAATGTTGCCATGCTATAATAATATGATTTATAGTATACATCCTTTTAATTCTAATCGGTATATATTTAGTAGGACAGTGTAATAGAGCAGGTAAAGAAAACGAAAAGACTAGCTTTTTTTACACCTCTGAATAGGCGATATAATTACCGTTAGTAAGCCAATCCATTGTGATTTTAGCTAAACATACACTATTATATATGGATAAAGAGGGGAAGGATAGACCACCAAACTCTCTTAAATGAGTTAGTTTTTACAAGGCCATTCGACTTTTGCCCGTGCCTCAAAGGAAACTTCTACAAAATTTGTTCAGATATTTAAAATCTTTTTTATTTAATGGAATAGGTAAATTTTGAATTAGATATAAACATTTTGGTAATATAATTATTTTAATAGATTGATTTTAGCTGTTAGCGAAAGCAGAATATGAGACCAATTAGTTAGGTTTGGTTTAATCTTTTCAAATAAGATGCCAACATTTTTTGAATACCAATATTTCGGACAGTTAACTATATTAATCCCTAAATATGTAAACTGATCGGTTACAATTTTAAAGGGTACAAAAGATTTGTCTAGTGGAGGATTATTAAGCCATAGAATTTCTGATTTGGTAGCATTCACTTGGTATCCAGAGAACGAGCCAGACTCCTGAATATGTTTTAGAATATGTGGGATTTCTAATTGTGAATTATTAAGAAATAATAGCAGATCATCAGCATAGAGTAAAAGTTTAAGTTTCTTACCCCCAAGAGGGATTCCTTGAAGTTCCATCCTAAATAATATTGCAAGGGGTTCAAAATCAATAGCTAAATTGAAAAGTAAAGGAGAAATCGGACACCCCTGGGGTGTACCTTTCGTCATACAAAAACTATTAGTTAAAGATCCATTTACCAATATTGAAGAAGAAGCTTTTGAATATAATGATTTGATACATTTTAGAAATTGACCTTTAAATCCGAATTGACTCATGGTATAAAAAAGATGGTCCCAAGTAATTGAGTCAAACGCCTTTTGGGCATCATTTGATAGAATAGCTTGGTCGTGTAAGATTTTGGATTTTTTTTTGCTTATTAAGATTCCAATAGTCATCTAAGAGTAAGATTTTTTTTTTTTGAATGTTAGCAGATGGATTTCTATATGACATAAAGCCGACCTGATCTGCATGCACTAGGGAGTCTAAGGACCCTTTAAGTCTATGTGCCATAATACCGATAAGCAATTTGTAGTCACTATTCAAAAGTGAAATTGGGCGGTATGAATCTAAAGAGGTTGGGTCCTTACCTTTCTTCTGAATAAGTGTAGTCGTAGCAGCTGAGAAATATGGGGAGGGATTTACTCCATTTACAAAATAATCATTAAATAATTTTAACAGAGTGGGTTTAATTTCTTGTTTAAATAGTTTGTAAAATTCCCCTGGTAAGAGATCAGGGCCAGCAGCTTTATTCATTTTCAATTTATCAATTGCATATTGTATTCCAGTTTCCGTGATAGGCGAATTCAATAATTCAAAATTCTCAGGGGTCAGGCCAGGCACTGATATCCTCTGCCAGAATTTAGCTTTATTGGGAGTATTTATCTCTTTTGCGGAGTATAATTCTTTAAACAAATTATAAAACACCTGGCTAATTTCCTCAGAATTATTAATTTTAATATAGTCCTTTTTAATAACCTTAGTATAGTTCCGTTTCTCTTTATTTTTTTACGCATCTAGCTAAATATTTGTCAATTTTATCCCCATATCTATAAAATGTCGCTCTAGCCCTGAATTCATTTAATTGCATTTCTCTGAGCACTAGCAATCTCCCATTCTTTTTTGACCTTGATATAGGAGTCTCAGTTTATTTGAATCGGACAACTAAAGTAGCTATTATATGTGTTTTTAACATGGTTAGAAAGTTCCACTTCCATACTGTGATTTTTTTAGCTTTTGATGATATACTTTAACTTCACCCCTGAGAACTCACTTTTAGAAATATAAGATTGGTTCCGTTTTGCATATTCCTGCCATTTTATAGTCAGCCAATTTTTAAATTTCAGGTTGCTAGCTAAGAAGGAGGGGAAAATAGAGGTTTTAACAGGATCTGGTTTTAGTTCTTCCCAATGTAGCTCCAAAGATATATTTGCATGATCACATACAGGGAGTGCAGAATTATTAGGCAAGTTGTATTTTTGAGGATTAATTTTATTATTGAACAACAACCATGTTCTCAATGAACCCAAAAAGCTCATTAATATCAAAGCTGAATAGTTTTGGAAGTAGTTTTTAGTTTGTTTTTAGTTATAGCTATTTTAGGGGGATATCTGTGTGTGCAGGTGACTATTACTGTGCATAATTATTAGGCGACTTAACAAAAAACAAATATATACCCATTTCAATTATTTATTTTTACCAGTGAAACCAATATAACATCTCAACATTCACAAATATACATTTCTGACATTCAAAAACAAAACAAAAACAAATCAGTGACCAATATAGCCACCTTTTTTTGCAAGGACACTCTGTCAGTGTTTTGATCTGTTCACCATCAACATTGTGTGCAGCAGCAACCACAGCCTCCCAGACACTGTTCAGAGAGGTGTACTGTTTTCCCTCCTTGTAAATCTCACATTTGATGATGGACCACAGGTTCTCAATGGAGTTAAGATCAGGTGAACAAGGAGGCCATGTCATTAGATTTTCTTCTTTTATACCCTTTCTTGCCAGCCACGCTGTGGAGTACTTGGACGCGTGTGATGGAGCATTGTCCTGCATGAAAATCATGTTTTTCTTGAAGGATGCAGACTTCTTCCTGTACCACTGCTTGAAGAAGGTGTCTTCCAGAAACTGGCAGTAGGACTGGGAGTTGAGCTTGACTCCATCCTCAACCCGAAAAGGCCCCACAAGCTCATCTTTGATGATACCAGCCCAAACCAGTACTCCACCTCCACCTTGCTGGCGTCTGAGTCGGACTGGAGCTCTCTGCCCTTTACCAATCCAGCCACGGGCCCATCCATCTGGCCCATCAAGACTCACCCTCATTTCATCAGTCCATAAAACCTTAGAAAAATCAGTCTTGAGATATTTCTTGGCCAAGTCTTGACGTTTCAGCTTGTGTGTCTTGTTCAGTGGTGGTCGTCTTTAAGCCTTTCTTACCTTGGCCATGTCTCTGAGTATTGCACACCTTGTGCTTTTGGGCACTCCAGTGATGTTGCAGCTCTGAAATATGGCCAAACTGGTGGCAAGTGGCATCTTGGCAGCTGCACGCTTGACTTTTCTCAGTTCATGGGCAGTTACTTGGTTTTTCCACACGCTTCTTGCGACCCTGTTGACTATTTTGAATGAAACGCTTGATTGTTCGATGATCACGCTTCAGAAGCTTTGCAATTTTAAGAGTGCTGCATCCCTCTGCAAGATATCTCACTATTTTTTACTTTTCTGAGCCTGTCAAGTCCTTCTTTTGACCCATTTTGCCAAAGGAAAGGAAGTTGCCTAATAATTATGCAGACCTGATATAGGGTGTTGATGTCATTAGACCACAGCCCTTCTCATTACAGAGATGCACATCACCTAATATGCTTAATTGGTAGTTGGCTTTCGAGCCTATACAGCTTGGAGTAAGACAACATGCATAAAGAGGATGATGTGGTCAAAATACTCATTTGCCTAATAATTCTGCACTCCCTGTATAGTAAAATCCCCAATCTGAGCTATTGGATTCAGACCAAAAATTCTATCTGCTACTAAGAAAAAATCAATTCGGGAAAAAGATTGAAATTGTTTTGATTCACAAGTAAATGCGCAAACATTGGCGTTATGTACCCTCCAAATATCTTTAATCTTTAGCGCACTACAAAAGTTTTTCAACGGTTTGTTTGTATTTTTTATTGATCTATTAACCCTGAATTTATCTATAGACTGCAGTCTATCAATATTGTTAAACACCATGTTAAAGTCTCCTACTACCACTAGATTGGAATCGACAAATTCAAAAAGTCTATTCTTTAAGTGCCCCCAAAATTTTGGATCATTTTTGTTAGGACCATAAACATTACATATAGTTGGTGACCAATAATCTTAAAATTAGTTTACAGCAAAGAGTGATAGGAAAAGGAAATTAAATTTATTAAGTTATATTAATTGTTTAAAATTAAAAATGGATCAAAAATAAATAACTAGTTAAAAATGATTGTTTTACTTTTCAATTTACCTTTTTCTACTATTAAAAAAATATATTTTAACTTAAATTGCTGCTCTGTTGTTGGATAGAAGCTTTTAGAATTTGAAAACTTACACTTAGTTTATCTTCATCCCAAAAGCATTTTGATCAAGAAAAGTAAAGTAGTCCCAGGGCCTCAGCTAAGATAATAGGTTGTTTGTAGTTTTATCAGGGGTGGAGGAACTGAGCACCTGTCTGGGATGCCAGTGGCACTACCAGAAACAGTTGTGTAGGGATGGGCAGCTATCCTACTAACTACTGGCAGTGCAATGGTACTAGTACGGAGGTCGCAAAAACAAAGATAGTTCAGCAGCCCATTTCCTTAAGAACGTTTTGAGCCAGCACACAGCATGATTCCTACTGCGCACAGCTTGTTTACCAACATGAATCCATGGTGTATAAGAATCATCATGTGCTCTGGGTTTGCAAGCTAAACTTCAGCAGGTTTTGTGTGGGATTCTGCTTTATTTGTGGATGATGCTTTTAATTGAACTTTTGTGGGTAGGTGTAGCTTTTTGGTAAATTGCACACCACTATGGGAACTGTTATTCTGGCTGTGACATTCTGCAGCCAGTGTTTGTTTATTGATCTTCATTATGTATTTAAAGGGACGTTAAACACTAAGGGGCCTATCTATCAAGCTCCAAATGGAACTTGAGGGCCCGTGTTTCTGACGAGTCTTCAGACTCGCCAGAAACAGCAGTTATGAAGTAGCGGTCACAAAGTCCGCTGCTCCATAACCCTGTCCGCCTGCTCTGAGCAGGCAGACAGGAATCGCTGTAATTCAACCTAATCGAGTACGAACGATGATTGACACCCACTGCTGGCGGCCCCTTGGCCGTGAGTCTACAGGGGACGGCGTTGCACCAGCAGCTCTTGTGAGCTGCTGGTGCAATGCTGAATATGAAGAGCGTATTGCTCTCCGCATTCAGTGATGTCTGTCGGACCTGATCCGCACTGTCGGATCAGGTCCGACAGACATTTGTTAAATATGCCTCAGTCTGTTAGATTGCAAGTGGATTGCTAACAGCAAAAAGGGGATTATCGCGAGTCAGGTTTTCTGCTTGTTTTACAAGTTGAAAGAAAATGCGATCGCTTGATCGCAATTGAAGTTAACGTTCGCCGAGATAGCGCAACCTCAGATTTCTTGTTAACTGTTTTGTGAAACAAAAAAGTGCCACAAAACACATAAAAAAACATTAAAAAGTACAGCTGCAGTCATAACACCATCTAATAAAAAATATTTTTTTTAAAATTGCACAAAAAAATTATAAGGACTCAAAGATATGAGGTCTCAGGTATTAAAAAAAAGTAGACAAAGGGCTTTAACATAATACATATACATCTAATGCTACATAATACATATACATCTAATGCTACATAATACATATACATCTAATGCTACATAATACATATACATGTAATGCATCTAATGATGTATATGTATGTATGTATGTATGTATGTATGTATATATATATATATATATATATATATATATATGTCTATATATTTGTACATATGTATTGTATATGTGTATATATGTATTTACAGACATAAATACAGATGTGCAGACATAAATACATATAATGAGTTGGAACCTTTTGCAGTTAGGTAGATGAAAACATATAAAACGTATTTATGCAATTTTTTTTTTATAAAGTGTTATACTGTGTATTTATTGTAATATGTTCTAAATATTTATAAATAGATATTCCTATATAAATCTGTATATTTCCATACCTATATATAATTATATATATATATATATATATATATATATATATATATATATATATATATATATATATATATATATATACTGTATGTATATTTTCATGTTGAGCTTGCACTATTGAGAACATGTGATCAGGTTTGCAAGAGAGTAGGGTGTTTTCACTGCTCCATTGAGTTCTATAGAGGAATACATTATCTCGTGCGCGATATTCTAAGTTCGGCTTTTTACATGCATTGGGTTAGCGTGCAAGCAAAAACGGTTTACAAAAAGTTTACTTCTAGTGGAGATAATGCTCGAGCGGGAGTGTTAAATACCGCTCCACTAGTAATCTGGCCCTAAATTAATGATAGAGTAATGCATTCAAAGAAAAGATTAGTCTGAGAATAACATGTAGACGTATTTTTTTTAAAGTTTAATTAGCTGTTTAAATATTAATAAAATAGGTTAAACGTTTCAATGTCTATAAAACAATGGGAGCTGCCATGTTGTAACCTAGATTACCTTCTCTGCTGTCGCCACTTAGGGACAGTTATAACTAGAATGTGCAGCCAATGGCTGTGTGGAATATAACAGTGCTCTGCCCTTCCATTTCTATCAGGAACAGAAAAGCTCACAATTTCAGAATTGAATTACAGGAAAAGGTGACAAAATAAATAATAAAAGTATATTGCAGAGTTTTCTTTAATATATCGGATTTTAACATTTTATATTACCATCTCAATGTGTTTATTGTCTCTTTAAGTGCTCAGTGACAAAATAATCAGCTCCAAAATATATCTAATATATCTTGTGTTGAGCTAATTCAAAATGTATAATTTTGCTTATTTTTAAATAACATTGCTCTGATTTTCAGACTCCTAACCAAGCCCCAAAGTTTTATGAGAATACCGTCAGCTACCTTCTCCAGCTTGCTCTTGTATGCGTGAATTCACTTTCATTGAGTTTTGCCATTTATAAATGAAGTCTACATTTTAGTCATAGTTAGAGTTCTGCATTAAGAGGCACCATCTTCTTCTTTTTCTAAATACTGAATTATTATCTGTATGACTGCTAGCAGCCTATTGTAAGCTTTTGATTGATCTGTGTTTACTTTAGAGTTGGAGCGCCAATTCAAACTTGTTGTTTTTTTGGCAATGATCATAAATATGCTTTTTAACCCAGCTGTTACTGTAGAGTTTATCTGAAGTGCTGCTACGGTGATGCCATATCTGCTTCTCTGTCTGTGCCTAGTTCTCTGTCACGGCTAACAATGAGGCTTCAGCATAAGCAGCTCTGGTTGTCTGTGTGTCTATAAATACTGTAATATATGTGCTAAAGTACTGTGAGGAAATTAGAGACTTGATATGCAACCCCTGTATAATACTGTCTGTCCGTCACTGGTGTTGGACCTTACGTAATTATAGAACCAGTGAATGCAGATCTCAGCAGTGTGAAGGGGGCATGTAAACATCTTTACACAACATATAGTGCTAGATTTCTAAGTGAAGCTCTAATTTAAAGGGGCAGATTTGCCAGTTTGCGGGCACGCAGTCATTACAAGTGGCTGGTAAATGCTACCGTGAGCTCAGTCTGACCTGTGGTTAATTTAAAAAATGTCCCCCAATTTCCCACCAAATAAAGCACATATATATTTTAAATATGCTGCCCATCGCTGTGAGACCTGTGCTGCACTAGACTTTTTGCCGTGTCTGGCCTAGCTTCCATTGAGGTGGTAAAGTTTGGAAACTGGTAGTAACATAAAAAAATGTCCTTAGACTTTAGTGGTGAAAAAGGATTTCATCACCAGTTTCCAAACTTTACCATCTCAACGGTAATGAGCCCTCTATCGGCATCAGAACGAGGCTCCCATTGGAGCTTAGGAGCGTGCTCTTGTGAGAGCAAAGCTTCCATGCAATGCAAAAGCAAGGTCGCGTTCACATTGCACTTTACTTGTAGTACCAGTGTACATTACTGTGCGCCGTTATTACTGAGTGGAGCGCACATATTGCTCTCTTGAAAGCACAATTTTGCACTCCACTCGTAATCTAGCCCATAATAATCATTAAGTAAATATAAAAATGGTTTATATTTTGTAAAAGTTCAAATAATCTATATAAAGAAAGTTTTACTGTAAATGCAGTAGATTTATTGCTCATCCCGCTGAAAGAGCTAAAAGCAGAGAGGTGGTACCCTGCATAATTAAATCTGTCCCTGTGATACTGAACATTTCTAGGAGATATATTATTTGTGTGTTCTGTAAATTATTATGCCGTCCTTAAGGCATAATATAAGGCCTAGTATTAATCTGCAGCTCCCATGTGTTAGGTAGTTGCTCGTCAATGGTTTAGAACATTATAATTTCCTGACAAAGTTTTTCCTTGTAATACAGGTTACTCCCATAGAACACACAAGACACTTCTATGAAAAGCCTAAATATTTGCTATGTATGCGATCACTATTGTTAATAAAAAACAAAAAAAAACAACTTAATAATAAACGTATATATGAGCTGGGGGATTGTGGGCATATTGTACATGAGTATATGGGTGGGTTTTATAAATATATATATATAGAGAGATAGATAGATAGATAGATAGATAGATACAGAGAGAAGTGCACTCACAGGAACGAACAACCAGCTCAATACCATTGTTAGCCTGTTCTATGGCGATTTACCACCTGGGTGCAGCTTCTTTTAGCCCAGTAATGCTTTTCACAGAGTAGAACTTTCCTGTAGTATATCAGTCTGATGCCGCCTATTACAGTCAGTCCAGCGCCAAAATACCAGGCAATTCCTCTCTGAACAACTAACACAGCAGACGACTGTTTCGGCCTTTATATAGCCTAGTCAGTGAGGTGTAGCCATATTCCTCTAAGCACACTGAGCAAGGAGTCCACGTCTGATTGCCCCTTTTTCCCATAGGGAGACTAAATACATACATACTTGCACTCAAAAAATGAAACAGGTCAGACCTCTGGTTAATTTTAAATGTGCCCCAATTGGCCCTCAAAACATGTGTAGTGTAGTTATTAATATTAATTAAAACTATATATGTATATAAGCATATACATATATATTTATTGAGAACACACAGTCCACATAGACCGCTATGTAGAGGCACTTTTCAGTGCCATTTTTTTCTAACACCCCATACCCACCTTTTTAACCCCATATAACTGCTTAGTGCAGTTTTGTTTATTTGTATTAAAAATGCTCCTTTATTTTTAATATTGATAACAACACTACACATGTTTTGGGGGCCAATTAGGGCACATTTTAAAAATCAACCAGAGGTCTGACCTCTGTTTGATTTTTTGAGTGCTAATTGCTACTACAAGCTTGTGGCAGCAATAACCAGTCACTTGTAATGACTGGTTATTTATCGCACGCATGAGATAAATTAGCGCTCCACTTGTATATACATATATTAACACATAAATATACGGTATATGTATATAATCATATACATATATATTTACATTTGCTGCCCATTGCTGTGTGACTTACCCCCTTTGCTGCACTAGTTCTCATGCCGGGTCTGACGGCATGAAAACGAAGATCCTATTGGAGCCTATGGAAGCGCGTTCTTGTGAGTACAATGCTTCCATGCAATGCCAACATGAGGTCGTGTTCGCATTACACTTAACTCGTAATACCAGCGCACATTTGCGCACGCTGGTATTACTTAGTGGAGCACAACTATTGCTTTAGCAAAAGCAATATTTAGTGCCCCCCTTGTAATCTGGCCCTATGTATTTTAAGTAAGTTTGTTATTTATATAAACATTTTTAATTTTTTTAATTAGCCACAACTTTCCGTTTTACAATATTTGCATGTCGGATAGTGCGTGTGCGCTTAATCTCTCACATAATACACAAAAGATAGAACCCAGGAGGGGATCTCAAAAGAGGTGCGCTCTCTATATATGATCTATGATCGCAATTGGAAAGGTGTGATTAATAATATAAACAAAAATATATAAATGTAAAAGAACAAATGTTCACAACAGTTCGGATTGTTACTGTCTGATCCCTTTAAATTGATCGACGGATCCAATTTGATAGTAGGGCTCTCCGTTGGAGAACAATGTCAAAAATAATGATTCAGGCAGCTCCCCTTGACCCGGTGTAAGGTTGATCTAATGAGTTAAAACAAAAAGAGGGCGCCTCATAGTGTAGTATGTCCTATGTAAAGGAATATAGGATAACGGTAAAACATAATTTATGCTTACCTGATAAATTCCTTTCTCCTGTAGTGTAGTCAGTCCACGGGTCATCCATTACTTATGGGATATTAACTCCCCCCTAACAGGAAGTGCAAGAGGATCACCCAAGCAGAGCTGCTATATAGCTCCTCCCCTCTACGTCATACCCAGTCATTCGACCGAAAACCAAACGAGAAAGGAGAAACTATAGGGTGCAGTGGTGACTGGAGTAAAATTTAAAATTTAGACCTGCCATAAAAAAACAGGGCGGGCCGTGGACTGACTACACTACAGGAGAAAGGAATTTATCAGGTAAGCATAAATTATGTTTTCTCCTGTTAAGTGTAGTCAGTCCACGGGTCATCCATTACTTATGGGATACCAATACCAAAGCTAAAAGTACACGGATGACGGGAGGGACAGGCAGGCTCTTTACACGGAAGGAACCACTGCCTGAAGAACCTTTCTCCCAAAAACAGCCTCCGAAGAAGCAAAAGTGTCAAATTTGTAAAATTTGGAAAAAGTGTGAAGTGAAGACCAAGTTGCAGCCTTGCAAATCTGTTCAACAGAGGCCTCATTCTTAAAGGCCCAAGTGGAAGCCACAGCTCTAGTAGAATGAGCTGTAATTCTTTCAGGAGGCTGCTGTCCAGCAGTCTCATAGGCTAAACGTATTATGCTACAAAGCCAAAAAGAGAGAGAGGTGGTTGAAGCCTTTTGACCTCTCCTCTGTCCAGAATACACGACAAATAGGGAAGAAGTTTGTCGAAAATCTTTAGTTGCCTGTAAATAAAATTTCAGGGCACGGACAACGTCCAGATTGTGCAGAAGTCGTTCCTTCTTTGAAGAAGGGTTAGGACACAATGATGGAACAACAATCTCTTGATTGATATTCCTGTTGGTAACTACCTTAGGTAAAAACCCAGGTTTAGTACGCAGAACTACCTTGTCTGAATGGAAAATCAGATAAGGAGAATCACAATGTAAGGCAGATAACTCAGAGACTCTTCGAGCCGAGGAAATAGCCATTAAAAACAGAACTTTCCAAGATAACAGCTTGATATCAATGGAATGAAGGGGTTCAAACGGAACACCCTGTAAAACGTTAAGAACTAAGTTTAAGCTCCATGGTGGAGCAACAGTTTTAAACACAGGCTTAATCCTGGCCAAAGCCTGACAAAAAGCCTGAACGTCTGGAACTTCTGACAGACGTTTGTGTAAAAGGATGGACAAAGCTGAGATCTGTCCCTTTAATGAACTAGCGGATAAACCCTTTTCTAAACCTTCTTGTAGAAAAGACAATATCCTAGGAATCCTAACCTTACTCCATGAGTAACTCTTGGATTCGCACCAATGCAAGTATTTGCGCCATATTTTATGGTAAATTTTCCTGGTGACAGGCTTCCTAGCCTGTATTAAAGTATCAATCACTGATTCCGAGAATCCACGCTTTGATAGAATCAAGCGTTCAATCTCCAAGCAGTCAGCTTCAGAGAAATTAGATTTGGATGTTTGAAAGGACCCTGCACCAGAAGGTCCTGTCTCAGAGGCAGAGACCATGGTGGACAGGACGACATGTCCACTAGGTCTGCATACCAGGTCCTGCGTGGCCACGCAGGCGCTATTAGAATCACTGATGCTCTCTCCTGTTTGATCCTGGCAATCAATCGAGGAAGCAACGGGAAAGGTGGAAACACATAAGCCATGTTGAAGGCCCAAGGTGCTGTCAGAGCATCTATCAGAACCGCTCCCGGGTCTCTGGACCTGGATCCGTAACACGGAAGTTTGGCGTTCTGGCGAGACGCCATGAGATCCAGATCTGGTTTGCCCCAACGCCGAAGTATTTGGGCAAAAACTTCCGGATGAAGTTCCCACTCCCCCGGATGAAAAGTCTGACGACTTAGAAAATCCGCTTCCCAGTTCTCCACGCCTGGGATGTGGATCGTTGATAGGTGGCAAGAGTGAGACTCTGCCCAGTGAATTATCTTTGAGACTTCCATCATCGCTAGGGAACTCCTTGTTCCTCCCTGATGGTTGATGTAAGCCACAGTCGTGATGTTGTCCGACTGAAACCTGATGAACCTCAGAGTTGCTAACTGAGGCCAAGCCAGAAGAGCATTGAATACTGCTCTTAATTCCAGAATATTTATGGGAAGGAGACTCTCCTCCTGAGACCATGATCCCTGAGTCTTCAGGGAGTTCCAGACAGCGCCCCAACCTATCAGGCTGGCGTCTGTTGTTACAATCATCCAATCTGGCCTGCTGAAGGGCATCCCCTTGGACAGATGTGGCCGAGAAAGCCACCATAGAAGAGAATTTCTGGTCTCCTGATCCAGATTCAGCATAGGGGACAAATCTGAGTAATCCCCATTCCACTGACTTAGCATGCACAATTGCAGTGGTCTGAGATGCAGGCGTGCAAAGGGTACTATGTCCATTGCCGCTACCATTAAGCCTATTACCTCCATGCATTGAGCCACTGACGGGTGTGGAATGGAATGAAGGACACGGCAAGCATTTAGAAGTTTTGTTAACCTGTCTTCTGTCAGGTAAATTTTCATTTCTACAGAATCTATAAGAGTCCCTAAGAAGGGAACTCTTGTGAGTGGCAATAGAGAACTCTTTCCTTCGTTCACTTTCCACCCATGAGACCTTAGAAATGCCAGTACAAACTCTGTATGAGACTTGGCAGTTTTGAGACTTGACGCTTGTATCAGAATGTCGTCTAGGTACGGAGCTACCGATATTCCTCGCGGTCTTAGTACCGCCAGAAGAGAACCCAGAACCTTTGTAAAGATTCTTGGAGCAGTAGCTAACCCGAAGGGAAGAGCTACAAACTGGTAATGCCTGTCTAGGAAGGCAAATCTTAGGTACCGGTAATGATCTTTGTGAATCGGTATGTGCAGGTAGGCATCCTTCAAATCCACTGTGGTCATGTACTGACCCTTTTGGATCATGGGTAGGATTGTCCGAAGAGTTTCCATTTTGAACGATGGAACTCTTAGAAATTTGTTTAGGATCTTTAAATCCAAGATTGGTCTGAAGGTTCCTTCCTTCTTGGGAACCACAAACAGATTTGAGTAAAACCCTTGTCCGTGCTCCGACCGCGGAACCGGGTGGATCACTCCCATTAGTAAAAGATCTTGTACACAGCGTAGAAACGCCTCTTTCTTTATCTGGTTTGTTGACAACCTTGAAAGATGAAATCTCCCTTTTGGAGGAGAAGCTTTGAAGTCCAGAAGATATCCCTGAGATATGATCTCTAACGCCCAGGGATCCTGGACATCTCTTGCCCAAGCCTGGGCGAAGAGAGAAAGTCTGCCCCCTACTAGATCCGTTTCCGGATTGGGGGCCCTCACTTCATGCTGTCTTAGGGGCAGCAGCAGGTTTTCTGGCCTGCTTGCCCTTGTTCCAGGTCTGGTTAGGTTTCCAGCCCTGTCTGAATCGAGCAACAGATCCTTCCTGTTTTGGAGTGGAGGAAGTTGATGCTGCTCCTGCCTTGAAGTTACGAAAGGCACGAAAATTAGACTGTCTAGCCCTTGGTTTGGCTCTGTCTTGAGGCAGGGCATGGCCCTTACCTCCAGTAATGTCAGCGATAATTTCTTTCAAACCGGGCCCGAATAATGTCTGCCCTTTGAAAGGTATGTTAAGCAATTTAGATTTAGAAGTCACATCGGCTGACCAGGATTTTAGCCACAGCGCTCTGCGCGCCTGAATGGCGAATCCGGAATTCTTAGCCGTAAGTTTAGTTAGATGTACTACGGCATCAGAAATAAATGAATTAGCTAGCTTAAGGGCTTTAAGCTTGTTTGTAATCTCATCCAATGGAGCTGATTCAAGGGTCTCTTCCAGAGACTCAAACCAGAATGCCGCCGCAGCCGTGACAGGTGCAATGCATGCGAGTGGTTGTAATATAAAACCTTGTTGAGTAAACATTTTCTTAAGGTAACCCTCTAACTTTTTATCCATTGGATCTGAAAAGGCACAGCTATCCTCCACCGGGATAGTGGTACGCTTAGCCAGAGTAGAAACTGCTCCCTCCACCTTAGGGACCGTCTGCCATAAGTCCCGTGTGGTGGCGTCTATTGGAAACATTTTTCTAAATATAGGAGGGGGGGAAAAGGGTACACCGGGCCTATCCCACTCCTTGGTAATAATCTCTGTAAGCCTCTTAGGAATAGGAAAGACGTCAGTACACGCCGGTACCGCATAGTATCTATCCAGCCTACATAATTTCTCTGGGATTGCAACCGTGTTACAATCATTCAGAGCCGCTAATACCTCCCCTAATAGTACACGGAGGTTCTCAAGCTTAAATTTAAAATTTGAAATGTCTGAATCCAGTCTATTTGGATCAGATCCGTCACCTACAGAATGAAGCTCACCGTCTTCATGCTCTGCCACTTGTGACGCAGTATCAGACATGGCTCTAACATTATCAGCGTACTCTGTTCTCACCCCAGAGTGGTCGCTTTTACCTCTAAGTTCTGGCAATTTAGATAAAACTTCAGTCATAACATTAGCCATGTCTTGTAAAGTGATTTGTAATGGCCGCCCTGATGTACTTGGCGCCACAATATCACGCACCTCCCAAGCGGGAGATGCAGGTACTGACACGTGAGAAGAGTTAGTCGGCATAACTTTCCCCTCGATGTCTGGTGAAATTTTCTTGACATGTACAGATTGGCTTTTATTTAAAGTAGCATCAATGCAATTAGTACACAAATTTCTATTGGGCTCCACATTGGTCTTAGAACATATTGCACAAAGAGATTCCTCTGTGTCAGACATGTTTAAACAAACTAGCAATTAGACTAGCAAGCTTGGAAAATACTTTTCAAACAATTTTCAAGTAATATAAAAAACGTTACTGTGCCTTTAAGAAGCACACAAAAACTGTCACAGTTGAAATAACAAATAACCGGATTAGTTATAGAAACCAATTTTTTACAGTAAAAGCATTGATTTAGCAAAGGAATGCACCCACTAGCAAATGGATGATTAACCCCTTAATACCGGAAAAACGTATAACAATAAAATATAAACGTTTTATCACAGTCAAAACACAGTCTCACAGGTCTGCTGTGAGTGATTACCTCCCTCAAAACTAGTTTTGGAGACCCCTGAGCTCTGTAGAGACGTCCCGGATCATGCAGGGAGAATAATGGAGACTTGTGACTGAATTTCTACTGCGTAGAAAAGCGCCAAAATAGGCCCCTCCCACTCATAATACAACAGTGGGGAAGCTCAATAAACTGACTTTATTTAAAATAAACGACAGCCAAGTGGAAATATAATGCCCATAAAATTTTTCACCAAGTACCTCAGAGAAAAAAACGATTAACCTGCCAGTAAACGTTTTAATATAAATATATGAAATGACATTAAAAGCCTGTTGCTAGTCGCTCTCACTGCAGAAAGGCTATAAGTTATATGTATACAGTATTTTCTTAGTGAAGTGCCATTCCCCAGAAATACCTCAGTGTCAACATACATACATAACAGCCTGATACCAGTTGCTACTACTGCATTTAAGGCTGTACTTACATTTTAACGGTATTAGCAGTATTTGCTCAGTCAATTCCATTCCTTAGAAAATAATATACTGCAACATACCTCTTTGCAGGTGAACCCTGCCCGCTGTCCCCTGTTCTGAAGTTACCCCGCTCCTCAGAAGGCCGAGAACAGCAAATGGATCTTAGTTACGTCCGCTAAGATCATACACAAACTCAGGCAGATTCTTCTTCTAATGCTGCCTGAGAAAAAACAACACACTCCGGTGCCGTTTAAAATAACAAACTTTTGATTGAAGAAATAAAAACTAAGTTTTAATAACCACTGTCCTCTCACACATCCTATCGATTAGTTAGGTGCAAGAGAATGATTGGGTATGACGTAGAGGGGAGGAGCTATATAGCAGCTCTGCTTGGGTGATCCTCTTGCACTTCCTGTTAGGGAGGAGTTAATATCCCATAAGTAATGGATGACCCGTGGACTGACTACACTTAACAGGAGAAATATATGCTTACCGGATTGAGATGCACTGTACTGTGACCAGTGCTTACTTGCAGTCTAGCTCTTTAACAGCGGCTAGTCAACTGTTCCGCGGACCGCTGTGGGAACCGGCTTGCCGTTAATTCGGTGTGTGTATGGAAATGTCAGCAGCAGCTGCAAGTAAATCCGACAACTTCCCAGGAAAGTATAATAAAAACAAACGCTTTATTGAATTGCAACGCGTTTCTCGACTACAACTAGGCAGGTTAAAAAAGCGAATAAAATACAATGTAATTAACATGATTAAATACACTTGAATAGTTAAAAACGGAAGTTGTCAGAGAATAATGAAACCAATTAAAACCCAGGTAACAAAGTCTATCTGCAGGTACCCGTATGTGAGACGTTAAGTTGTGCCAATTAATATAAGCAATTTCATTTGCAGCAAAAAAGGGGGTACATTTAACAGTTTTTGCGAACAATAATTAACACTATAAAACAACATACTTGAACCTGTACTGTCAATATAGGTTGATATACATGTAATAAAACTAAATAAAATAAAGTAGCATAAAATGATACAAAAACAATCCTATTAATAACAAATATTGTCAAAAAATTCCTTTGCAACATTAGAAAAAAGATTTTTATCTTAAAATAAAAATCAGAAACAAACTAACCAATATTATAATTGAACACTGCTGATTAAACCATGGATATGTATATTCTAAATAATAGTCTTGCAAAAAAATAATATAAGTCAGTGTGTTAATACCTAGTTCTATTGCATCTACCAAAATGTATCATCTCAATAGAGTTACTAACTACTAGTTTTAACTCTCACATAATAGGCTGCTACGGGAGAGCACAGTAAAACTTAAGTCAGAAGCGATGTGCTAAGCTGAGGGTGCGCTTAACGATGGTGCACAAGTAGTGGTCTTCATGGTTGTGTGCTATACTATTGATAATAATGGTTTATTTTAGCAATGAGCTCCTTTGGCTATCCATTGAAAGTATAGAGTGTGCTAAAAAAGTTTCGGCCACATTAAGATAATCTGGTTGAAAAATGTTAACCATCAACTTGTAAAACTAGAGTGTGGGTTATCCTTAGCACAAAATCGAGCACCAAATAATGTACCCTGCACTACTGATTGTGCTCCATTAGTAATCTAGTCTTTTATGCTTATTTTAAGGGCTAATATTTAATTCCATCACAGTTTTACACTTTACACACACTTGTTAAGAGAGTTTCCATGTATTTACTACTCTGCAAAATCATTCTACCCTGTAACATTACAGTATAAATTAATAAGACTCCTTCAACAAGCTACCAGTTACTGATGCTCGGTACAGAGTTCCTTTCCAGCATATAGATTAGATTCCTTTTATTGTCATTGCACAAAGTATGAAAACAAAGACAACAAAATGTAATTAAGTATCTAACCCATACATAACAAAAAGTACTATAAGATGGTAAATATGAATGAGTAGACTAAAGTTTGAGATGTGCAATAAGTAGTGAAATATGGCACAAAAAATGTTAATGCTAATTAAAAAGGGAAAAAGTAATAACCCACAATAAAAAAAATATGTAAAATACATAAATTAGTGCAATAAGTTAGTGATATGTAGTATATATAATGTGAGAATCCTCAGAAGTGTACAATATACATGTAATGAGTGCAGAGAAAAACAAAAGGTTATTGGAAAGGTGTATTGTAATATAGATATCAAACAGTAAGTACATCAAAAGTGTACAATATATGTATAGTGTGCACAAAACAATAAATTACAGTTTAGTCCTATATACTACTCATAAATTGGTAGCAAATAAAAAAGTGTGAAGTGCGGAATAAGCAGCAATTGGCCATAGTCAGTGAAAAGGTGTATTGTAATATAGATAGCAAACAGTGAGTACATCAGAAGTGTACAGTATATGTGTATTGTGTACAAAAACAATAAGGGACAATTAAGTCCTATATACTAGCCATGAGTTAGCAAGGCAAATAGAAAAGTGCAAAGTGCAGAATAAGCAGCAATTGGAGTCCAAAACCATTTAATATAAGTTTAAAAATAAAGTCAATGACAGGTTTAAAAAGTTAAAAAAAGAAACTAGAGGTTTGTATTTAACAAAGTAACAACTCTGGAGAAAAAAAAAAAAACTATTCTGTAGCCTGTCTTTCTTGCCATACATATAAACATTTACAATCATTATTGAAAACCAGTAAATCAGAATTATTGAATTTATATGGTGTTTTCATAAAAAAAAATTGGCCAGGGAGTAATAAAATGTGCAGTTTTTGCAGAGATCGCCATCTAGTGCTGATTATGTTGTATTACATTAAAATATTCTGAAGCTATCCTACCATTAAGTATACAATATTTTAGTTATATTGCATTGACTTTACAACAAAATCGTTAACCATCAACTCATGTACCTTATGAAGTCCTTTTTTTACTTTAACAGAAAAACATTTGGCTGCACTGCATTTTAAAAACAATGGGCTAGATTACAAGTGGAGAGCTAATTTACAGTGAATCAAAAGCTCCTCTATAGTCTGTCATTGTGATATAAGTCACTATTATTTATTGACATATAGGGCTCAATGATATAATCTTCACCAGCTCAAACCTACTTTTTCTCGCCGACTCTCGCAGGGCTGCCCCGGTGCAATGATTGTAAAAAAGGGTCAGTCCCTGCGAGTGGCGAGATGGCTCCTATTAAAAGTATTGGAGCTCGCTGGTTAGGGAAACTTCGCTGCTTAGTGCCAAGTTAGCGGGGAGCAGGGGAAGCACTTTAAAATTAAAATCCTGTAGCCAATATAACTCACATTACGCTGCTTTCTGCTTATAGCATCTTACATTCGCCTATATTTTAGTATGCATTTGTTTTTCTATTGGGGTTATAAGTGTTCGTATTGTTTTGAGACAAGCTTGCCACATTTCAGTTGGTGAGAAAAACTGTGAGATTTGCAGTGCGAAAATCTTTATAGAATTACGGTGGGATTAGAGAGACATTTTCATATACGCCTGTGAACATATTTCTGTGTGATTTTTGCACATCCAGTGTACTACAATTACGATTTACGCGGTGCATATTTAATTTGATTTATTCCTGTGTAAATTACATACAAATTTTACTTTTTTGTTAACATACGAATTTTGTTACAATTGTTGATGCACCTTAATAATACAATTTTTCCCTGCTTATTTTTGTGTGAATGGTTCAAATATTTGTTTTGTATGATGTTTAAAATATGAATTTAATTGTTCATTTTTCATATGAAAATATATGTAGCAAATATTTATAAGAAAATTATGTTTATTATATATATATATATATATATATATATATATATATATATATATATATATTAAACACAAATAACATTGCACACATCATTAATATGAGTGATCTTATTATAAATATAATTTTTAATGCAATGCCAAATTATCTAGTGCTGTATTTAATTATAAATAGCACACACATTTAGCTTGTCTCTAAAATGTAGCCACTATGAAAGAATCTGTCAACATTAAATCACACTAATATTTAGTGACACAACGCTATGGGCTCAATGATTGAAAGCTCTCTGGGCTGGCGAGATTATTAAAGAATGCTCGCCAGTCCTATTTCCCTGGTGGAATGATCTAAAGCCACTTTTTACCCTGAAAACAGGGTATCTCACTAAGGGGCGTATACTGCATTTTATTTATGTAGTGAAATATTGATGCCAGTAAGTTCTTTTTATGGTAATTTATTACAGATACATACATGTATGAATTGTCACATTGGCAGTAAACCAAGATGGGTCACTTACAATTTAATTAATTTAGTTTGTGACATTTTAAAAGAAAATATTCTGAAATGGAAGTTAATTGTAGAAAATGCACAGATTATTTGGGCAAAAATATGGCTTTATAAACTTCATTTAATTGAGATGGTTCTTAAAGGGACAGTCAGCTAAAAAAAATATTGTTTAAAAAGATAGAAAATCCCTTTATTACCCATTCCCCAGTTTTGCACAGCCAACATGGTTATAGTAATACACTTTTTACCTCTGTGATTACCTTGTATCTAAGCCTCTTCTGACAGCCTCCTGATCACATTACTTTTTATTTATTATCTATTGACTTGCATTTTATCCAATTTTATCCAATTGGTGCAGTGTCTGCCACAACCCACGGGCGTGAGCACAATGTTATATATATGGCTCACATGAACTAGCCGTCTCCTGCTAATAAAAAAGCATGTGATAAGAGGCTATCTTTAATAGCTTAGAAACAGGCAGACATTTAGAGGTTTATAGGTTATAAAGTATATTAATATAACAATGTTGGTTGTGCAAATCTGGTGAATAGGTAGTTAAGGAGTTTTCTATCTTTTTAAATAATAACCGTTTTGGTGTAGACTGTCCCTTTAATGAAAGGTACATAAAAATGCAAACACAAAATACTCTGTGTTAGAGCATTACATTATTGAAATGTTGCTTGCATATAACTGTGTTTAACCCCAGAAAAGGGGTTACAGGCATAATTGCTATCAGCTCCAGATCAGCACTGCACTACTGGGAGCTAGCTGCATATCTGGTGAGCCAATGGCAGGATGCATGTGTGTAGCAGCCAATCACCAGCTAGCACCCAGTAGTGCATTGCTGCTTCTAAGCCTACCTGCATATGCTTTTTAACAAAATAAACTTGGAACAAGTAATTTTGATAACACAAGCTGAAAAGTCTTTTAAAATCACATGCTCTAAATCAAGAATTTTGAATTTTGACTTTCATATCCCTTTTTGTGTTTTTGTTTCTTTATTAGGGTTGAACCTCTTAGCATTTGTCACCATAGTGTTTTCCTACAGCAGTATGTTCTACTCCATACACAAGACAGGCGCCAAAACTGCGGAGCGAAGTGTCGTTTCCCGTGAAGTCACCATAGCTAAGAGGTTCTTCTTCATAGTCTTCACAGATGCTCTATGTTGGATTCCCATTTTCCTTCTGAAGGCTGTTTCCTTAACAGAGGCTGATATACCAGGTATGCTAAATACAATATAGGAAACATGTTAATACACAATAACAAAACCAATATAACAAAACAATATAAATACAATGTGTATATGTGCACAAAGGACATGTGGTAAAAAGTGCCAATCTGGTATAGTGTAGTCCTCAGACTTGTTCCACTGTGAGTTCCCCAAACAAAAAGGAAAAAGTGTACAATTATGAAATCCTGCTTAGGCTGAAGATATGGTAGAAGCCTTGAAAGTATTCATGGGCTTTAGACTAAGCTCAAACTGTAATGTAAATTATAGTTTAGATTTTGGAGTTTCTTTATAAGACATTTTTAAATAATAATGGGGAGAGATAGAAACAATGAGAAAAAGGGAAGTGAGACAGAGATTGTTGAGACATAAGTGGAGAGTGATTTAGAGAAAAAAGGGGTGAGCAAGAGAGGTAAAAAGTAGAGGGGACTGAGAGAGGAGAAGGATGGTTTTCCTTGTTACCTGTGCACATACATGGTTATATCACAGGCAGTTCCTCCCATAACCAGCAATGCGCTTTCGAAGCCTTTAGTGTGGACTGTCCTCGGAACCGTAAAGGGCATCCTCTAGAATGATGACACATAGGGGCCTATTTATCAAAGGTCTTGCGGACCTGATCCGACAGTGCGGATCAGGTCCTCAAGACCTCGCTGAATGCGGAGAGCAATACGCTCTCCGCATATAACATTGCACCAGCAGCTCACAAGAGCTGATGGTGCAACGGTGCCCCCTGCTGACTCGCAGCCAATCGGCCGCCAGCAGGGAGGTGTCAATCAACCCGATCGTACTCGATCGGGTTGATTTCCAGCGATTCCTGTCCGCCTCATCAGAGCAGGCGGACAGGGTTATGGAGCAGCGGTCTTTAGACCGCTGCTTCATAATTGCTGTTTCTGGTGAGTCTGAAGACTTGCCAGAAACACGGGCCCACAAGCTCCATTGGTAGCTTGATAAATGGGCCCCATAGTCATCATCTGCACTCAGGGCTTGGTGTGTGTGACATGTTGTTTTTTTACACCAAAGGAGTTAAAGTTCATACAGCACTAATAGACCATACAAAGAGACTGAAAGAATTTCACTGCAACTCCGTTAAAGGGACAGTTTACTCAAAAATTTTCTCCCCTTTAATTTGTTCCCAATGATCCACTTTACCTGCTGGAGTGTATTAAATTGTTTACAAGTAGCTCCTTTACCCTTATATTGGCATTTGAAATAGTTAATTTAGCATGTGGTATCCCCACCTATTCTGAAAGTTTGTGGCCGCGCGTACCAGCTATAGATAAGCTTTGTAAACACAGCCAGCAGAAGAAATTACACTCCCAGTGGGATATAGCAGAGATAAGGTAATAAAATGTTGATTTTCCATTGTTCTCTCAAAGTATTGGTGATTGTTTTAAGGACAGATATAAGATAAAGAAGCAGGTATATGTGCACAATGTGATACAGTAATGAGATCTTATTATACCTACAAGCTCAACCCATTTTATTAGGCTGTGGCTTCAAAACACAAAATCAGAGCTTTAATATACACAAATAAACCTTAAAAAGCTAATTTACATACATTTTTTACTCTGCAGTTGGTTAAAAAAGCAATTGTAAACACATTAAGGGAAAAACTATTTTACAGTATACTGTCCCTTTAAGTCTGGACACCACTGATCTAATGTTATTCAAAGCTTAGAAAAAAATCCCTTGGTCAAGAACAAATGCTGTATTTTGAATTATAATGATAATGTCTCTTTCTTTTCTCCAGGTACCATCACTTCATGGGTTGTCATTTTCATTTTGCCAATTAACAGTGCCCTCAATCCAATCCTGTACACTCTTACCACCTCTTCTTTCAAGGAAAGGCTTAAACAGTGTCTGCAGAACAAAGGACACCGGTTGCAAGAAAATGGCAAGAGTTTTACATTGGTGTCTATCGAAACCAACACAGCCTGACATCAGCTCAAAAAACATGTCCACAATTCTAGTGTCTTTTCCTGCAGATACATTGGAGACCTGCAGAGAGGCTATGTTACCACCTAGTGACCGTGCCTTCATATAATTCATACTGATTGGACAGGAATAGCTGAAGGAACTTCTGGTAACAGAATTTGGAGTGCTACCTCCTCATATAGCTTCTTTAACTCCTATATATTTGGAAACCAGTAACTATGAGCTGCTAAATGGGTAACTTGGGAGTTAGTCCTTATTTAGTGAAGGTATTGCCTTCCATACTAAATTTCCATTACTTATGAATACTGAAATTCAGGATGGCATAAAGAAATTAAAAGCAGGAAGCATGCCAATTATGTTTTGAAACAGCAATTTCAACCCTAGAAATCATACAATAAGTATAATGTAACCAATACAAACTGAGTGAGAATGCATGTTCTTGAAATGAGATTACATGGAGAGGAAAATGTCTAACTACAAATAGCCACAAAGAATGGGCACGTTTTAGGCTGCAAAGAAGGAAATTATGAAATTTGCAAGAAATTGGCTAAGAGAACGATTGATGTTTTATTGATAGTACTCTTAAAGGGACAGTCTACACCAGAATTTTTATTGTTTTAAAAGATAGATAATCCCTTTATTACCCATTTCCCAGTTTTGCATAACTAACACAGTTATAATAATATACTTTTAACCTCTGTGATTATCTTGTATCTAAGCCTCTGCAAACTGCCCCTTTTTTCAGTTCTTTTGACAGACTTGCAGTCTAGCCAATCAGTGCCTGCTCCCAGATAACTTCTCGTGCACGAGCACAGTGTTATCTATATGAAATACGTGAACTAACACCCTCTAGTGGTGAAAAACTGTTAAAATGCAATCTGAAAGAGGTGGGCTTCAAGGTCTAAGAAATTAGCATATGAACCTCCTAGGTTAAGCTTTCAACTAAGAATACCAAGAGAACAAAGCAAAATTGATGATAAAAGTAAATTGGAAAATTGTTTAAAATTACATGCTCTATCTGAATCATGAAAGTTTATTTTGGCCTAGACTGTCCCTTTAACAAGGAGAAGCTAACTATCTAATGCAGATCCCCCAACTCCCCTTGACACATGGCCCTGGCTGAACACATTGTTAGTCACAAGAGGCTGAACTTTTACTGTACAATAGATTTCTATATGTATATAAATATATTTATAATTTCTTGAAGAGGTTAGCTTGCTATATGTATAATTTTAATTGTAAAGTAAAAAGTACACTTGCGCAATCCATACATATGTGTTTCTGAACTACTGAAGGTTGGCAGCTGATAAAGACACATTGCATTGCACCAACTCATTGCCACAACTTAAAATAAGACTTTGTTTTAAGAGTCAGTGCCCTAATAGCTGTTTTATTAATAACGAATTAACTCTATTAGTAGACAGAAACAAACAAGAAACCCAGACATATTCATTACTGTGACTATTTTGTCTTCTGGCTTCCTAAACTAGGTAGAAAGGGAATCACCTACCGCATACACATCGCTCACCTTCCTGCTTGTGTTAAAACATGTATAGATAAGCAAGGATCTATTTGTAGAGATTGAGATGTGAAATTAGTTTTATACATAAATCAGGGGGCCTTTATATATGTTTGAATTTATTAGTGTTTTTCTTTCACACTGGTAGGTAAAAAAAATACATACTCAGTGGTGCTGATACAATGTGAAAAATATAAGAGAAAAACTGCTTCAGCAAAGGAACATTGCTTTAAAAAAACTGATTAGGGATGTTACAAAATGCAGTGCACAAAACAATTTTGTAAAAACTAAAATCTCAAATCACTTGGCAGCTAAGTGTATAGCGTTAAGAATGTATTTAGTGAAATGTGACACTTGCAATTGCATCCCTTTAGGATCAGGCAGGAGCCTAAGAGGTCTACTTTGTGTATAGAAAAATTGGGTACAACAATGTACAGTACAGGTGGCCCTCGGTTTACAAAGGTTCAATTTGCACCGTTTCAGAATAACAACCTTTTTTTTCAGTCATGTGACTGCTATTGAAAAGCATTGAGAAGCAGTGCATTGATTAAAATAGCCAATAGGTGGAGCTGTCCGCTTGTGTTGCAGCAAAGATATGCAAGCCAAGCAAGCTGAAATTAATCAGTTTAATCAGACCTGAGCAATCGAGCAGCTTGCAAAGGAACAAGATCTTCCTGTCTATAAATCAGTCCAGATTGAAATGCATAGAAAGAACTGTTTGCAGAAAAATGCAAGTAAAGTCTGTGTTGTGTGATTATTGTATTAGGTTTATAATGCTGTTTAGCAAATATTTTTGTTCATTTAACGTAGTTTAATTATATATTATGTGTTGTGTGATTATTTTATTAGGTTTATAATGCTGTTTAGCATTTAAAGTCTTCATTTTAAAGCTTTAAAAATAATGTATTAGGTGTTACATATGCCAATTTTGAGAGGGGCCTGGAACCTAACTCCCTCACTTCCCATTGACTTACATTATAAACTGGGTTTCAATTTACAACGGTTTCGAATTACAACCATTCCTTCTGGAACCTAACCCTGGCGTAAACGGAGGGCTATCTGTATAAGAGTTTACAAGAGACAAAGTAGTAAGAGAGAAAGGTTACATGAACGTTTTCAGTTTTACTACCCCTGCTTCCTACTTTCCTTTCACTGCATGCACTGGTAATGCTGCCTATAAAATCTGTCTGGTTGCATTGACACAACCAGGACCAGCCCTCTCCTTATTTATAGTCCCAGTATGGTGTGACATCAAGTTTAGGTAAGAGCTGCAGGGGCCACAGATCTGGGCTTGTGCTTGCTGAGTTGTCAAATAAAAGGGGTTAAGCTACTGGTCTGTTATGGGTAAACAATGGGGTGAAAATCACTTATTAGTTTGTTGGGGGGGGGGGGTTGAATGTCAGACGTGAGTTAAATCATTGTTCCATGCAGGTGATAGCCATGGGGTTAAATCACTGGCTGTGAATTACTAGCAGTGAAACATAGTTAAAACTGCTCTATATATGCGACTAGGAACCATGGTGTTAAAGGTACAATTTAGTCAACTTTTTCTTTGTTTTACATAAGAGCATATAAAATGCATTTAACTATTTAGATTTTTGAAAAACTCATGTTCATGTCGTGAATAAGTTAAAGTTTTCTTGTCATACATGCCCCTCTCTATCAATAATGCAGATGCAATAGTCCTTAACAGCCTATGAAGATTAGTAGGAAGTACAAAACCAAAACTGCAGTACTTGCTTACATTTGTATGGATATTCTAGTGCACAAATTGTATGCTCTCATTCAACAGATCATGCAATGTCTGCACAATTGACACACAATATCTATTTATTTAACCCCCATTAAGGGGTTAAACATAAAACTAAAGTCCTGCTCAGGAGCCCTATAGAATTGCAGGTCCCAAGCAGGAAACAGATGGTGAACAAATAGTCAGCAGAAGTCACAAACCCTGACAATCACCTGCTGTGTTCAGCCCAGCAGCTGCAGCACTTGCAACTCCAAGTGGGACTTTATGGGCTTCGTGAACTAAGCAGTGTAAGTTGCTTTTGAGCACATGCAACCCTGCTTTCTACACTCTGAGGTGACAGATTAAAATCACCCCAAACACGCTGGCTTAGGGTGATTGACAGGGCCTTCTCTCACGTGATTGGGCGGCATTACACACTTGATTGAGTATGTAATGGTACAGCAGACGTACAGGGTCTGCTTCCCGTTTGTTGTGAAGCAGTGTGGACAGGTTCTCAAGTTGAGAACCTTGTCAGTAGGGTTCTTAGTAAATAAGACCCTATGGGGTATATTTTAATCAAGCTCCGTATGGAGCTTGATGCCCCGTGTTTCCGGCGAATACGATCGGGTTGATTGACACCCCCTGCTAGCAGCCGCTTGGCCGCGAATTTGCAGGGGGCGACATTGCACATGCCGTTCACAAGAACTGCTGGTGCAATGATAAATGGCGACAGCATATGCTGTAGGCATTTATCGATATGCAGCGGACATGATCCGCTGTATAGGATCATGTCCGCTCGCACAATCATAAATATGCCCCATGGTGTTTACTATGCAAGGAAAAAACACAGAGTTTGCATTAAAATAGTGCAAAAAGTGGCCCTATAACTTTAAGCAGTTTTTACTTAAAGGGATATAAGACCCAAAAATGTTCTTTTGTGATTCATACAAAGCATACAGGTTTTAAAAAGTTTCCAATTTACTTCTATTATCAAATTTGTTGAAGAGATACAAGGTAGGTGTCTGCTATCTAGTGCTCTTGCAAATGGATACAATTCTTGAAAAACTGCTATAATATAGTGATCCAGACATGTGCACGCTCCTGAGCTTACATTGCTGCTTTTAAATGAGAGATACCAAGAGAACAAAGAAAAAAACAATTTTATAATTACTATTAAATTTCTTTCTTTCAGGATGATGAGAGTCCATAGGTGTCCATAACATGTGGGATACATTTCACTCCACTAGAAGGAGGTCAAGAACCCTCACAAGAGTATTCTATCCCTCCCACCCCTCTCCCAGTTTCCGTATAGCAGAGCAGAGGAAAAAGACAGAAAAGGTAGGAAAGACAGAAAGCGGGATTATGAGATGCAAATAAGAACTGTTGCCAATTATTAGCAAAAATCCGAAGGGGTCCTATGGACTCTCATCATCCCGAAAGAAATTTATCGGTAAGTATAAATTCTGTTTTCTTTCGTAAAATGATTAGAGTCCATAGGTATCCATAACATGTGGGATACAAAACCCAATCTGAGAGTCCATGTTAAGGACGGGTGGGAAAAAATTATGGCAGTTCCTATTTGCCGAACACTGTGGCCTGAAGGACTTTCCTGCCAAAAGCAACTTCGGAAGAAGCATAAATATCAAAATGATAAAATTTAGAAAAGGTACGGATAGAAGACTAAGTTGCCACCTTGCAAATCTGATCCAAGGATGTCTAATTTTTGAAGGCCTAAGAAATAGATACAGACCTAGTAAAATGAGCAGTTGCTCTTTTTAGAGGCAGATTTCCTGCAAACAAGCCTTATGAATAGTTTGCTTCAGCCATGATGCGAAAGCCACCACAGTAGCTTTTTGACCATTTCTGGGACCTGAAAAGTGGTCAACTAAGCTAGAAGTCTGTCTAAAATCTTTAAAAACAAAAATCGTTCCAGCTGGTGCAACAGAAGACTTTTATTGTGCAAACAGGGATAAAGAAGCGACGTTTCAGGCCCACACTTGGCCTTTTCTCAAGCTTAAAGGGATACTCAGGTTAAATTACATTTTCATGATTCAGATACAGCTTGTAATTTTAAACAACTTTCCAATTTACTTCCATTAAAAAAAATGTGCACAGTCTTTTATATTTACAATTTTTGAGTCACCAGATCCTACTGAGCATGTGCAAGAATTCACAGACTATACGTATATGCATTTGTGATTGGCTGATTGCTATCACATGGTACAAGGGGAGTGGAAATATACATAACTTTGAAATTTGTTTTAAAAAAATCTACTACTCATTTGAAGTTCAGACTAAGTGCTATTGCATTGTCTTGTTATCTTGCATTTGTTGATTATGCAAATCTAATGTGTTGATTGGTCCTTTAACCAAACATTAGTGAACAAACATTTAAATAGCCATAATGGCGCCAAATATTGTGATTAAAAAGTGATAAAATGTTGCCCTCTAGTGGAGAACCATAATATAGCATACAAATATATTTCAAAGTGCACATTGATGGCCTCAATCCTGCCACCTAGTGAATCAACATCATACTGTCTAACAAATATATCTCTCATATCGTATGTGAAAAAACTTGTATTAAAAATTACAAATAATGATCAGCAATACAAAATTTCATATTAGTAAAAAAATAAAATACATTGAGAATTTCATTATTGTTTTAATAACCACAATATATTGAATTAAAAAATATATGTGTCAAGTGTATCATAGATGAATCAATCTTATTTGATATAGTTGTTTTAATCAATTAACTTAATATCTAATATTGACCAATTATGTGAGTGTATCTATGTAGTGATGAATTGCAAATCAAGATAAAGATTAAGTTAATTGATTAAAACAACTATATCAAATAAGATTGATTCATCTATGATACACTTGACACATATATTTTTTAATTCAATATATTGTGGTTATTAAAACAATAATCAAATTCTCAATGTATTTTATTTTTTTACTAATATGAAATTGTGTAATGCTGATCATTATTTGTAATTTTTAATACAAGTTTTTTCACATACGATATGAGAGATATATTTGTTAGACAGTATGATGTTGATTCACTAGGTGGCAGGATTGAGGCCATCAATGTGCACTTTGAAATATATTTGTATGCTATATTATGGTTCTCCACTAGAGGGCAACATTTTATCACTTTTTAATCACAATATTTGGCGCCATTATGGCTATTTAAATGTTTGTTCACTAATGTTTGGTTAAGCTTGAGAAAAGGCCAAGTGTGGGCCTGAAACGTCGCTTCTTTATCCCTGTTTGCACAATAAAAGTCTTCTGTTGCACCAGCTGGAACGATTTTTGTTTCTATGTTTCAATACTGGGTTTGGTAAACCTGTTCCTGGCTGTGCAGTGAGTGCTGTGTTTCATGATACATTGTTGTAAAATCTTTAAATGCCTGAAGATAACATATTAAGGCTCCGACTACATCCAAATTGAGCAGTAGCCGCTCCTTAGAGCTAGAAAGATTTGGGCACAGCGAAGGAACAACAATTTCTTAATTAATATTCTCTGAAGACACAACCTTCAGAAGAAATATATATTTACTCCAGAGAAACGCTTTATCCTGATGAAAATTAAGAAGGAGTGATCAGAAGACAGCTGATAATTTGTTTTTGTCCAGAAAGGCAAATCTCAAAAATGTGTGATGATCCCTGTGAATGGGAACATGAAGGTACACATCCTTCAGGTCTATGGTCATCATGAACTGACCCTCTTGCACTAACAGAAGAATGGAAGGTATAGTTTCCATCTTGAAGGACGGTACTCTGATAAACTTGTTGAGACACTTCAGGTCTAGAATAGGACGGAAAGTTCCTTCTTTCTTGAGAACCACAAACAGATTGGAATAGAAACCTAGACCCTGTTCCTGTACTGGAACTATCACTCCCAGGGAGGAAGGATCCTGTACACATTTAAAGAACTCATCTCTTTTTATCTGGTCTGCAGATAATCTTGAGAGGTGGAACCTGCCCCTGGGAGGAAAGGTCTTGAATTCCAAATGGTAACCCTGAGATGTCCCAGATCCCACAGCCCAGGGATCTGGGACATCTCGCATCTATGCTTGAGACAACTGAGAAAGCCTGCCCCCCACTTGATCCGATCCTGGATCAGGGGCAAAGCCTTCTTGCTGATTTAACTTCAGTTACGGGTTTCCTTGATTGCTTCCTCTTGTTCAGAGACTGACTGGGTTTCCAAGTTCACTTGGGCTGATCCTGCTTGGAAGATGAAGGGGAAGACTTTCCCCTGAAGGTACGAAAGGAACAAAAATTATTCTGACGTCCTTTTCGGTTTATTCTTCTTATCTTGTGGAAGAAAAGACCCTTTAACAACCGTGATATCAGAAATAATTTCTGTCAGACCGGGTCCTACCCTTGTAAGGAATCACCAGATTTTGGACTTAGATGCAACATCGGCTGACCATGACTTCAGCCACAAGGCTCTGTGCACCAGCACAGTGAAGCCAGATATCTTGACTCCCAATCTAATAACCTGCAAGGAAGCATCAGTAATAAAGGAATTGGCTAGCTTAAGAGCCTTAATCCTGTCTTGAATCTCCTCTAAATGAGTCTCTATCTGATGAGATTCAGACAAGGCATTGAACCAATAGGCTGCAATACATACTGGAGGTTGCCTTTGCAGACCTTGATGAACATATATTTTCTTTAAATAAGCCTCCAGCTTTTTGTCCATAAGATTCTTAAAGGAGCAGCTATCCTTAATAGGAATAGTAGTCCTCTTAGCCAGAGTAGAAATGGCCCCTTCCACCTTAGGAACCGTTTGCCATGACACCTTAATGGAGTCAGCAACAGGAAACATCTTTTTAAAGCCAGGATACAGGGAGAAAGGTATCCCCGGCCTCTCCCATTCTTGTGCTATAATCTCTGTGGCATGTTCTGGCACAGGAAAAACTTCCACAGCGAAAGGAACATCAAAATATCTATTAAGTTACTTGACTTTTTAGGGTGGACAACGATACAGTTATCAGAATCGTCCAAGGTAGCTAAAACCTCCTTTAAAAGGACACAGAGGTGTTCCAGCTTAAATCTGAAGGATACAACATCAGCATCAGATGAAGGAATTATACTGTCCAAATCTGAGATTTCACCCTCAGAGGCTACCGACGTATCTTCTTTATCAGATTTATGAGAAAGGGCAACTTTGGTACTGTCCCTTTAAGCGACGCGGTAAAATTGCTAGAAAACAAACCGCTTTCAACAATCCTAAGATAAGGCTTAAATATGATGTTTAACAGCCTTCTATTATATACACTTTCTAAGTGAACTATAAATCGATAGCAAGTACATTGATGTCAGAATCCTAAGTTTATACGTTGAATAAAAACAAATGGATTAGCTCCTTACTTTTCATAAAGGAGGTTAACTGTATCGTTGTCAACCCTAAAAAGATAAAATGAGCAGCGCCTTGAGACCCTTACAGGTGATTAGCCGCGCTTTACAAGTACCCAATACATACATACAACCCCTGTCTCCACATAACATTTAGAGAGCCTGCTCACTGCCATAATTAACCCTTTACACAGATTATTTTGTCCCAAGTTGTTGCAGATTTACAGATTTACTCCTAGCCCCAGAAGACAAAAAAGGCACATGTAGCTGTCCGGCAGGAGGACAGCTCACCCGGTATGAAAGGAAGCCACTCCTTACAGAGACCTGTGAAAAAAAGAACAGAGTAAACCTACTCTGGCTTTCTATACAAGGGCAGCAACCTGTTAGGAAAATGCAGAGAAGCCCACTTCACAAGTTCCTAACTGCTTAAAAGCCACCACTACCCTACTGAAGAGATTAACGTGGAGTACGGTTAGACCCAGACTTGAAAGAGAAAGATCAGAGTAAACCTACTCCGGTTTTCTAAAGCCAAGAAATCCAATTTACTTCAGACACCAAAACTTCACCTCCTCCATGCACCAAGGGAAGTGATACTTAACAGTTTGACTGTGGTGCTCTTTGCCTCCTCCTGTTGGCCAGCAGTGATATTCCCAACTGTAAATGATGACATCATGGACTTACCATATCTTAGGAAAGAAACATAATTTATGCTTACCAGATAAATTCCTTTCCTTCCGGATAGGGAGAGTACACAGCTTCATTCCTTACTGTTGGGAAATATAACACCTGGCCACCAGGAGGAGGCAAAGACAACCCAGCCAAAGGCTTAAATATCCTTACAACTTCCTCATTACCCCAGTCATTCTGCCGAGGGAACAAGGAAAAGTAGGAGAAACATTAGGGTATAAATGGTGCCAGAAGAACAAAATAAATAGGGGACCGCACATAGACAAGAAAAAACGGGCGGGGACCAAGGACTCTCCCTATTCGAAAGGAAAGGAATTTATCTGTTAAGCATAAATTATGTTTTCCTTCCTAAGATAGGGAGAGTCCATGGCTTTATTCCTTACTGTTGGGAAAACTATACCTCCAGAGGACACTGAATGAATAACGGGAGGGAACAAAGAGGAAGAGGCTGACCCTATTCTGAGGGCACCTTAGCCTGCAAAGCTTTTCTCCTGAAAGCTGTTTCAGCCGAAGTAAAAACATCAAACTTGTAAAATTTTTAAAAAGTATGTAAGGAGGACCAGGTAGCTGCCTTACAAATTTGATCCATAGAGACCTTGTTCTTAAAGGCCCAGGAGGAAGCCACTTGTGGAATGAGCCGTTATCTCAGGAGGACAATGTCTCGATGTCTCGTAAGCTAAGCGGATGACACTCTTTAACCAAAAAGATTGGGAAGTCGAAGTACTCTTCTGCCCCTTATGCTTCCATAAATAGACAACAAATAGGAAGATTGTAGCCTGAAGATAGAACTTCAAGGCGTGAACCACATCCATATTGTGAATTAAGCGTTCCTTCGATGAAGGAGGATTAGGACACAAGGAAGGAACCACAATCTCCTGATTGATGTTGCAATCTGATACAACCTTAGGAAGAAAACCTAATTTAGTACATAAAACTGCCTTATCTGCATTAAAAAAAAACAGATAAGGGGGCTTACATTGCAAAACAGAGATCTCAGAAACTCTGCGCGCAGAGGCAATAACCAATAAAAAGAGAACCTTCCAAGATAACAATTTAAATGTCAAGGGAATGCAGAGGCTCAAATGGAACCTGTTGAAAACCCAGAAGAACAAGATTTAGGCTCCAAGGAGGAGCCCCAGATCTAAACACAGGCCTGATCCTATTCAGAGCCTTAACAAAGAACTGCACGTCTGGATGCTCAGCCAGTCTTTTGTGCAACTGACAGGGCCAAAATCTGTCCCCTCAGGGAACTAGCAGAGAGGCCCTTCTCCAGCCATTCTGGAGAAAAGATAAGATCCTGGCAACCTTAACTCTGTAGGGGTAAAGAAGACACGCTTAAAAAAGCTACCACACTCAGTATGGATTAAAGATATTTATCATAAGTGAACAAATTAAATTAGCAATAATAGCATCAGTATATTAAACACATTTAAAAATACATATCTCAAATGAGACCACCGGTGGATTTCTATATATGTTATAGCGTTCGGATACTAAAACATTAACATAGCAAATTAAAAACCATTAAAACCACAGGCTGATAATGCTAAGAATCTATAGCGATGCATGTGCAAAAAGTCCCAGTATAATTAATAACTGAGTTGTTGTCTCTTATTATTATAGATTGCAAGAGGAGGTGTTGCGGTATGGTTAAACATACTATCGCAGTATTGCAGTATTGCAAAGATTTCAAACAAGAGAAACTGTACCTTAAAAGGGAGGTGATAAGCAAACGTACAACCGGTATACTTCACCACTTGAAACTTTCATCCGTGTGTGGCTGCACAAATCGTGCTGGTAATACTCGGTCCGTCCGTTGCCTGCTGTTGTATCTCTGAGATCTGGATTACTTCCGCACCTTGCGGTCACATGTAGTGTGAGAGCCAATTGAAGTGGAGATTTTTCGGTGTGAGATTTAAACCTTGCTTGTTTAGTTTGTTATAGTACAAATTCTCAGTTCAATCTTTACAGAGCGCTCTGTTAGTAGTTAAGCTGGAGAAAATAGATGTGCATCTACGCGTTTCAGCCTATAATATGGCCTTTATCAAGATGACTCATCTTACTTTGCAATACCCTTTTATAGCTGTCTGTAATAGTCTCCATCCTCATTGTACCTCTGCTTAAAGGGATCCTATAGCTTCATCTATTAAATAGCAGTTAAACTGAGAGTGTCTTGTTCTTATTGTTAGATTCATTCAGCCTAATTTCGACATATCAAAATTGTTACAGTCATCAAAAACTTCCAATCAACTAACACATAAGTAGAAATAATATAACAGATATAGACCAGAAATAAGTGATTCAGAGTAAGATGTATCAAAATGAAGTATCTGAAAAAAAGTAGTACATTCCGTAACTGTATGGACTGGTAAATGTACTGGGACTTTTTGCACATACATCGCTATAGATTCTTAGCATTCTTATCAGCCTGTGTTTTTAATAGTTTTTAATTTGCTATGTTTATATTTTAGTATCCAAACGCTATAACATATATAGAAATCCACCGGTGGTCTCATTTGAGATATATATATATTTTTAAATGTATTTAATATACTGATGCTATTATTGTTAATTTATTCACTTATGATAAATATCTTTAATCCATACTGGAGTGTGGTAACTTTTTTAAGCGCATCTTCTTTACCCCTATAGTTTTACTTCCAGGTTGTTTTTATCAGAAACACCCTATTTGAAGTTGTTCTCACCAAATACCTGTAAGTCATCTCCACTTCCCCTTTTCTTCAACCTTAAATCTGTGCCAGAAAAAAAAACACGCTCTTCACACCAGAATAAGTAGGTCCACACCATGTGGTAGATACGCAGAGTAACTGGTTTACAAGTATGAATAAGATTCTTGGAGCAGTAGCTAGGCTAAACGGAAGGGCAATGAACTGGAAGTGCTGGTCCAGGAATGCAAACTTCAGGAACTGAACGTGTTCCCTGTGGAATAGAACATGGCCTTCCTGAATTAAAGGAAGGATGGATATTATCGTCTCCATCTTGAAGGAAGGGACACTGAGAAATTTGTTGAAGCACTTTAGGTACAGAATTGGGCGGAAAGTTCCCTCCTCCTTTGGGACCACAAAAAGGTTTGAATAAAAGCCCAAACCTCTTTCTTCGATAGGCACCGTGACCAGAACTCTTAAGGAGGATAGATCCCGAACGCACCCTAGAGAGGCATTCCTCTTTTCTGGTCTGGTAGACAGATTAGAGAGAAGGAATCTACCCCTAGGCGGATGAGAATTGAAGCTTATTTTGTATCCCTGAGATACCACCTCCAAGACCCACGGATCCTGTACATCCTTGAACCAGTCGCTTGAAAAAAGAGACAGTCTGCCCCTATACAATCCGATCCCGGATCAGGGGCCGCCCCTTCATGCCGATTTGTTTTCAGTGGGCTTCTTATTCTGCTTTGATTTATTCCAGGACTGCGCCGGCTTCCAAGTACTCTTGGGTTTCTCGGGCTTGGAGGAGGATTGTTGTTGTTGGGATTTGACAGAGAGTGAAAGGAACGAAAACTAGAAGATTGTCGACCCTTAGACTTGTTTTTCTTATGTTGTGGTAGGAAGGCACCCTTGCCTCCGGTAACCATAGAAATAATTGAGTCCAGCCCTGGACCAAATAAAATCTTTCCCTTGAAGGGAAGAGAAAGGAGTCTGGACTTAGAAGTCATATCCGCAGACCAAGACTTCAACCAGAGTGCCCAGCGGGGTAGGACCACAAAAGCCAGAGGCCTTTGCATTTAGGTGAATAATTTGCATGTTTGCATCACAGATAAAATAATTAGCAATTCTCAGAGCTTTAATTCTGTCTTAAAAAAACTCTCGGGCGAGACTCCATCTCAATGAGTTCTGACAAAGGAAAAGTAGGATGGAACAAGGAAAAGTAGGAGAAATATCAGGGTATAAATGGTGCCAGAAGAATAAGATAAATAATAGGGTGCTGACCTTAGACAAGAAAAAAAAATGGGCAGGGCTGTGGACTCTCCTTATCTGGAAGGAAAGGAATTTATCTGGTAAGCACAAATTATGTTTTTCTTCCTAAGATAGGGAGAGTCCCCGGCTTCATTCCCTACTATTGGGAACACTATACCTAAGCTCCAGAGGAAACTGAATGAATAACAGGAGGGAACAAAGAGGAAGAGGCGGACCTTATTTTGAGGGCACCACAGCCGGCAAAACTTTTCTCCCGAAAGCTGCTTTAACCGAAGCAAAAGCATCAAACTAGTAAAAATTAGAAAAAGTATGTAAGGAGGATCAGGTAGCCGCCTTACAAATCTGATCCATAGAGGCCTCGTTCTTAAAAGGCCCAAGAGGAAGTCACTGCTCTAGTGGAATTAACTGTTATCCTCTTAGGAGGAGGATGTCCCGCTGTCTCGTAAGCTAAGCGGATGACACTCCTTAACCAAAAAGATAGGGAAGTCTAAGTAGCCTTCTGCACCTTACGCTTCCCCGAATAGACAACAAAGAGGAAGATTGTCTAAACTCCTTAGTAGCCTGAAGAACGAACTTCAAGGCGCGAACCACATCCAAATGGGGAAGTAAACATTCCTTCGATGAAGGATTAGGACACAAGGAAGGAACCACAATTTTTTGATTGATGTTGCGATCTGACACAACCTTATGAAGAAAACCTAATTTAGTATGTAAAACTGCCTTATTTGCATGAAAAATCAGATAAGGGAACTCACTGCGCAAAGCAGAGATCTCAGAAACTCTGCACGCAGAGGCAATAGCCATTTAAAACAGAACTTTCCAAGATAATTTAATGTCAACGGAATGCAGAGGCTCAAACGGAGCCTGTTGCAAAACACGAAGAATACAGGTCTGATCCTTATCAGAGAATTAACAAAGGACTGCACGTCTGGAAGCTCAGCCAGCCTCTTGTGCAATAAAACTGACAGGGCCGAAATCTGTCCTCTCAAGGAACTAGCAGACAGGCCCTTCTCCAGTCCATCCTGGAGAAAATATAAGATCCTCGCAACATTAACTCTGTGCCAGGAAAAACCATGCTCCACACCAGAATAAGTAGGTCCTCCACCCTTTGTGGTAGATACACCGAGTAACTCGTTTACGTGCATGAATAAGGGTATCAATGACACTCTCAGAGAAACCTCTCTTTGCTAAGACTTAGTGTTTAATCTCCACGCAGTCAGCCTCAGAGAATCTTGATTTTGATGAACAAATGGACCTTGTAACAGCAGGTCTCCTGACATGGACTTGAGTGAGAGAAAGCAGGCAGTGAAACTCGTCAACACTGATTGCTTAGGAGCTGTTAGCAGTAGTCTGGATGGTTTCGCAGAAAAACGTTCCCTGCATCTCCAGACTCTAACTTTCATCAACACTCTCACAGAGGTTGACATGACTACTTAAAACTCCAGTCCTATCTCAAAGGGCATATACCCTTTTTTTTAGGACTCTTCGAATCTTCTGACACTTCTCTGCCACCTCCTAACTTGACGAAAAGCAAAGAATGACTGGGGTAATGAGGAAGGAGGGGGGATATTTAAGCCTTTGGCTGGGGTGTCTTTGCCTCCTCCTGGTGGCCGTGGACTCTCCCGATCTTAAGAAGGAAAAGAGATTTAACTGATTCTGACAAGTCAAAAATTGTAAAAAGTCTTTCAGAGGGATGCAGCACTCTAAAAAAAACAAACACGTTTTGTTGCAAATAGTCAACAGGGTCGCAAGAAATGTGTTGAGAAAACAAAACAAAAAAAAAAGGACGCAAATTAACTTCCAAAGATTTGAGAAGAATCAAACGTGAAGCTACCAGGAACCCATTATCCTCCAGTGCTGTCATATTCCAGAACTGCAACCTACCTGGAGTGCCCAGAAGTGCAAGGTGTTCAGTGCTCAGAGATTTGGCAAAGGTAAGGAAGGCTGAAACCCAAACACCACTGAACAAGACACGTAAGTTGAATCGTCAAGACTGGGCTAAGAAATATCTGAAGACAGATTTTTCAAAGGTTTTAGTGACTGATGAGAGAGTGAGTCTTGACAGACCAGATGGGTGGGCCCATGGCTGGATCAGTAACGGGCACATTGAGTTAGCGTGCAAGCGAAAATAGATTACTTTCAACTCATAATATAAGCGCAACCCAATGACCGCAAAAAGCTTACTTCTAGTGCATTTACCGCAAGAGTGGGAGCGTTAATTAGCACTCCACTTGTAATCTGGCCCATTGTATTTACTTAAACATGACCTAAAGATTTAGTTTTATCTAAAAAAAAAGTCACCCGTATCTTTAATATAAGATTTACCTGTAGAGACTAGGGGAGCAAGAATTTTATTAAGGAATTTTGCAGCATTGTTCAAAACTGAGCCAATAGCTGTCAGTATAGGACACACAGGAGGTTTAATAGGATTCTTGTACACTTTAGGTGTTCTGTAAAAAGCAGGCACAATAGGATGTTTCACTAAAATACATTCATAAAGTTTTTACTGATAATTTGCCATTGCATGGCTAAATATTAAATCCCTTTAACTTGCTCAGCAACCTTAATCGTGGGGTCAGTTGCCAAAACTTGGTAAGTTTCATAGTCAGTTAGTAGGTGATATGCCTCTGCCTGTTGATCTTGATAGCCTTTATCTGCATGTTTTATAGTTAAAGTGGTATTCCTTTATAGGTCTCCTTAAATACACTTTTAATTAGATGTTAGATTACATTTATTATATGGTAGCTTATGATTTTTATATTTGGACATTAGGTTTTGAAACTGCTTATCTACTATTTTGATATATGCCTCAACTCCAGAGTTGTTAGTTACACGGAGGAGTATAATCCACTTGTATTAGATAAACCAAAATCAACCAAGTCCAACTTTTTATTACAATTACTGATAGAATTTGCAATGCCTTGAAATTCAATGTTGCCAGAAGTGGGTTTAAGTCTGAGCAGTCTATAGAATTGGATTAAATCGATTTGTAGTTATTATATTCCTCCATGTAACTAACAATATAAATGTAAAGGTTGATGGGTCAAGTAAAAACTAATTATAGGACACCTTTCATTTAAAAACTGAAGCAGTAGATTTTTTTTTTATTTCCCAGACAAATTTAAAAATGTGCCCCCTGTGTCACATGACAGTCAGCAGCCAATCACAAACTCATATGCATACACTGATCTCTTGCACATACCCAGTAGGAGATGGTGCCTCCAAATGCGCACTATTTGATAATGAAAGTAAGTTTAAAGTCTCATAAAACTTCATAATCTATCTGAATCATGAAAGTTTAATTTTGATCTTTGAATGTCTATATATATACCGAAAAAATGTAGATAAAGTAAGCAAAGGATTTATGAACTTGTCTATAGTAACCCTTTGTATGTATAATACTAAAGGTTGATTTTTGCACATGTGTAACTATCATTCAGTGACTCATGTACACAAGTACACATCAGAAGACTTTTCACAGATGTTCTAGGTTATACAATGTTGCAGACTTTACTGTAAATTGAGCAAAAGAATGGTTTCACATAGAAAAAAATGGTTTAGGCAATTTATTATATCCCTGGTCAATAAAGCGGATCATCATTATATTACAAAACTTCCCTTAAATAGAAACACTGATAACTCACTGTGCTGTACATAGCACAGTCCTCTGGTGACAGAATAATACAAAAAGTTATAGATATATATTATAATTTTATCTGTACATTATTTATAGATCACCTTGTAACATAGACTTGTACAATTGCAGCAAGAACCAAATACAAAATTGCTCCCACGCATTGTTGAGATATCCCCCTCACAGTTTGAAATAGAAACTATGCAGAAAAATATAGAAAAAAACATAACTAGACATTCACCAAACTCATAGGATTATAACAGGGGGAATTAGACACCAATGTAATATTTAATGGGCTCAAACTAAATTTACTGCCTAGCAAACTACTGAACAATATACTACTAGAGTTTGTGTCATAGAACAATCTACTACTAGAGTATGTGTAATAGAAAGGTTTATCCTTATGCAGTGCCTTTTATCAAACACAGAGTAAAATCAGTATTTTTAGAAAAGGCCCATTTATTTAGAATGTGCGTAATAAAAAAAAAAAAAAAAAGTCAGGTTTCTGCTTTACTTGGAAGGCATAGATTAGGGTATATACCATAAACCTACTACATTGGTACAAATATTGCATTAGCGCTGCTGTCTCTGCTGCACTGGCAGGAAGCTGTTGTCATGGTGAGGTCTGCCAACCTGTAACTTAATTGGCACAACATTCTACTTTTACTTAATTAACTTCTAATTATCCCTCGAGTCCTGAAGTCAGTTGCCAAATCTCTAAATGTTAAGAGAATGTAAATGGCATTTCAACACTGAAGGGCTAGGGGAGGGGATAAGAGAAATTCATTTGTTTTGATTGATCCCTTAGCAAACCAATTCCTATTTGGAAACCACATGGATTTCCTTGGAGAGGAATAAGGTTCATAGTCTTGGCTAACATTAGTCCAGTCATACTCTTAAGCAGGTATCATAAATATATACATATAACCCCCATTTACAGCAAGTAAATGGTTTCCATAGCTTCAAATTAAAAAGCCGTTTAATTTAGCTGATCCTTCACAAGCGGTTTGCAGACACATAAATATATATATTTCATGTTTCCTGTACATAAACGGTTTATACACAAAAAAGAAAGCATTAAAGAACCTGCTTACTGGTATTACTAAGTCAAACAAAAAAAATAGACAAAAACAAGACACAACAAAACACAAAACAATAATACTGATACTGTTAATGCCTTCCTGTAAAACAGTGCAACAGTTAAGGTCAGTAGGAACCGGAGTCTGAGGCACTGTATTCTAGGTAATGCACGTTGCAGTCATTCAAGCAGATAAGAAACTGCCTGCTGTGATTTTTTAAGGCTAAAGTCTATGTTCTCTGCAGGTGCATAATGTCCTTAAGGTCCATAATGTCCTTCCCAACAGGACACTTCAAAACTTAGCACAGACAGCTCCAGAAATAGTAACAGCCACTAAAGTCGCCTTGAAGCCTGTACGTGTGGAATTGGCTGATGAAGCTTCTGTGTGTCTCTTAATGAATATCTGTTTTCCAATAGTGCACTTAGGGATTCAAAAGTCATCAGAGCTTGGTTTCTGGTCCACATGGATTAAGGGGTGGGAAGGAATTCCGAATCCTTGCAATTTCCATGGCACAGAGATGACCAAAGACTTTGTTGTACCAGTCAGGAGAACGTCCCCTAGTAAGAGCAAAAAAGGAACACTATTAATTACATAAAAAAGTAGACCGTGATTAAGAGGAGATATCTTCAGTATGGATAATCTTGCCTCCATTTCAAAATATCAGCTTTAACTTGATTATTTAGGTGCCTAAAGCATTCAACATTTTTAACTAAGAAGGACATTCTAATAAAAAAAAAGAAATCCTGTTATTCCTTAGAGCATGTCATTTTTGTATTAGTGCCCCTTTCTAAAAACACAGGTGCAAAAATTGCGCTCATTAAATAGAGTATTTAATCTTCTACATGCTGACATTTAGTGTCTGGAGCTCACCTGAGGTCAGTCCTGCAGATGTAAGTAAGCTTGGAACGTCCCATTCCACAAGGCTCCATGAGATACTGGGAGGTGAGAATCACAGCCTGCACCCCTTCTTCCAGTTGCCCAGTGGTATGGTCCATGGATGTAGACACCAGAAGGCAACCACCCTTAGGGAGGTCAGTGCGCCATTTTCTGTAGATCAAAAAACAGGATGGTGTAATAATTAAGTCACATCTCTCACATATTTATGTACAGTATTCAAAACTCAAACAAGAGGCATGCCAAATGAGTGGCTATATATCAAGGACTTAAAGGGATATGAAACCCAACATGTTTCATGATTAAGATAAAGATAGAGCATGAGATTTTAAACATTCTAATTTACTTATATTATCAAATTTCTTTGTTCTCTTGGTATCTTGTTAAAAAGCATTCTTGCAAAACTGCTGCCATATAGTGTTCCAGAATAGGCCGGCTCCTAAGCATACATTTAGAAGTCGGCCCATTTCTGCAGCACTATATTGCAGCAGTTTTGCAAGAGCAATAGATGGCAGCACTATATCCTGCCATGTAGTGCTCCAGATGCATACCCAGGTATCTCTTCAACACAGAATATCATGGGAACAAAGCAAATATGATAATAAAAATAAATTAACTTTTTTTGTGTAATGTTATCCTCTGTCTGAATCACAAAATATCCCTTTAATATTGGAAATTTAAATAAAATTACAATGAATACTTATGCCCAGAGGCAGAACTTATTTTCATTTTCTGCAATGAGATTTTTTTTTTTTTTGTGAAAATGTTCTGCAGTGTCTGAGGAGCCAGTGTTGCTGTGTTTTTTGTTCTCACTCAGGAGGACAGGTTCATGTACAGCCTTGCTGATGTCTGCTGTACGTTCCCAGAGTGTCAGTCTGCCTGGGAACCTGCTCTACTGTACTGCTGGGGTCTATGTGCTTATTTTAGAGGGGATGCTGCTCCATGCTTATACTGCTTATGTATACTATATGCTTGCTAAAGGATGGCACTTAGAAATTAGTCTATATACACACACACACACACACACAAATACATATATACATACCTAACAACATTTAAAATTAGGGGGAGGTAAAAGGTGAGTTTAAAATTCTCCACTACACACAAAATAGAGAAAATAACTCACTGTGTAGTTCATTAACAAATCTAGACAGGCCAGAAGGCTTGTTTTTCCCACAGAAAACCTCTGAATTACATAGTTTCCAATACAGCAAAGGATTATGGGTAAGATATGCAAATTAGGTTCACAATGACACACCTTTTTACTTCAAGTCTGCTTTTCAGCAGATTCCATTTACGCCAAATGCATCGCTGTTCACACAGCTTATAAACTTTGCTAGGGTTAGTGCAGAAGAAGGAAGAGCATCTGGTTACCTGGGTAGAGACCATGAATAAACTAACGTCCCCCATCAAATATAAACTGGAATTCTCCCTTGAGTCTATACATTTCCTGGACCTTAATATCATTAAAGTTTAAAGAGAATGACTACTGTAGGTTTGATACATCTCTGTATACCAAGCCTACGGATAGGAATTCTCTTCTGGAGGCACACAGTTACCACCCATATCATCAGAAGAAGGGTGTAGTCATGTCTCAACTCACCAGAGTAGTTATAAATAACACGGAAAGATCTATAATGAGTACACAACTTGACACAATGGTAGAGAAACTTATAAAGAGAGGCTATGAGGAGGGCTTAGTGTTTGAAACCAAGAGAAGATTGATGGAGCATACACAGGATGAACTTATTGCCACAATCAGCGGATCACAGGGAATGGACCGGATGAATTTCGTGACCACTTTTGATATGGCCCATGGGACGTTAAATTCTTCTATAAGGAGACGTTGGGATTTGGTGAAGGTGGAGAAGTCCCTACCATTCCAACATACAGAACCCCCTAGGATGGCTTATCGGAGGGCGCGGAACCTAAGAGATATCTTAGTGGAATCCGATCCTGTGAAGTGTTACCGCAAGTCTACATGGCTACAAACCAGCAAGAAAGGCTGCTTTCAATGTGGCAATTGTATAACATGCAACAGCATGCTGAGGGGCTCCACATTCCAACACCCTCACACAAATCTGTGTTTTAAGATCCATCATCGCTTAACATGCACAAGCGATTACGTCATCTACATCCTCATTTGCCCATGCTCTCTTTTCTATGTAGAGAAAACTACAGATGTGCGATCAGGGAAGCCATCAAAAAAGGAAATTCTGATCAGCATTTCTGCCACAAGAAACACAGTGCTGCCAGCAGGAAAACAATGCTGATTGACCACATACCCCCAATGTCTAGAGGAGGTGACAGAGCGAAGGCTTTATTGAGGAGAGAAACAAAATGGATTTATACTTTGGATACCATCATGCCTAAAGGCTTGAACACCTACTTGGATTTCAGCCTCTTCTACCACTAGCCTCCGAAGATGGGACTGTGCCTCTTAACTGTCACACGTATTATAGTGTGAACAGGTTATATTATTAACAAGTGTCACTCATTATATAGTTGTTTGCCATATACATTCTCTATAGTTGACACATCATATCCTATCGAGAGATACATATAAATAGTATTATGCACTGTACCCATGTCATATATGGACACAGAATGTTATGTGCTGTGAATCGGTACACATACTCAGTGTATTCATTGTTTTTATTTTGTCCGACACTCGCCCAATATGTTTTGTATGTGCACATTTAGTATTTTTAACTGAGGATATTATCATCGGTATTAGTCTGCATATGACTATTATGATTTGACAACTGTCAGATTATTCTCCGTCCACTCCTGTGAGGAGATGGCGTATCTGACGTGTCGCGTTGTGATGACGTCACCACGCCACATGGATCGGTGGCGGTGCATGCAAAATCAGCGTGGTCTTCATGGGCTAAGTATCTTATATGTTTTAGTCACTTTAATTGATATTATGCAGCTATATAAGGTGGGGATTGGTAGTTGGATGTTATGCATATTTTCTTGTATCATTTGACAAAGGGTCCGGTCCGGTCCCCGAAACGTTATGATAACTTTGGAATAAAGGTTATGGATTATACCTTAACAAGTCCATCGAGTGCTTTCTTTGTATGATTATACATACATACATACATAAAACTTGTTTGTTACTACAACTACAAAGACCCGGTGAGTGCTTTTTACCTGTGGATGAATATATATATAGTAACATAGGATACTCGGGCAGAGCGCGACGCTACAAACCTTGTCTGGTATGTGTGTGTGTGTGTGTATATGTGTATGTATGTATGTATGTATGTATGTATGTATGTATGTATGTATGTATGTATGTATGTATGTGTATGTGTGAGATGAGATATATATATATATATATATATATATATATATATATATATATATATATATATATATATATATATATATATATATATATATATATATATATAGAGAGATAGATATATATATATATAGTAGCCGGTGGCCTAGCACTCCATCCACATCAATGTTTCCAATGCCTGGGTGCAATCCTCAAATGATATGTATAGAATACTAGTAGGGAAGGAGGGCACTCACAGGACTTCATACATAAGGTAATCTTTTATTGTAGTTCTCACAAAAGTGTATTGTCGACGTTTCTGCCTTTTCTTAAGCCTTCTTCAAGACAAGTTTCATAATCTGAACTCGTGCGGAACACAGCGTCCGCGTTATACTCCTAGAACGACAGAGTCATCTATATATATATATACACACACCTAATGTCAGCTCGCAGAGCTCCAAACCTCAAAGATAGATTAGTTCAGAGTCACCTTACAGATATATCAAAAGAAAATTGGTTACAAAAATACCAAGTTAAAAAAGGAAACTTTAAATGTAAGAAATGTTCATTTTGTTGCAATATGCAACAAGGCACTTATTTTGTGGATACATATGGCTGTAACTACAAAATAAGAGGAAGAATAAATTGTAGGAGTGAGGGGATCATATACCTGTTTTTTTGCTGTTGCCCCATGTACTACGTACATAACTAAAGAAAGGATCAAAGAACACAAGAGACATTTCAAATGAAGTGAAAACAAGTAGTGTAGCAAGGCACTTCAAGTTATTTCATAATAGCAATGAATACAGTAATAAATATTGAAAAGTGCCATATGAGTAAGTTAATATTTCACCGAAAAGGGCGGAACAAATCAAACGGTACATAAATCAGAATTATGACCAATAGGAATCAAGCCCTAAACACATCACCAGTAAGGGTGAAACGTGCTTAGCTGCTGAGAGCTAATTATACTGAGGGCTGCAACTGAGCCCTCATCACCACGCTGAACCGACGAAAAGAAAGCAGGGATACAGAGCAAGGCACACTCGTTGTGAGTTGGAAGAGATCCATATCTAGAGTGGGTATGTGAGTATTCCCCAAGGAGGGAGAAAAAGGAAAAACCAGATCTACAATCAAGGTAAAATGTAATGCTTATTATAAGTATTACAGACAGCGGAGACAGATTAAAAGCCTAGCAAGGTGTGCGGAAACACAGCTACACAAGCCGTAATTCCTTGAGGTGCCATACAATCTGTAACTGCAGCAGACAAGACTATAAATCTAACTCACATGAATGAACTAATAAACAGTACAGTCAATACTATTAAAACTCCTAGAGTGATAAGTCCTACTCTGGTATCCCCACCACAAACGAACATTTTCATCTTAGCCCTGTTTTAAGAACGTTATACACTATATGGCTGAAATATATATTGGAACAATTGAGTAATACAACTCTTTTTTGGATACAATTTAGGTCCAACTTGGAAACAAATCAAAAACAGTCTTTTATGTATATAGACTGCATTGTGTCTATTTATATATTCTAAAATGGGCCCACGTTCGTTATGTATTAACAATGATAAATTTTCTTTGAGTCGGCAGCAATAAATCATATGTGCACGATAAAAACTTTTAAATGTGATTTCATACATAAGTAATTGTATTGTACATTATATATATATATATATATATAAATAAATAAATAAATCACACAGAGAAAACCCAGCACTCACTTACAAATTACAAAACAAATTAATACAACACACAGAGAAAACCCAGCACTCACTTACAAGCTCTCAGCTAAGATTTAAAAGCAAAAAAGGAAAGGTTAGTCACCGCATCTGGCCAAATGGGACAACCTCAGGTACCACGTCAAGGTCCTTTCCAATACCCGAGACCCTAAAACAGCCACACAATGCAAGCTTTCAAATCCGAACAAACTGAAAACAAGGGAAGGGTGCACAGGAATATGTAACCACCCTAGACATATACAAAACACGGAAGGGAACTGCACTCTCATACCGGACCGGGTACACATCCCATGACCCTGCAACATGCTCAGCCCTGGGTGCCACTGGCACTCACAGGAAGCTGTGCTGTCCCCAGAGCCACAAGCAGTTAACCCCAGACAGGTCTGGGTGCAAGAACCATAGGGAAAATTACAAAACAAATTAATACAACACACAGAGAAAACCCAGCACTCACTTACAAGCTCTCAGCTAAGATTTAAAAGCAAAAAAGGAAAGGTTAGTCACCGCATCTGGCCAAATGGGACAAGCTCAGGTACCACGTCAAGGTCCTTTCCAATACCCGAGACCTTAAAACAGCCATACAATGCAAGCTTTCAAATCCAAACAAACTGAAAACAAGGGAAGGGTGCACAGGAATATGTAACCACCCTAGACATATAGAAAACACGGAAGGGAACTGCACTCTCATACCGTACCGGGTACACATCCCATGACCCTGCAACATGCTCAGCCCTGGGTGCCACTGGCACTCACAGGAAGTTGTGCTGTCCCCAGAGCCATAAGCAGTTAACCCCAAACAGGTCTGGGTGCAAGAACCATAGGGAAAATTACAAAACAAATTAATACAACACACAGAGAAAACCCAGCACTCACTTACAAGCTCTCAGCTAAGATTTAAAAGCAAAAAAGGAAAGGTTAGTCACCGCATCTGGCCAAATGGGACAAGCTCAGGTACCACGTCAAGGTCCTTTCCAATACCTGAGACCCTAAAACAGCCACACAATGCAAGCTTTCAAATCCAAACAAACTACATATTGTGGCTCTGGTATATATATTCACCGGTCTTGAGAAAAAAAGTCCTTTTATTTAAAGCTTAATAAGACATCCACAGAACAATTACCCCCAAACGTTTCAGTACCGCTCTGGTACCTTTATCAATGGGTATATTCCTAATCTCCAACAAACGTGGAATATACCCATTGATAAAGGTACCAGAGCGGTACCGAAACGTTTGGGGGTAATAGTGCTGTGGATGTCTTATTAAGCTTTAAATAAAAGGAATTTTTTTCTCAAGACCGGTGAGTGCAGCATTTTTTATTCTACATTGGAGTAAAATTGTATTGTGTATCTATTGGTTATGCAACACCACGGCAGTTGTATCAAGTCTTATGGAGTGCACCTGTAAATTGGATTGGTATATATATATATATATATATATATATATACACACACACACACAGTGGGGCAAAAAAAGTATTTAGTCAGCCACCAATTGTGCAAGTTATCCCACTTAAGAAGATGAGAGAGGCCTGTAATTTTCATCATAGGTATACCTCAACTATGAGAGACAAAAGGTGGAAACAAATCCAGACAATCACATTTTCTGATTTGGAAATAATTTATTTGCATATTATGGTGGAAATTAAGTATTTGGTCACCTATAAACAAGCAAGATTTCTGGCTCTCACAGACCTGTATCTTCTTCTTTAAGAGGCTCCTCTGTCCTCCACTCATTACCTGTATTAATGGCACCTGTTTGAACTTGTTATCAGTATAAAAGACACCTGTCCACAACCTCAAACAGTCACACTCCAAACTCCACTATGGTGAAGACCAAAGAGCTTTTGAAGGACACCAGAAACAAAATTGTAGACCTGCACCAGGCTAGGAAGACTGAATCTGCAATAGGCAAGCAGCTTGGTGTGAAGAAATCAACTGTGGGAGCGATAATTAGAAAATGGAAGACATACAAGACCACTGATAATCTCCCTTGATCTGGGGCTCCACGCAAGATCTCACCCTGTGGGGTCAAAATGATCACAAGAATGGTGAGCAAACATCCCAGAACCACACGGGGGGACCTAGTGAATGACCTGCAGAGAGCTGGGACCAACGTAACAAAGGCTACCATCAGTAACACACTACGCCGCCAAGGACTCAGATCCTGCAGTGCCAGACGTGTCCCCCTGCTTAAGCCAGTACATGTCCGGGCCCGTCTGAAGTATGCTAGAGAGCATTTGGATGATCCAGAAGTAGATTGGGAGAATGTCATATGGTCAGATGAAACCAAAGTAGACCCGTTTGGTAGAAACAACTCGTCGTGTTTGGAGGAGAGAGAATGCTGAGCTGCAACCAAAGAACACCATACCTACTGTGAAGCATGGGGTTGGCAACATCATGCTTTGAGGCTGTTTCTCTGCAAAGGGAACAGGACAACTGATCCGTGTACATGAAAGAATGAATGGGGCCATGTATCGTGAGATTTTGAGTGCAAACCTCCTTCCATCAGCAAGGGCATTGAAGATGAAACGTGGCTGGGTCTTTCAGCATAACAATAATCCCAAACACACCACCCGGGCAACAAAGGAGTGGCTTTGTAAGAAGCATTTCAAGGTCCTGGAGTGGCCTAGCCAGTCTCCAGATCTCAACCCCATAGAAAACCTTTGGAGGGAGTTGAAAGTCTGTGTTGCCCAGCAACAGCCCCAAAACATCACTGCTCTAGAGGAGATCTGCATGCAGGAATGGGCCAACATACCAGCAACAGTGTGTGACAACCTTGTGAAGACTTACAGAAAACGTTTGACCTCTGTCATTGTCAACAAAGGATATATAACAAAGTATTGAGATGAACTTTTGATATTGACCAAATACTTATTTTCCACCATAATTTGCAAATAAATTCTTTCCAAATCAGACAATGTGATTGTCTGGATTTGTTTCCACATTTTGTCTCTCATAGTTGAGGTATACCTATGATGAAAATTACAGGCCTCTCATCTTCTTAAGTGGGAGAACTTGCACAATTGGTGGCTGACTAAATATTTGTGTGTGTGTGTATATTATATATATATATATATATATATATATATATATATATATATATATATATATATATATATATATATATATATATATATATATATATATATATATATCCAAGACCTTGCGGTCATAGGACAGTTTCCACTCAGAACAGGACTCGCCATGGTCGACCAAAGAAGTTGAGTGCATGTGCTCAGCGTCATATCCAAAGGTTGACTTTGGGAAATAGACATATGAGTGCTGCCAACATTGCTGCAGAGGTTGAAGGGGTGGGGGTCAGCCTGTCAGTGCTCAGACCATACGCCACACACTGCATCAAATTGGTCTGCATGGCTGTCCCAGAAGGAAGCCTCTTCTGAAGATAATGCACAAGAAAGCCTGCAAACAGTTTGCAAACAGTTTGCTGAAGACAAGCAGACTAAGGACATTGATTACTGGAACCATGTCCTGTGGTCCAATGAGACCAAGATAAACTTATTTGGTTCAGAATGAAGCAAATTAGATAATAGAAGTAAATTGGAAACGTGTTTAAAATAAATTGTATGCTCTACATGAATCATGAAAGAAAAAAAAGTGTGTGTTTCATGCCCCTTTAATCTCAACTATGTCCATAACTGCATCACTAAAATACGACTTCTACAGAGGGCTGATTCAAAACAAGATCGGATAAAGAATCACACCACAAAGCTGCAGCACCTGCTACATACGCTATACTCTATAAAATACTCTAATTTGTGATCCATAGGATCTCTAAATGAGGTACTGTCCTCATGTTTTTCCTCAGCAAGTTTCTTATCCTTTAGGCTTAATGTTTTAAAGGACCTCATGCAGTAAGAAAAGTAAATGTTCCACCTTGAACATAAAGGCTTTATCTGGATCCAAATCAGGTATAGATCCCTGGTCCTCTGAAGATATCTCACCATCTGAGGAATCATCGAAATTGTCAGATGTATAATCCTGCAAAATGACAGCAATCTCTTCATGATGTTAAGACATCTGTGAACTTGAGTCTTCTTCTGGGACAATATCAAAGGATTTGCGATTGCAAAGGTTAAGCAAAGGTATAGTCAGTGGAGATAACCTCTAGGATCTGTTAGTGAACCTGTGGGGTTCCGATCCATAGTAAATCTTTAGGAGACGCAGAGTACAGAAACAGTACAGAAGTAGTTACAGTGTAAATGGAAACACACACAAAAACTGAGCAACAAAAAATAAGTGCTGAATTAGTGAGGAGACAATAATAAGACAATGCCCAGCATATGTAGAGCCCCAGCTAATGCTGAAATACCTCAGAGGAACCAACAAATTCCTTTATAAATCTCTTGCTGTATAGCGGTACTCACCCCCTCCAAAATAAACAGCAGGGAGAATAATGGTACCGTTGGTAGTCTAAAACGATGCAATTGCTGGATTCATAGTGGGATTCGGAGAGTTGTGCGTCAAGAGTTAGAATGGGAAAAATAATCCCTGAGCTAAGAAACTTTTCCACCACACATAACCTTTCCAGAGCACACTCTGCTTTGAGACCAGAACGCTTTATTAGTCTAAGTAATAAAAAAGAAGGAGTAGAAAGGCATGAGGTAGCAACAGTGCTGCTGAGATTCCCCAACCAAAGTAGTAATGTAAAGCACCATGTATAACGTCTCATTAACCTCAAAAGCACTTACATGTCTGTGTGCGTTACCTGTAGTCCCCTGGATATGCTATACATGAAAGTATATCTACAATAGTCTGCGGGCTATGTGGATCCAGTGCACTTACCTGCTAGAGGCACCCACTCCACTTTACTTACCAGCAACTGAAGAGCGCTGTATCCAGTAGAGAGTACTGTGAAGTTAACAGCATAGGATATAGCAAAGGAGTACCACCGCAATCCAACAGGAGGAGGCTAAGGAGCAGGTCCCTGCGACACCTGTGGAGGGGTTATAACTGAAATCCCAAAATGAAATACTGTGTCACCACTGAGTACTCCAATACCCCTGAAGCCATGGATCATTAAATAAAGGGGTAAAGGGTCTCACATAGGTCTGAGCAGCCCTATACAAGTAGACAGTGGAACACCTCAAAACTTCACCTTTTCCTGGGAGGCGAAGAACAAAAAAACTGAGTACAGGGAGGTGGGAGGGTTTAAAAGCTCTTTGCTGTTCTTTGCCTCCTCCTAGTAGCAGGAATTCCATCCCACACGTCAAGGCTTGTGGGCTCTCAACACCTTATGAAAGAAATGTGTTTATCCAAGGTGTACAGAAATGGTTACATAGCATTTTTAAGAGCAGAAACCTCGATCACTAGCAACCTATCTACAAAATTTCCAAAACCCTACAGGACGTGGTCATGTAAGATTAGACTGTTAAAATAAGAGAAATGAATCCACCAGGGCTTTCATGAAGTCGGTTACATAAGGTTTAGTGCTTGAAGCATCTCAAATTAATTTACCCCTTACAAAAAAAGCTCAGAAGAGTTAAAACCTAATCTAAACATTATTATTATTATAAATAAAAAATGCTGAATTATATTTTTCCCCCATTTATTTCCAGGTTGCTTGTTACATGTGCCTTGTCTGACATTATTAGGGTCCCATACAGACGCTCGATTTCATAAATTGTTTATTAGCTAAAGTAATTATTCATTTCTTATTGGATTCTATGTGCGAACAAAGTAAGCAATATAAAAGTTTAGTAAACTAAGAGATATAATCCAAAAAGTGCATACTTTATTGTTAAAGGAACAGTACACTGTAAAATTGTTTTTCCATTAATGTATTTGCAATGACTTCAGAGTATAAAATGTATGAGAAATGGCATTTTTAGGTTTATTTATGTATATAAAGTAGCGGGTTTTGTGCTTTTAAACCACAGCCTATTACAATGGGTTGAACTTAAAGGTAATATCAGATCTCATTATGTTATCACTGTGTACACACACATGTTTCCTTATCTTATATTTGTCTTGAAAACCAAAGCTCAATACTTAAAGGGACACTGAACCCAATTTTTTTCTTTTGTGATTCAGATAGAGCATGCAATTTTAAGCAACTTTCCAATTTACACCTATTATCAATTTTTCTTCATTCTCTTGCTATCTTTATTTGAAAAGGGCATTTAAGCTTTTTCTTTGGTTCAGACTATGGACAGCACTTTTTTTATTGGTGGATGAATTTATCCACCAATCAGCAAGAACAACCCAGGTTGTTCACCAAAAATGGGCCGGCATCTACATTCTTGCATTTCAAAAAAAGAGAATGAAGAAAATTTGATAATAGGAGTAAATTAGAAAGTTGCTTAAAATTTCATGCTCTATCTGAAACACAAAAGAAAAAATTGGGGTTCAGTGTCCCTTTAAGAGAGAACAATGGAAAATTATAATTTCATTACTTAACTATCCTGACCTACCTGGGAGTGTAATTTCTTATGCTGGCTGTGTTTACATAGCCTTATCAACATCCTAAACTCCAGTATACAAAGTTTCAGTATAGATGGTGATATCACAGACTAAATCAGCTATTTCAAATGCCGAAATAGGAGTAAAGGAGCTACTTGTAAACAATTTATTACACTCTAGCAGGTAAAATGGATCATTGGGAACAATTTAAAGGGGGGGCATTTTTTAGGTGAACTGTCCCTTTAATGATTTTTACATTGTGTACACAATTTATCTCACTTACTGTAGTAGACCCATAAGAGATATTGAATAAGTATTCTACTGTGTTTTTTAAAGAGCTTTCAGTTTAGTAAAATAATAAAGCAATGCTGCAGTTTATGCGTTTTATTTATGCCATTTGGTATCAGCTTTAGTACATTGTCTGTAGATTTGTTAATAGATCAAAATAAATGTATAATATGTTTTAATGAGGGATATAAAATTAATGTTTTCACAAAAAAACTGTTGTAACCAATCAAAGGGAAAAAATGTCAGATAATTTGCAAACGCACAGGCAAATGCTCATGAACCAGCAGTACTCTTGCATAGGAAATGTGAATGGACTTACAAAAACAAAAAGAAAATGTTCTTAAAGGGACATTCCGGTTAAAATGTAAACACACATGGAAGAATTACATATTTGATTAAAAACATATTTGCAATGTACATGTATTAGCAAAAATACTTCTAGTATAAGTTATCACTGTTTTAGTGCTAACATTTTCTCTGCATGTGCATGTGAAGCATAGCTAGATATTCTTAGTGCACCAGCATTTTAAATACTGCAGCTGCTCAGAACACTAGTGGGGCTTGTATCATCTCAGCAATTAACAAATTGAGTCATTACCAGATGGCAAATGCACCTTAGGCTCTCTGAGAAAGTGCTGTGTTTAAAATGCTGCGTGCACGGTGCATATTTGAATACACTTTTTGAAACAGCTATAGCTTTTATTAGAAGCATTTTTTGCTAATGCGTGTATATTACAAAAAACATAATTTATGTAAGAACTTACCTGATAAATTCATTTCTTTCATATTAGCAAGAGTCCATGAGCTAGTGACGTATGGGATATACATTCCTACCAGGAGCGGCAAAGTTTCCCAAACCTTAAAATGCCTATAAATACACCCCTCACCACACCCACAATTCAGTTTAACGAATAGCCAAGAAGTGGAGTGATAAGAAAAAAGTGCGAAAGCATATAAAATAAGGAATTGGAATAATTGTGCTTTATACAAAAAAATCATAACCACCACAAAAAAGGGCGGGCCTCATGGACTCTTGCTAATATGAAAGAAATGAATTTATCAGGTAAGTTCTTACATAAATTATGTTTTCTTTCATGTAATTAGCAAGAGTCCATGAGCTAGTGACGTATGGGATAATGACTACCCAAGATGTGGATCTTTCCACACAAGAGTCACTAGAGAGGGAGGGATAAAATAAAGACAGCCAATTCCTGCTGAAAATAATCCACACCCAAAATAAAGTTTAATGAAAAACATAAGCAGAAGATTCAAACTGAAACCGCTGCCTGAAGTACTTTTCTACCAAAAACTGCTTCAGAAGAAGAAAATACATCAAAATGGTAGAATTTAGTAAAAGTATGCAAAGAGGACCAAGTTGCTGCTTTGCAAATCTGATCAACCGAAGCTTCATTCCTAAACGCCCAGGAAGTAGAAACTGACCTAGTAGAATGAGCTGTAATCCTCTGAGGCGGAGTTTTACCCGACTCAACATAGGCAAGATGAATTAAAGATTTCAACCAAGATGCCAAAGAAATGGCAGAAGCTTTCTGGCCTTTTCTAGAACCGGAAAAGATAACAAATAGACTAGAAGTCTTTCGGAAAGATTTAGTAGCTTCAACATAATATTTCAAAGCTCTAACAACATCCAAAGAATGCAACGATTTCTCCTTAGAATTCTTAGGATTAGGACATAATGAAGGAACCCCAATTTCTCTACTAATGTTGTTGGAATTCACAACTTTAGGTAAAAATTCAAAAGAAGTTCGCAACACCGCCTTATCCTGATGAAAAATCAGAAAAGGAGACTCACAAGAAAGAGCAGATAATTCAGAAACTCTTCTGGCAGAAGAGATTGCCAAAAGGAACAAAACTTTCCAAGAAAGTAATTTAATGTCCAATGAATGCATAGGTTCAAACGGAGGAACTTGAAGAGCCCCCAGAACCAAATTCAAACTCCAAAGAGGAGAATTTGACTTAATGACAGGTTTTATACGAACCAAAGCTTGTACAAAACAATGAATATCAGGAAGAATAGCAATCTTTCTATGAAAAAGAACAGAAAGAGCAGAGATTTGACCTTTCAAGGAACTCGCGGACAAACCCTTATCTAAACCATCCTGAAGAAACTGTAAAATTCTCGGTATTCTAAAAGAATGCCAAAAAATGATGAGAAAGACACCAAGAAATATAAGTCTTCCAGACTCTATAATATATCTCTCTAGATACAGATTTACTCGCCTGTAACATAGTATTAATCACAGAGTCAGAGAAACCTCTTTGACCCAGAATCAAGCGTTCAATCTCCATACCTTTAAATTTAAGGATTTCAGATCCTGATGGAAAAAAGGACCTTGCGACAGAAGGTCTGGTCTTAACGGAAGAGTCCACGGCTGGCAAGAGGCCATCCGGACCAGATCCGCATACCAAAACCTGTGAGGCCATGCCGGAGCTACCAGCAGAACAAACGAGCATTCCTTCAGAATCTTGGAGATTACTCTTGGAAGAAAAACTAGAGGCGGAAAGATATAGGCAGGATGATACTTCCAAGGAAGTGAAAAATGCATCCACTGCCTCCGCCCGAGGATCCCGGGATCCGGACAGATACCAGGGAAGTTTCTTGTGTAGATGAGAAACCATCAGATCTATTTCTGGGAGTTCCCACATTTGAACAATCTGAGGAAATACCTCTGGGTGAAGAGACCATTCGCCCAAGTGCAACGTTTGGCGACTGAGATAATCCGCTTTCCAATTGTCCATACCTGGGATATGAACCGCAGAGATTAGACAGGAGCTGGATTCCGCCCAAACCAAAATTCGAGATACTTCTTTCATAGCCAGAGGACTGTGAGTCCCTCCTTGATGATTGATGTATGCCACAGTTGTGACATTGTCTATCTGAAAACAAATGAACAACTCTCTCTTCAGAAGAGGCCAAGACTGAAGAGCTCTGAAAATTGCACGGAGTTCCAAAATATTGATCGGAAATCTCACCTCCTGAGATTCCCAAACCCCTTGTGCCGTCAGATACCCCCACACAGCTCCCCAACCTGTAAGACTTGCATCTGTTGAGATTATAGTCCAGGTCGGAAGAACAAAGAAGCCCCCCGAACTAAACGATGGTGATCTGTCCACCATGTCAGAGAGTGTCGTAAAAATCGGTTTAAAAATATTAATTGAGATATCTTTGAGTAATCCCTGCACCATTGGTTCAGCATACAGAGCTGAAGAGGTCGCATGTGAAAACGAGCAAAGGAGATCGCATCTGATGCGGCAGTCCTAAGACCTAACATTTCCATGCATAAGGCTACCAAAGGGAATGATTGTGACTGAAGGTTTTGACAAGCTGATATCAATGTTAAACTTCTCTTGTCTGACAAGGACAGAGTCATAGACACTGAATCTATCTAGAAACCTAAAAAGGTTACCCTTGTCTGAGGAATCAATGAACTGATTGGTAAATTGATCCTCCCACCATGAACTTGAAGAAACAACACAAGTCGATTCGTATGAGATTCTTCGAAAATGAGAAGACTGAGCAAGTACCAAGATATCGTCCAAATAAGGAAATACCAAAACCCTGTTCTCTGATTACAGAAAGAAGGGCACCGAGAAACTTTGAAAAAAAAATTCTTGGAACTGAGGCTAGGCCAAACGGTAGAGCCACAAAACTGGTAATGCTTGTCTAAAAAGAGAATCTCAGACACTAAAAGTGATCTGGATGAATCGGAATATGCAGATACACATCCTGTAAATCTATTGTAGACATATAATGCCCTTGCTAAACAAAAGGCAGGATAGTCCTACAGTAACCATCTTGAATGTTGGTATCCTAACATAACGATTCAATAAAGATAGATCCGGAACTGGTCTGAAGGAATTGACCTTCTTTGGTACAATGAAGAGATAAAATAAAACCCCAGCCCCTGTTCCAGAACTGGAACTGGCATAATTACTCCAGCCAACTCTAGATCTGAAACACATTTCAGAAATGCTGAGCCTTGCTGTGTTAACTGGGACACGGGAAAGAAAAAAATCTCTTAGCAGGAGGCCTTAACTTGAAGCCAATTCTGTACCTTTCTGAAACAATGTTCTGAAACCAGAGATTGAGAACGGAATTGATCCAAATTTCTTTGAAGAAAACGTAATCTGCCCCATACCAGCTGAGCTGGAATAAGGGCCGCACCTTCATAGGTACTTAGGAGCTGGCTATAGGTTTCTATAAGGCTTGGATATATTCCAAACTGGAAATAGTTTCCAAACTGATACCGCTCCTGAGGATGAAGGATCAGGCTTTTGTTCCTTGTTGTGAGGAAAGGAACGAAAATGATTATTTACCCTGGAAAGAAAAGGGAAAGCAAAGTTGACTTAGAAGACATATCAGCATTCCAAGTTTAATCCATAAAGCTTTTCTAGCTAAAATAGCTAGAGACATATACCTGACATCAACTCTAATGATATCAAAAGATGGTATCACCAATAAAATTATTAGCATGTTATAGAATAATAATAATGCTATAAAATTATGATCTATTACTTGTTGCGCTAAAACTTCTAACCAAAAAGTTGAAGCTGCAGCAACATCCGCTAAAAATATAGCAGGTCTAAGAAGATTACCTGAACATAAGTAAGCTTTTCTTAGAAAGGATTCAATTTTCCTATCTAAAGGATCCTTAAATGAAGTACTATCTGCCTTAGGAATAGTAGTACATTAGCAGGAGTAGAGACAGCCCCATAACCTTAGGGATTTTTGTCCCAAAAAACTCTAATCTGTCAGATGGCACAGGATATAATTGCTTAAACGTCTAGAAGGAGTAAATAAATTACCCAAATTATTCCATTCCCTGGAAATTACTTCAGAAATAGCATCAGGGAGATTAAACACTTCTGGAATAACTACAGGAGATTTAAAAACCTTATTTAAACGTTTACATTTAGTATCAAGAGGACCAGAATCCTCTATTTCTAATGCAAATAATACTTCTTAAGTAAAGAACGAATAAATTCCATCTTGAACAAATACAAAGATTTATCAGCATCAACCTCTGAGACAGAAACCTCGGAACCAGAAGAACCATTATCAGTATCAGAATGATGATGTTCATTTAAAAATTCATCTGAAAAAAAGAGAAGTTTTAAAAGACTTTTATGTATACTAGAAGGAGAAATAACAGACATAGCCTTCTTAATGGATTTAAAAAATAAAATCTCTTATGTTATCAGGAACACTCTGAAAATTAGATGTTGACGGAACAGCAACAGGTAATGTAACAGTACTAAAGGAAATTTTATCTGCATTAAAAAGTTTGACATGACATGCAATACAAACAACAGCTGGAGAAACAGATACCAAAGTTTATAGCAGATACACTTAGCTTGGTAGCTCCAGCACTGGGCAGTGATTTTCCTGAAGTATCTTCTGACTCAGTTGCAACGTGGAACATCTTGCAATATGTAAAAGAAAAAAACAACATATAAAGCAAAATTGATCAAATTCCTTAAATGACAGTTTCAGGAATGGGAAAAAAATGCCAGTGAACAAGCTTCTAGCAACCAGAAGCAATAAATAATGAGACTTAAATAATGTGGAGACAAAAATGACGCCCATATTTTTTAGCGCCAAAAAAGACGCCCACATTATTTGGCGCCTAAATGCTTTTGGCGCCAAAAATGACGCCACATCCGGAACGCCGACATTTTTGACGCAAAAAAAAAAACGTCAAAAAATGACGCAACTTCCGGCGACACGTATGACGCCGGAAAAAGAAAAAAAAAATTTTGCGCCAAAAAAGTCCGCGCCAAGAATGACGCAATAAAATGAAGCATTTTCTGCCCCCGCGAGCCTAACAGCCCACAGGGAAAAAGTCAAATTGAAACAAATGCATTTATCCCAAATATGAAACTGACTGTCTGAAAAATAAGGAATGTTGAACATTCTGAGTCAAGGCAAATAAATGTTTGAATACATATATTTAGAACGTTATAAACAAAGTGCCCAACCATAGCTAGGAGTGTCACAGAAAATAAGATTTACTTACCCCAGGACACTCATCTACATGTTTGTAGAAAGCCAAACCAGTACTGAAACGAGAATCAGTAGAGGTAATGGTATATATAAGAGTATATCGTCGATCTGAAAAGGGAGGTAAGAGATGAATCTCTACGACCGATAACAGAGAACCTATGAAATAGACCCCGTAGAAGGAGATCACTGCATTCAAATAGGCAATACTCTCCTCACATCCCTCTGACATTCACTGCACGCTGAGAGGAAAACCGGGCTCCAACTTGCTGCGGAGCGCATATCAACGTAGAATCTAGCACAAACTTACTTCACCACCTCCATCGGAGGCAAAGTTTGTAAAACTGAATTGTGGGTGTGGTGAGGGGTGTATTTATAGGCATTTTAAGGTTTGGGAAACTTTGCCCCTCCTGGTAGGAATGTATATCCCATACGTCACTAGCTCATGGACTCTTGTTAATTACATGAAAGAAATGCTTCAAAACTGAAATGCATCCATGTGGATTCCAATTTTGGCTGGAATGTCCCTTTAATTTGTTAGGGCATTTTATCACTGCATTATTACTTGCATATAACTATGTGATAAAAAGATATTCTTTAAGAGGAGACACACAAAAAACCCTTCGGATAAGATTTACTGAAAAACAGAATGCCAGTTTAAAGAAACCGTAAAATTTTTCAGTTTTAAGCCTAACAGGTACAACTTTTTAGTATGGCAAATTACAGAACACACACAACCTTGCAGGCACTACTCTGCCCTACCCAATGTGATCCATTCCACTCAATGCAATAGTTTTTGATACTTTTTAGAAAGAGTGACTTTGTGTAGGGATACAGCTATGAACAGCATGCGCAGCAACCAGTCAGTCCTTTTTAGTATGAGTGTAACATGAGATCTGTTGCAAAAATATCAGATACAGCTAATATATGTCATTTAAAAAAATCAGAGATTTTAGATAAATCCATCCTGGGCAAATTCAAGTATCTGGTAAACCTGGTCATCCAGGCTTCACAGCACACAATATTCATGACTAAATGCCTTGTCTACAAGTTGATACATATTAGTTAAAAGTAAAGGAAAGGAAAGTAGTTTACAGAAGATACATTTTCTAGAACAGAACAAAGTTTACTGTGACGTAAAATTTTGCACTAAATTCCATACATCAGCTGTACATACACACGTTTTAAGACATGTATCGTCATACCTTAGTACCAAGAACTGTCGTTGTGGGTGAGGAGCCATGCTGTCTGTTACATAATGGAAGATCTCAGTGTTTGGCTCGAGTGTCTCCACCACTTTTCCTTGCAGAAGGTCATCATCCCAAAGGTGACGCTCTCTTAGTACCCGGTGAAGCAGAGATGATGGAGGAGCTTCCACCTCCGTAGATACCTTCCACAGACGCAAAGGGTTCCCGTCACCAACCTATAACAGATAAGGCAAAACAGTGAGAAGAGATAATTAAAATATATATATATATATATATATATATATATATATATATATATATATATATATATATATATGTATATATATTTATATATTTATTGTGTATATCAGAATGTCTAGCTTCTCACCTTTTTACAAGACAGTTCTGTGTTCTCTGGACCTGGTGCTGTCATCCAACCTTTAAAGCGATCTGCAGAATCTCGGAGAAGACTCTGGATGCTATTATCCATAAAAGAAGAGAAATCATGTGCATCTTCATCAGAGGCCCTACGAAGCACCTCTAGGGGCAGAGGATGAGCATCAGCAGCTATGTATGAATTCCGTGATTGAAGCATCATGTCATGCGGTATCTGCAAGAAGAGGATTACTGCATTGAGGAGGCGATTATACTTCCAATTAACAGATGTAAGAGTAGAGACTGCTATATTATGTGGGAAAAGGTACTCATCTAGGATATCTACATGAATATAGAAATTAGACTTAAATATGATTTAACATGATTAAAATAAGAGGTTGATAATAAATATTCATGTCCATCATAACAAAGTCAGGTAACATCTCCTAAATCAAACTAATATCAATGAATGTGTACACATTTTTGATACATAGTACTGTGCTTAATAGGTAGTCACATGGGATTATATTGAGTGTAAGACTCACTGCATGTCCTTCCAGTCAGATAGCTAATATAGTGACTATGTCGGGTTCACAGTATAGGACAACAGTGTTATATGAGTTTACACACACATTTGGATACCTGGAAGAGTTTCTTGCACTCTGTAACCATATGCAACAAGCCTTGTGTGGCTGCCATATTCTCACTAAGATCCTTATGATCTGGTTTCCCGGAAGCTCCTCTCTTCTGCATGACCCTAAATGAAACAAGCAGAAATAATAACAATGTTAATGTGTATGAGTAAATCAATCCGAAATGATTGCAGAAAAATAAAGACATGCTCAACCAGAAGAAACAAAAGACTGCTTATGGGGACTAGCAAGAGAACAAGCTATTATACTTTTGTTGCTTTTTTTGTGTGTGTGCCCAGGAATTATTAGCAATTGAGCATATCCCAGTAAACTCAAAACAGATATCAAACTCAAGAAAAAAAAAAAGTAAAAAAAAAAAGTAAAAAAAAAAAAAAAAATGGATCAAGATTCTGGGTTGCTCAAAACCAGTGCTCTCTCACACACACACACACGAATAACATAATTTATGTTTACCTGATAAATTCCTTTCTCCTGTAGTGTGGTCAGTCCACGGGTCATCATTACTTCTGGGATATTAACTCCTCCCCAACAGGAAGTGCAAGAGGATCACCCTGCTATATAGCTCCTCCCCTCTACGTCACACCCAGTCATTCGACCAAGAACCAAACGAGAAAGGAGAAACTATAGGGTGCAGTGGTGACTGGAGTATAATTTAAAAATTTAGACCTGCCATAAAAAACAGGGCGGGCCGTGGACTGACCACACTACAGGAGAAAGGAATTTATCAGGTAAGCATAAATTATGTTTTCTCCTGTTAAGTGTGGTCAGTCCACGGGTCATCATTACTTCTGGGATACCAATACCAAAGCTAAAGTACACGGATGACGGGAGGGACAGGCAGGATCTTTATACGGAAGGAACCACTGCCTGAAGTACCTTTCTCCCAAAAACAGCCTCCGAAGAAGCAAAAGTGTCAAATTTGTAAAATTTGGAAAAAGTGTGAAGAGAAGACCAAGTTGCAGCCTTGCAAATCTGTTCAACAGAGGCCTCATTCTTAAAGGCCCAAGTGGAAGCCACAGCTCTAGTGGAATGAGCTGTAATTCTCTCAGGAGGCTGCTGTCCAGCAGTCTCATAGGCTAAACGTATTATGCTACGAAGCCAAAAAGAGAGAGAGGTAGCAGAAGCTTTTTGACCTCTCCTCTGTCCAGAATAAACGACAAACAGGGAAGAAGTTTGGCGAAAATCTTTAGTTGCCTGTAAATAAAATTTCAGGGCACGGACTACATCTAGATTGTGCAGAAGTCATTCCTTCTTTGAAGAAGGATTCGGACACAATGATGGCACAACAATCTCTTGATTGATATTCTTGTTAGTGACAACCTTAGGTAAGAACCCGGGTTTAGTACGCAGAACAACCTTATCTGAATGAAAAATCAGATACGGAGAATCACAATGTAAGGCTGATAACTCAGAGACTCTACGAGCCGAGGAAATAGCCATTAAAAACAGAACTTTCCAAGATAACAGCTTGATATCAATGGAATGAAGGGGTTCAAACGGAACACCCTGTAAAACGTTAAGAACTAAATTTAAGCTCCATGGTGGAGCAACAGTTTTAAACACAGGCTTAATCCTGGCCAAAGCCTGGCAAAAAGCCTGAACGTCTGGAACTTCTGACAGACGCTTGTGTAAAAGAATGGACAGAGCTGAGATCTGTCCCTTTAAGGAACTAGCAGATAAACCCTTTTCTAAACCTTCTTGTAGAAAAGACAATATCCTAGGAATCCTAACTTTACTCCATGAGTAACTCTTGGATTCGCACCAATGTAAGTATTTACGCCATATTTTATGGTAAATCTTTCTGGTAACAGGCTTCCTAGCCTGTATTAAGGTATCAATAACCGACTCCGAAAAACCACGCTTTGATAAAATCAAACGTTCAATTTCCAAGCAGTCAGCTTCAGAGAAATTAGATTTTGATGTTTGAAAGGACCCTGAATTAGAAGGTCCTGTCTCAGAGGCAGAGACCAAGGTGGACAGGATGACATGTCCACTAGATCTGCATACCAGGTCCTGCGCGGCCACGCAGGCGCTATTAGAATCACCGATGCTATCTCCTGTTTGATCCTGGCAATCAATCGAGGAAGCATCGGGAAGGGTGGAAACACATAGGCCATCCCGAAGGTCCAAGGTGCTGTCAAAGCATCTACCAGGACCGCTCCCAGGTCCCTGGACCTGGACCCGTAACAAGGAAGCTTGGCGTTCTGGCGAGACGCCATGAGATCTATCTCTGGTTTGCCCCAAAGTCGAAGTATTTGGGCAAAGACCTCCGGATGAAGTTCCCACTCCCCCGGATGAAAAGTCTGACGACTTAGGAAATCCGCCTCCCAGTTCTCCACTCCAGGAATGTGGATCGCTGACAGGTGGCAAGAGTGAGACTCTGCCCAGCGAATTATCTTTGATACTTCCATCATCGCTAGGGAGCTTATTGTCCCTCCTTGATGATTGATGTAAGCTACAGTCGTGATGTTGTCCGACTGAAACCTGATGAACCCCCGAGTTGTTAACTGAGGCCAAGCCAGAAGGGCATTGAGAACTGCTCTCAATTCCAGAATGTTTATTGGAAGGAGACTCTCCTCCTGAGTCCATGATCCCTGAGCCTTCAGGGAATTCCAGACAGCGCCCCAACCTAGTAGGCTGGCGTCTGTTGTTACAATTGTCCAATCTGGTCTGCTGAATGGCATCCCCCTGGACAGATGTGGCCGAGAAAGCCACCATAGAAGAGAATTTCTGGTCTCTTGATCCAGATTCAGAGTAGGGGACAAATCTGAGTAATCCCCATTCCACTGACTTAGCATGCATAATTGCAGCGGTCTGAGATGTAGGCGTGCAAAGGGTACTATGTCCATTGCCGCTACCATTAAGCCGATTACCTCCATACATTGAGCCACTGACGGGTGTTGAATGGAATGAAGGACACGGCAAGCATTTTGAAGCTTTGTTAACCTGTCTTCTGTCAGGTAAATCTTCATTTCTACAGAGTCTATAAGAGTCCCCAAGAAGGGAACCCTTGTGAGTGGTAAGAGAGAACTCTTCTCTTCGTTCACCTTCCACCCATGCGACCTTAGAAATGCCAGTACTAACTCTGTATGAGACTTGGCAGTTTGAAAGCTTGACGCTTGTATCAGAATGTCGTCTAGGTACGGAGCCATCGAAATTCCTCGCGGCCTTAGCACCGCCAGAAGAGAGCCCAGAACCTTTGTGAAGATTCTTGGAGCCGTAGCCAACCCGAATGGAAGAGCTACAAACTGGTAATGCCTGTCTAGGAAGGCAAACCTTAGATACCGGTAATGATCTCTGTGGATCGGTATATGAAGGTAGGCATCCTTTAAATCCACTGTGGTCATGTACTGACCCTTTTGGATCATGGGTAAGATTGTCCGAATAGTTTCCATTTTGAACGATGGAACTCTTAGGAATTTGTTTAGGATCTTTAAATCCAAGATTGGTCTGAAGGTTCCTTCTCTCTTGGGAACCACAAACAGATTTGAGTAAAACCCTTGTCCGTGTTCCGACCGCGGAACCGGATGGATCACTCCCATTAGTAAAAGATCTTGTACACAGCGTAGAAACGCCTCTTTCTTTATCTGGTTTGTTGACAACCTTGAAAGATGAAATCTCCCTTTTGGGGGAGAGGCTTTGAAGTCCAGAAGATATCCCTGAGATATGATCTCTAACGCCCAGGGATCCTGGACATCTCTTGCCCAAGCCTGGGCGAAGAGAGAGAGTCTGCCCCCCACTAGATCCGTTCCCGGATCGGGGGCCCTCACTTCATACTGTCTTAGGGGCAGCAGCAGGTTTTCTGGCCTGCTTGCCCTTGTTCCAGGACTGGTTAGGTTTCCAGCCTTGTCTGTATCGAGCAACAGCTCCTTCCTGTTTTGGTGCAGAGGAAGTTGATGCTGCTCCTGCCTTGAAGTTATGAAAGGCACGAAAATTAGACTGTCTAGCCCTAGGTTTGGCTCTGTCTTGAGGCAGGGCATGGCCTTTTCCTCCTGTAATGTCAGCGATAATTTCCTTCAAACCGGGCCCGAATAAGGTCTGCCCTTTGAAAGGTATGTTAAGTAATTTAGATTTAGAAGTAACATCAGCTGACCAGGATTTTAGCCACAGCGCTCTGCGTGCTTGAATGGCAAATCCGGAATTCTTAGCCGTAAGTTTAGTTAAGTGTACTACGGCATCAGAAATAAATGAATTAGCTAGCTTAAGGGTTTTAAGCTTGTGTGTAATCTCATCTAATGGAGCTGATTCAAGGGTCTCTTCCAGAGACTCAAACCAAAATGCTGCTGCAGCCGTGACAGGCGCAATGCATGCAAGGGGTTGCAATATAAAACCTTGTTGAACAAACATTTTCTTAAGGTAACCCTCTAATTTTTTATCCATTGGATCTGAAAAGGCGCAGCTATCCTCCACCGGGATAGTGGTACGCTTAGCTAAAGTAGAAACTGCTCCCTCCACCTTAGGGACCGTTTGCCATAAGTTCCGTGTGGTGGTGTCTATTGGAAACATCTTTCTGAATATAGGAGGGGGTGAGAAAGGCACACCGGGTCTATCCCACTCCTTAGTAACAATTTCAGTAAGTCTCTTAGGTATTGGAAAAACGTCAGTACTCGACGGTACCGCAAAATATTTATCCAACCTACACATTTTCTCTGGTATTGCAACTGTGTTACAATCATTCAGAGCCGCTAAGACCTCCCCTAGTAATACACGGAGGTTTTCCAGCTTAAACTTAAAATTTGAAATGTCTGAATCCAGTTTATTTGGATCAGATCCGTCACCTGCAGAATGAAGCTCTTCCTCCTCATGTTCTGCAAATTGTGACGCAGTATCTGACATGGCCCTAATATTATCAGCGCACTCTGTTCTCACCCCAGAGTGATCTCGCTTACCTCTAAGTTCTGGTAATTTAGACAAAACTTCAGTCATAACATTAGCCATGTCCTGTAGTGTGATTTGTAATGGCCGCCCTGAAGTACTCGGCGTTACAATATCACGCACCTCCCGAGCGGGAGATGCAGGTACTGACACGTGAGGCAAGTTAGTCGGCATAACTTCCCCCTCGTTGTTTGGTGAATGATGTTCAATTTGTACAGAATGACTCTTATTCAAAGTAGCATCAATGCAATTAGTACATAAATTTCTATTGGGCTCCACCTTGGCTTTTGCACATATAGCACAGAGATATTCCTCTGAGTCAGACATGTTTAACAAACTAGCAATTAAACTAGCAAGCTTGGAAATACTTTTCACTCAAATTACAAGTAATATGAAAAACGCACTGTGCCTGACAGTTTATAATAAGGAGACCGGAAAAATTATAACAATCAGATTTTTCCCAGTAAAAGCATAAATTTAGCAAAGGATTGCCCCCATTAGCAATGGACAACTAACCCTTAATAGCAGAGAAACAAATGTACAAAATATAAACGTTTTTTATCACAGTCAAAGCACAATCTCACAGGTCTGCTGTGAGTGATTACCTCCCTCAAAATAATTTTTGAAGACCCTTGAGCTCTGTAGAGACGATCCTGATCATGCAGGAAGAGAAAAAGACTTTTGACTGAATTTCTGATGCGTAGCAAAAGCGCCAAAATAGGCCCCTCCCCCTCACCCACAGCAGTGAGGGAAGTTCAGTAAACTGTCTCAAATTAAAATAAACGACAGCCAAGTGGAAAAACAGTGCCCAAAAACAATTTTTCACCCAGTACCTCAGATATTTAAACAATTTAGCATGCCAGCAAAAACGTTTAAAATTAAATATCATGAAATGTCATTAAACAGCCTGTTGCTAGACGTTCCCACTGCAAGTAAGGCTAAAGATTATATGCATATAGTATTACCCAGAGAAGTGCCATTCCCCAGAATACTGAAGTGTACACATATATACATAAACAGCCTGATACCAGTTGCTACTACTGCATTTAAGGCTGAACTTACATTATATTGGTATTGGCAGTATTTTCTCAGTCAATTCCATTCCTCAGAAAATAATATACTGCAACATACCTCTTTGCAGGTGAACCTGCCCGCTGTCCCCTGATCTGAAGTTTACCTCACTCCTCAGAATGGCCGAGAACAGCAAAATGAATTTTAGCTACGCCGGCTAAAATCATCCAAAAACTCAGGTAGATTCTTCTTCAAATTCTACCTGAGAAGGAACAACACACTCCGGTGCTGTTTTAAAATAACAAACTTTTGATTGAAGATATAAAAACTAAGTATAATCACCACAGTCCTCTCACACATCCTATCTATTAGTTGGGTGCAAGAGAATGACTGGGTGTGACGTAGAGGGGAGGAGCTATATAGCAGCTCTGCTTGGGTGATCCTCTTGCACTTCCTGTTGGGGAGGAGTTAATATCCCAGAAGTAATGATGACCCGTGGACTGACCACACTTAACAGGAGAAATAAGTCTAAGCTTAGTATGAGAATGCCGATAGACTCATAGAGACACTGCACCCCATAGTATCCCAAGTTTAGGAATTTATGAAAGTTGGGTTGAAGGTGTGCAAAGTGTATAAAACTTAAATTTATAATATACATTTGAGAAGTCAACCTTTATACATAAACAGTCTAAAAAGTAGAAATTAGAGAGACTATCTAAATAATTTAACAAATAACACACAATCACTAGAGGAGGTAAGCAAATTATAAAACGTACCTTGGAGAAGTGCTCTCCTTTTTTGAGATGTTGAGGTGGAATACTGAAGGTGCCAGACACACAGCCAGGTTCCCGGCAGTCATCTGATTTTCCTGAGAGGAGGAGATGTCACTCAGGAAGTATAGTAATGACTGCAAAACATCCCTGTTCTCATCAGGCATTAATAATATTGCAGCCTGCACTGCTCGCAACCTCTGATCCTTGGGTACATCTGAGGACAACACCGAAGCGTAAGAGCCATGGAAAGTAACAGCTTTCAGACTTTAAGAAAATGACCATAATTCACCATATAATGCCACAGAAAGTACATGCACGTGAGAAGAAATGACATTAGTACATTAAATAACATTGTAGTGTTATAGTGAAACTAACAAGGCATGCACATGTGAGCACTTCTGACACTACAAGTAAACATATCCATTGGGTGTATTGGTGAAAAGTGACAAGCCTCCAAAATAATAACAAAAAAGTACATTTATCCAGCAAAGGAAAATTGAGTTTTTTGTTTTAATTTGTAATACAATTTCCTTTAATTTCAATTGAAGGGGGGAAATTTATGAAATTCATATAGCAGAAAAACAGACAATGACAAACATTTTTCATATGGAAACAATAATTAACAGGGTGGTATGTGCACAGTAAAAACAGTTCTAACTCCTAGAATTTACAAATAGTTTATTAGATCTATGTTCAAACTAGGTCTTAAGATTGTCTTGGCGCATGGTTTTGAGTGGAAAATTTAGAAACGTGCAGTTTACCAAATGAGCAAGATGCTCCGGGCTTACATTGGTAAATTTGTAAAAAAGTGTCCGTCAACTTGGTGGTGAAGATAGGCTCTGGAAGGTCTCGGAAATACTGCTTCAGCAGGTCAGCTACATCATATGCTGACTGCCCCACATAACTGACATGGTCTGGAGAAGCCTCATTCATCTGCCGCAGGAGTTGGATACGAGATTTTACCCCAGACTTCCTGAAGATTCCAACCTTTGTACCAAAAATACCAAAGAACGTTAATTCCAGGAATTCAACTCTAGGATTCATTCTATATTGGCAGAGTGTGCATGGACTTTACATGTTCTCTTTGTACATGTGCTACTCAGTCACCATTGTATCTACTAGCAAACTGCTCAAGGGATAGAAAAGTCAAAATTCAATTTGCATGGTTCAGATAGAGGATGTCATTTTAAGACACTTTTAAATTCACTTCTATTTTCAAATGTGCTTCATTCTCTTAGTATCCCTTGTTGAAAAAGAAGACGTACATATCCTACACATGTGGAAGCTAGCTGCTGATTGGTCTCTCCACACATTTGTCTCTTGTGATTGGCTAACTAGATGTTTTCAGCTAGCGGCCAGTAGTGCAATGTTGTTCCTTAGCAAAGGATAACAAAAGAATTAAGCAAAATTGATAATAGAAGTAAATTTGAAAGTGGTTTAAAATTGTATGTTATATCTATATCATGAAGAAAAATCTGGGGGTTTTCGGGCCCTTTAAATGCAGCACAGCATTTGCAATATAGCAGAAGCCTTGTGTAGACTAAGGGTCCCTACTGTGTTGCAAGTTTTCAAAATTTACTGTATTTACTGCTCCTTTACAAATGAATCCTGTTGAATCCTCCATAAAAAGCTTAAAAGGGATATTAAACAGTATGATATTGTAATATAAAATGTTTAATTATGTGTAGTTAAAGGGATCAAATGTTCTTCATTCTCTTGGTATCTTTTGTTGAAAAACAGGGATTTATTCTCATCAGCCGGCCCATTTATGGAGCACTATATGGCAGCAGTTTTGCAAGAGCACTAGATGGCAGCACTATTTCTTGCCATGAAGTGCTCCAGATATCTAGCTAGGCATCTCTTTAACCTCTTAAGGACATATGACGGAATTTTTCGGTCATAAAACAATTGAGCAAACTGAAAGCTGTGTCCTTAAAGGGTTAATAAAGAATATCATGGGAACAAAGCAATGTTGATAATAGTGGTAAATTGGAACCTTTCTTTAAAAAGATATGCTCTGTCTGAATCACAAAATAACATTTTTGGGTGTCATATCCCTTTAAAAAAAATTGCTACATACTTTCATTATTTGTGTTTCCTTTTCCTGTAATTTAACTACATTTAGCCACCAATCGCTACCCAGGTGAAGAACCAAAAATGGGCTGACTCTGAAACATGCAATCCTGCTTTTTCAAATAAAGATATCAAGAGAATGGAGAAAAATTGATAATAGGAGTAAATTAGAAAGTTGCTTAAAATTGCATGCTCTATCTGAATCATGAAAGACCAAAATTTGGGTTTCAAACCCTTTGACTGCTAAGCCATTACCCACCTGGGTGCTAGGCTGGATTTGAGCTTTTATTTTACTTTTTTTTTTTTAAATTTATATTATATTAATATATATATATATATATATATATATATATATATATATATATATATATATATATATATATATATATATATATATATATATATATATATATATATATATATATATATATATATATATATATATATATATATACACATATACATACATACATATATACATACACATATACACATACATACACATACATATATATTTTTTCCAGATCCCCAAGACTTACACTGTTGGAAAGGTTAGGCGATAACCATTTCCAATGGTGGGTCTTGGGAGTCTGTGGCTGCTTAGATGCCTGAGATACAGGCTTCTAAGTAGCATGCCCCCATTTCCCTATATTGTCCATTGTTAATTTTAAATAAAGTTGCACGGTGACGTCATCACGTCATTGCCTGTGAGGTCACTGTGGGAATCGTGAAGCTCCTCTCACTATTCAGGCCCCCCCGATTGTCCTCAAGGTGAGCGAGTGCTAGCGACGGCTCTAAAGCGTTGTCAGCACCTGACTGGGACAATTTGCAACGGGTCACGGCTGAGAGACGTCGTTAGCACTCAAAGGGTTAAGGGACAGTCAATTCCAAAATAAACTTTCATGATTCAGATAGTGCATGTAGTGTTAAAGAACTTTCCAATTTACTTTTATCACCAATTTTACATTGTTCTTTTGGTCTTCTTAGTTGAAAGCTAAACATAGGTAGGCTCCTATGCTAATTGCTTAGAATTTGAAGGCCGGCTCTAATCTGAATGCATTTTGACAGTTTTTCACCACTAGAGGGTGTAAGTTCATGTGTGTCATATAGATAACATTGAGCTCACATACGTGAAGTTACCTAGGCACTGATTGGCTAAAATGCAAGTCTGTCAAAAGAACTGAAATAAGGGGGCAGTTTGCAGAGGCTTAGATACAAGGTAATTACAGAGGTAAAACGTGTGTTATTATAACTGTGTTGGTTATGCAAAACTGGGGAATAGGTAATTAAGGGATTATCTCTCTTCTTAAACAACAAAGATTCTGATGTTGACTGTCCCTTTAATGATTTATTTTTGCCTGCTTTAGAAATATGTGCTTGTTACAGTCAGGCTGAAGTGGGACCATTGGGGAAATTTCTCTTACCCTATAGAATGATTGCTGAGCACAAGTTCATTTGTATTTGTCCTTAAATGCCCCCAGTAAAGGGCTAGATTACAAGTGCAGCGCCATTTAAGCCTCCCGTTCAAGCGTTAACTGCGCTAGAAGTAAGCTTTTTGTGTGCATTGGGTTGCAGTCATAATAGGAGTTAAATGTAAACTGTTTTCGCTCGCACTCTAACCCGAATTTAGGATATAGCATGAACGATAACCTATTTCCATAGAAGTCAATGGGGCAAAAAAAAAAAGTGGAAAAAAACATCCTACTCATGCAAACACGATCCCATATTCTCAAATGTGCTAACCCGACTTAAAAATATGAATATTTCACATTATTATTATCGTTTATTTGTGTGTGTATGTACATATACATACACACACACACACACACACAGTATATAACACACACTAATATATATAGGAATATCTATTTACAAATAAATTGCAGAACATTGGAATGTGAAATATTTACAGCAAACAAACAATATAACACTTTATTAAATATGAATATTGCATAAATATGTTTTGAAATGGTCTAATCTACTTAACTGCAAAGGACACATCTTTAGACATGTATGAATCTCAATGTTAAAGCCCTTCGCTTTTTTTTCTAACACCTGAGACCTCATATCTGTGATCCTTTATAACTTTTTTTGTGCATTTTTAAAAAAATATTTTTTATGAGATTGTGTTATGAGTGTAACTATACTTTGTAATGTATTTTAAATTAGTTTTGTGACAGTTTTTTGTTTTTGCAAAACAGTTAACCAGAGTTCTGAGGATGCAGTAATTATTCTAGTGTAAATTGTGACTTCGCTCAAGTGATCCCGTTTACTTTCAACTTGTAATACGAGCGGAAAACTAGTCCCGCGCAAACAGCCGTGATAACTTAACGTGCCACTCATAATCTGACCCCAAAGGTGGCCCACAGCAACAGGCTCTTTTAAAAGGGTATGCCCCTGAGCCTAGAAAATTGTTCTAACAAAGAAAGTGTTTTTTTTTAAAAAACATTTATCTTGTATCCAGATCTTTTGCAATGCTGTACTTAAATGCTCATATAAACATTATGCATATTGGAAAAAAAAATCCTTTAACAAAATAAGCTGCACAAGTTAAAGGTACATGAAACCCAAATTTTTATTTCCTGATTCAGATAGAGAATAGAATTTTAAATAACTTTCTAATTTACTTCTATTATCTAATCTGTTTCATTATCTTGGTATCATTTGTTGAAGGAGCAGCAATGCACTACTAGTTTCTAACTAAACACATGGGTGAGCCAATCACAATCTATAATATATATATATATATATATATATATATATATATATATATATATATATATATATATATATATATATATATAGCCACCAATCATTAGCTAGAACCTAGGTTCTCTGCTGCTCCTGAGCTTGCCTAGATAAACCTTTCAGCAAATGATAACAAGAGAAGGAAGCAAATTAAATAATAGAAGTAAATTGGAAAGTTGTTTAAAATTGTATTCTCTATCTGAATCATGAAATTTTGGGGGGTTTCATGTCCCTTTAAGGACAATGAAACCAACTAATAATAAGAATTACATTTATTTAGGAAATTGCATAAACAGAACATTTCAAACCATCAAAATCTGTGGTTAGCAAGTAAAAATGATAAAATGTTCTCAGTCTGAGGACTTAAATCAGTGTGGATAATTTATATTGGTTAATCTCATGCATGATTGAAAATACATTTTGTTCCTCAGCTGCTTCTTATTGCAGATACCTGGTCTAAACACTGGCTACGGATGTAGCGCATGGCTTGCTGAATGCTCTGGGGGAGAGGTTGCCCTGTCCTCTGGACATTGATGATCGGTGGAACCCCAAACACGGCTCTGCCTCTGTAGTCAGGAACTTTGCTCCTTTTCATAAATTTGGGCACTGTCCTGTTTAGCAAAGAGTGTGATTATTAAGAGTCATTAGAAAAAAGCAAGAATTACAGGGCTCTGGCACTGTGCTATCCCACTTCTTAGCACAAGAGGGCAATAAAGGTCAACAAAGTAGTCTTAAACAGCCTTTCATGTGAAAGTAAAATGCAACTATATTACTATGAATAGAATTGACACTAGGTAACCAGAGAATGCAAATACATTCAAGCATTAGTGAATATGCAAATTAGACAGAGTAGGTTGTAAGGGGTGTGTGCGAGTCAGCACTTAACAAGTCATTGATAGGGTAGTTTGAGATATTTGTGTGCATTTTAAATGTGGATCACAGGTAGAGTTCCAACAGGCTATGATTACGGCGATTGCCAAAACGCGTAGGCTGGAACACTACCCCTGATATACCATGCTGTGCAATTATTGAGAAATACGTATTTTATTGCAAATTTGCTGCAAGCTGCTTTGAGCTGAATAAAAGTTAAGTTTTACTTTAACACTACAACTGTCTGGTGCTCCTATCATTTGTTTCTTTGAACTACATAGTCTTAAACAGCACCATCATCTACAGAATGATACAAATAAGGCAACTATATTCTCAAACAGGACCACGCAAGAGCAGCGGCATCCTAGAACCCCATCATGTCAGACAACATATCTCTTCACCAGTAGCCGGTCTAGAACTTAATATTTGGAGGCTAACAAAGGTGGTGAAAAAATACAGCACCCGTAATATATGGAGACGTATTGCGGCTCAATGGGGGTGCTACATGTGCATTTTGAGGTGCATAGCACCTCCACAGACCCACCACCTTCTAAACCATGCATTATGAAGATATGCAGAGAGTGGGGACTAATCAGGGATTATTTAGACTTCTGATTGATCAGCTTTACTACTTGTGTCATAGATGCAGGGTGATGGGGGAATATCGGGGGAGGTAACAGAATTAACATTCTACCAAGTTAAAAAACTCTATCAGCCACTACTGAATCTGTGGTTCAAGTGGGACTTGTACTTCCCTTTCTCATGGTATTCTTAGAGTAGGTAGATAACATGCTCATGGCTGAAACACTAGATGGCAGCAGTTTTGCAAGAAAGCTTTTGAGCACTAGATGGCAGCAGTGAAGCACATTGTATAACTGCTAAAAGCATTGTTGCTAAACTGCTGCCATATAGCAAACTGGAAATATTTGAAGTTCCATGTCCCTTTGAGGCAGAGTTTAAATAAAGTCAAATAAAGTCTGATTATTTAATCCCAGTAACAAAATAAATACAATGCAAAGACAAAGACTCTTAAATGATACTACCTTAATGAATCAATATAGCTAAACAATCGGGTGTGGTTAAGTGAAGGAAGATTTAGCCAGGGTTAAGTATATGGATATTGAGACTCACCATGCCCACCCCTGCTTGCTGGGCACAGAGTACTTCTCCATGATGGCAGTGAGCCTGAGCAGGGACAGCTTCTGCAGGAGGTTGAGCTGTGCTGCCGACTGTCTGTTGATCTCAAGCGATGCAGAACTGAGGCTTGGTCGGTGAGAGTTTTGGAAGCTGTGCCAGCGCAACTTCCTGCCAAGAAAGAGAGAAAGAGTGTTGGTGCCCAAAAATCCTTCCATTTAAAAATGTATGAAAAAGCGGATATAATAAAAAAGATGATATAACTCATAACATTGACTAAACATATTCTGCTGCAATTTTTACACTTGTCCTAGATGAAACACATTAAGACCAAGCACATTTATCCTGCACATTATACATCTCTTTAAAGGGACACTGAACCCAAAAAATGTTCTTTTGTGATTCAAAGAGAGCATGCAATTTTAAGCAACTTTCTAATTTACTCCTGTTATCAATTTTTCTTCGTTCTCTGGTTATCTTTATTTGAAAAAGAAGGCATCTAAGCTATTTTTTGGTTCAGACCAATGGACAGCACTTTTTTATTGGTGGATAAATGTATCCACCAATAAGCAAGAACAACCCAGGTTGTTCACCAAAAATGGTCCGGCATCTAAACTTACATTCTTGCATTTCAAATAAAGATACCAAGAGAATGAAGAAAATTTGATAACAGGAGTAAATTTGAAAGTTGCTTAAAATGTCATGCTCTATCTGCATCACACAAGAAAAAAAATTGGGTTCAGTGTCCCTTTAAGTTTATCTATTGTATTTTATCTCCACTAAAAAAAAATCATTGGAGGCCCAGAAAAGACCACTGAGTACACTGAATATTTTATTTCAATTTACTAAACTGATAAGTGCCAAGGACTTTAGGTAATTTTCAACACACCCCTTCATTGCAGTACTTTGCTTATGTCAACGTTCATTCCAATATATAGCTAAGTTTTCTACCATTTATCTCTACTGGTTCACTGGTCACCAATCTCTGGAAAAGGAAGAGCACAGGTCTAGTGCTATAGTTATTGATTCCAAATGAGACAATTTTATCTTCTTATGTTCTCTCTTTATGTATATTAAAGGGCCACAATAGTAAAACAGAGAACTGCTGGTCCCAAACGGAAACCGCTGCTGATTGGATCACACGATTCAGGTGTGTAACTAGGACTGCCAATTGGATCAGCAGCAGTTTCTGCTTGGGACCATAATGTGTGTTTAACCCCTTCGCAAGGATTAAATACACAGTAGTTCAGGGTTGATAGTCTTAAAATAAAATGCTATAATGCATTAGATTTTTCTCTGCAGTGTACATTAATTCTGAGAGGGTTAAAACCCCTCTGGTTTTCATTTTAGCTAAACCCCACTCTACTATAAATGTGGTTCCCTTTATACATAATTAGTGATTTGAATTAAAACACAAAGAAAAATAAAACAAGACAATTAAACCTTTTTTTTTAAAAGCAAAAACAAAATGTACATGGAGTAAGGCCATATCCCATAATATTTAAGTCTTGACTTGAGACTTGAATGCAAAGACTCAAGTCTGCAACTTTAAGCGATTAACAAGTCATTAATGCTCTTTGCTCAATTTAAGGTCAGATACGATAGTAAAATTTTACTAATTTATTTCAGGAAAGTTTTTAAAATATGTTTATCACTTCCCAGTTTAATTTCATGTGCAATCAACTTGGGTTGCCATGTTCCTATCTCAGAGGAAGATTGCCTGGCATTTTGGGGCTGGATTGACCTTGTTAGGTGAGATCAGGAAAGTTATCCTACTGAGCCTGGGATGGATGGAAATAGAGATATATAATTATGGTAGGTGTTATTAAAAAAGGAGTTAGGTGTATATATATATATATATATATATATATATATATATATATATATATATATATATATATATATATATATATATATATATATATTTATATATTATTTTTTTTTTGTTTTGTTTGTCAAGCTCCAGGGACAAGCCTAAAGTGATCACAACTCCGTATAAAGTCAGAGGGCTCGAGTCCAAGTCAAGTCGCGAGTCATTGTTGTCAAAGTTTAGCTGCAAGTCATCAAATTTGGGACTTGAGTCCAAGTCAAGTCGAAATCATACAACTCGAGTCCACAACCTTGTATTATTCTGTTATGGGTACTGCATTATGCTATAGCTTAGTTTGATGCTGAAGACTGAATGTGCTTTTATGAATCCCATGACAATGATGTACAGGTAAACTAGATGTTTAAATGAATTAACCAAATAAGATATCACACTACTATGCCTTCATTTAATAATATCAGTTTTATTTTTATCTTCAATATGTATTTAAGTAAATGCCTGTGCTTATAGTAACACATGCCTAAACCCCTCTTTGTTCTGTCATGATTCAGAGTATACAATTTTAAATAACTTACCAAGATATACCAAGAGAACAATGCAAATTAGATAACAGAAGTAAATGGAAAGCTCTATTTGAATCATGAAAGTTAAAATTTTGACTTTGCTATCCCTTTAAATATCTAATACCAATGATAAGCATTCGTAAAGCAGTAAAACTGATAACTGTAATACTATCAATGCCATTATTAAGAAAAAGCAAACACACTATATACTTAAAATAGTGGCTACATAATTTGGCCAAATAGGATATGTCTAAGCCCACAACCCAAGTTAAAGGCCACCTAGTATGTGAATTTTTACTGTCCCCTACCTGGGCTGTTCTATTTACCCTCCAGCCTGTCTGCCCCTATTTTTTTTTTTTTTTTTTATTTTTTTTTACGACAGAGAAGTTGTACTGGATTTTAACAATTCTACCACCTGCAACAAACTAGTGTGTTGAGGCTATAGCTAATAGAAGCACTAACATTAAATAAATCAATAAAATATAACAAATACAGTCTCATTGTTATACTGACTCACCTGCATGGCCTGGTTAATGATGCTCCCACACCAGAATCCCTTCTCTCTCTCATATCTGTATCCTCTGTTTCATTAAGTGAATTTCCAATGCTGTCGAAATCACTGGCTGAGGTTCCCACATCAGACATAGATCTCTCCTCATAGGGGAGATGTCCAGCTTGTTCACCCCCAGAGTCAGTACCCTCATCAAGCTCTGGACACACTGCTCGTGACCACAGCTCCACCATCCGCTGCAGACCCCGAACATGATGGAGAACATCATCCAGATGTCCAAAGGGATCACCACCTATTCCCAGCTCCAAAAGGTCAGAGCTGCTTGCCCGTGAGGGGGGTACATTATCATAGATACTCGAGCGACTTCCTATAGAGCTAAATGAACCTCTCCTTTGTCTTCCCTCCAACCCATGAGAGTCCATGCTGCTGCAAACAGAGTGCCCCAAGGATTTGCTCCCCATCTTCCAGCTCTCCAGGGGTATCCTGTTTGCTGGGCACAAACTCTCAATGGAGATTGACCTGGGGAAGGTGCCAGGTTTGTGGTCTGTAGGTATGCACACAAGACGATCTGGCTTCTGGCAAAGTCTTTGTCGTACCCCATCCTTTTCACTAATTTCAAAGTCTTCCAAATAAACTCCCCTACACTGACCATCCAGCTTTTGCTTTCTAAGGCTACCACTGGATGTACTTGTAGTCCTATAACCAGGATGTAGGAAATCCTTCTCATACTCTGGAATGTCCCCATCGTAGCATTGGTTTGGAATATTCCCATTATTTGTTACAGAAACCACCAAAGTAGGGCTACAAGAGCTTTCTGTCTGCATTTTCTGCTTCCCTTTGTCTTTCTCTCTGCGTCGCAGCGATTCCATTCTCTTCAAAAAGCCTCTGGTCTTTCTTTTCTTAGTTGGTTTTTCTTTTAGTCCTCGGTGTTGAGGAGCCAGAGACTGGTCACTTAGACTCCTGCATGGTTTGTATGGAGCAGGTGTGCTAGATAAGGACGACGCCTCCTGTGGCGGTGTAATGAAACCCCTGCTACTTTCTGCACTCTGTAATGATGTGGCTTCCAGCTCTGTGCTTAGGTCTGTCAGTATGCTGTCTCGACTAGATGTACTTTTCATGGTAGGGGGTCCAGCATATGTTGGGGAGAGAAGATCCACGGAGTCCAGTCGAGACCAGCGGCCCTGGTCCCTCTGGAACTCCCAACGATCACTAATCGCACACTGATCATCTTCATCTGAGTCTTCATTCTACATTTACAACAACAACAAAAAAACAGGCTGTTAATTTTGACGTATAAAATCAAACTGTACGAAATACGGTATAAACCAGGATATTCAAATTGTCTTTTTTTAAAATGAAGTTTGGTTTTTTTGAAGAAAGAAAAAACTCTCTCTCATATTTACTTTGGTTCAATATTTGTTTTAAACAATTGAACTATCATATCTAAATGGTACACACCACTACCATAACAAAAATCGAAACGCCATGCTATATAGCCCATACAGCAGCCCAAGACAAAGTGAGAAAATGATTCAATGAGAAAGACAGATATCTAAGGGTTAAATTAGTAATTAGGGCAGTTTAGAGAACATAGAATACAATCTTACGAGATTGGAAGCATATTTGTAAACACTAGTTTAAGAAGTGGAGATACACTGGAAGTTAAAATGTCGGCTCTCCATATTTACAGACTACCAAAAAGCAGTGTAACAGTGATTACAAGCATACAAATGTGTTTTTTGTTTGTTTGTTTTTTAAAATGGTTAGAGTGAAACTCACCTGTTTACGGTGGAAATGAACATCAAGCTTCATAGGCGCACATGAATTAAGGGTCATTAGCCGCCTGCAAAGTGAGCACAGGAAATATTCACATTTATACAAGAATATAAATAAAGAGTACTTTTTTTGTAGTGTAATGAAGTATGAAAGTGCATATTAATATACTGCTCTTTGAGCAAGTGAGCTTGCAGTTTAGGATGCAACTAGCAGTGTCCAAAAGTGGGATCAAAATTGGTAAATGCCTGTCCCCACCAAGCTTGGATCCGGATCCTGGAAATGGGTCTTTAAAAATAAAAACTAGATTCATAATTCTGTACTGTTCAAATTCAAAATTATCTGACTTGTAGGCCAACTTGCACTTTCATCGGAGTCGCATAGTTCTCTGGTAATCGCATGGAAAATAAGAAACTGGGAGATTCTTTACACATTCAACACAAATGTAGGGTAAATAGGAAGCACTTGAATGCTGTATTGTTCTACATGTGATCTTGTCTGCCTGCAACTTTATAGATTTTCTCCACAAAGAAGGCACCACATTAGAAAATTAAATGACAATTGAATTAAATTGTATTACCTAATGACAATCTGCATATTTGATGGTGGTTGATGGAACTGCCTCTCTCTCTCTGACATATCTCCTATCTACACACAATATACAGCATCTCATAACCATAATACTATCAAGTAATTATGATGACAAGGTTAATTATCTGATACTTTTATTAGTAATTGCTGGTTTTTGTTTTCAATTAATTGACTAAAGGTCGATAATACAGTCAATCATCTATTGCGACAGCTTGTGTACCACTACTGTGCGTTCAATAAGTCGTTGCACAGGATCCATAGACTCAAGAGTAAAACCGCAGACACACAGTCTGCCAGGAGTCTATCTATGGGGTAAGTAGACTGGCATTTGATTGCCTGTACCACCCACATCAAAGTCAAAATGTAAATTTCTTGGTCATAGAGCATGCAATTTTACTTTTCAAATCCCTTCTATTATAATTTTTACTAGATCCCAGGAGTGAATTGCTGCACTGGAGCTGACTTTTTAACAAAGGATACCTAGATAGCAAAGCAAATTTAAAGATAAAATTAAATAATAAAATACTTAAACTTTCATGATTCAAATAGAGCATGTATATTTAAGTTTGACTCTCATGACCCTTTAAGTGATGGAAGGGGGTGATAGGAGTTTAACAGGGCAATGGAAGGTTGCAAAAAGGTCTACTGCTGAGCTGCATCTCTAACGTAACTCAATGCTTTAAGTATACTGCATTTTTTAAATGTATGTCACTTACATTTTCAGTAACATTTTGTTCAGTAAAGTGATCAGAAAGTTGTTGGACAAAACAGTAAAGCATCAGATGCAAATAGGACCATTCATAAACACAGTCCAAAATATATTTTGCAGATGTGTAATCTGAAATGTACAAAAAGGTTCTGAACTATATATATATTTTTTTCATTTTTTTTTTTTTTACACACACGTTGATTGGAGTAGCCATGTTAGTCGAGAGATTTAGATATCAAAATAACATTGCATTGAGCAATGATACTTTTTTATTGGACTAACTATACATTTATAAGATGACAAACTTTCGGAAGAATGTCTTCCTTTTTCAGACGTGTACGTGTGTGTACACACACACACACACACACACACACACACATATATTATATATATATGTCAAATTTAAGAAAAATAAAAAGATGAGTTAATCCAGCACTACTAATATATAATCCAAATTATAAAATTGAGGTAAGTCTGTAAATGATCACAAACAACTGCTAATTCAAGTCAGAGAAAGCAATTTATTGAATCATAAACTTCTCTATGATTGAATGCAAATTAAATCACATGTATGTAGCATACAGCAAGAAATCCTAGTAATCCTAAAAACCCCCGGGGGATAGGTGATAACCCAATTAATAACCTATATATACCGGTATATGTACTGCTAATTAACTGTATAACTTAGAATGGAAATCTCTACAGAATTATAGATATACAGTACTAACAGCAGAATAACAAACGGCAGATCAAGAAATATATATATATCTTCGCCCATAAATAACAATCATTGCTAAGGTACCAAATAACAGCGCTATAAACTTAGCCCATAAAAAGCATCATGACAATAAACAAAGAATGTTGAAGCACAGAGTCCTTGTTAGCCAGCTATGATAATAATAGCAAATATGTGCAATCCGTAAGTTGTTGCAAAAAATGAAACTTAGTAGCAAGAAATTAATACAGACATCCGACGTTGCATCCAAACATATACCACTTGTCAAAGCAGATGATTTTCAAAACATGATGTTATGGCATAGGCAATTGTTAAGCACATGCAAACAGTCAGCTTGATATGGCATAAATCACTCACAGCTCCCAATATTAATTCAATGCAGCCAAAGTAGATATTTTCAAAGCATACTTATGTAGCAGGACTGAGTGTAAAGCACATGCATTTGATGATACGAAGCAAAAGCAAGCACAGTTGAGAGAGAGCAAATCAGCAAAGCGTCCTCTTTAAGGTAGACACCAAAAGAGACCGGGTATCACAAGGCAAGTAGCCTACAGCTCATAAACACAGGCTTCACGCCACTCGCTCACCAGACCAGGCTAGTGTCTCCTTAGCGGTATTGAGCTGCCCCTCCGTCTCCGGTTTTTCGTGTAACACTGCTCCGTCCGGCTGTGCAGTTAAGGCGGGTCACAAACCTCCCAGGTTAGCGCGTGAAGGTGACGTTCCTGAGAAGGTAGAGGACGTCAACCGCTAACCTGGGAGGTTTGTGACCCGCCTTAACTGCACAGCCGGACGGAGCAGTGTTACACGAAAAACCGGAGACGGAGGGGCAGCTCAATACCGCTAAGGAGACACTAGCCTGTTCTGGTGAGCGAGTGGCGTGAAGCCTGTGTTTATGAGCTGTAGGCTACTTGCCTTGTGATACCCGGTCTCTTTTGGTGTCTACCTTAAAGAGGACGCTTTACTGATTTGCTCTCTCTCAACTGTGCTTGCTTTTGCTTCGTATCATCAAATGCATGTGCTTTACACTCAGTCCTGCTACATAAGTATGCTTTGAAAATATCTACTTTGGCTGCATTGAATTAATATTGGGAGCTGTGAGTGATTTATGCCATATCAAGCTGACTGTTTGCATGTGCTTAACAATTGCCTATGCCATAACATCATGTTTTGAAAATCATCTGCTTTGACAAGTGGTATATGTTTGGATGCAACGTCGGATGTCTGTATTAATTTCTTGCTACTAAGTTTCATTTTTTGCAACAACTTACGGATTGCACATATTTGCTATTATTATCATAGCTGGCTAACAAGGACTCTGTGCTTCAACATTCTTTGTTTATTGTCATGATGCTTTTTATGGGCTAAGTTTATAGCGCTGTTATTTGGTACCTTAGCAATGATTGTTATTTATGGGCGAAGATATATATATTTCTTGATCTGCCGTTTGTTATTCTGCTGTTAGTACTGTATATCTATAATTCTGTAGAGATTTCCATTCTAAGTTATACAGTTAATTAGCAGTACATATACCGGTATATATAGGTTATTAATTGGGTTATCACCTATCCCCCGGGGTTTTTTAGGATTACTAGGATTTCTTGCTGTATGCTACATACATGTGATTTAATTTGCATTCAATCATAGAGAAGTTTATGATTCAATAAATTGCTTTCTCTGACTTGAATTAGCAGTTGTTTGTGATCATTTACAGACTTACCTCAATTTTATAATTTGGATTATATATTAGTAGTGCTGGATTAACTCATCTTTTTATTTTTCTTAAATTTGACATAATTACCTTTATGAGTTCCGTGCACTGGCTCACCTGCAAATATTTTGTTAGTCAGGTGATCCATTACTTAATTGCCTATATATCCTTTGGAGCGAGTAAGTATGTATGTATGTATGTATGTATGTATGTATGTATGTATGTATGTATGTATGTATGTATGTATGTATGTATGTATGTGTATATATATATCCATCCCTCAGTTTACGCCAGGGTTAGGTTCCAGAAGGAATGGTTGTAAATCGAAACCCAATTTATAATGTAAGTCAATGGGAAGTGAGGAAGTTAGGTTCCAGGCCCCTCTCAAAATTGTCATAAGTAACACCTAATACATTATTTTTAAAGCTTTGAAATGAAGACTTTAAATGCTAAACAGCATTATAAACCTAATACAATAATCACACAACACAGAATATATAATTAAACTAAGTTAAATGAACAAAAACATTTGCTAAACAGCATTATAAACCTAATAAAATATTCACACAACACAGACTTCGCTTGCATTTTTCTGCAAACAGTTCTTTCTATGCATTCCAATCTGGACTGATTTATAGACAGGAAGATCTTGTTCCTTTGAAATCTGCTCGATAGCTCAGGTCTTATTATACTGATTAATTTCAGCTTGCTTGGCTTTGCTGCAACACAAGCGGACACCTCCACCTACTGGCTATTTTAATAAATGCACTGCTTCTCAATGCTTTTCAATAGTAGTCACATGACTGGAAAAAAAGGTTGTTATTCTGAAACGGTGTAAATTGAACCGTTGTAAACCGAGGGATATATGGATAGATATGTATGTATATATAAATATATATAAATTTGGCTGCCCAGAATAAAGAATAAGATTTTTTTTTTATTTATTTTTTTAAGACTGTATAAAGTAAAAGGCTTGTGGATTGGCAATAGTAAGTACAAGATATTGGTGTCATCAAAAGACACTTGTGTTGAAAACAAAAAGTAACCTATAACTAGTATTAGAAATCCAGCTCAGATAAACATGTATACAACACCAATGAACTGTAACAAATGCTATAAGTCTTGAACCCAGCAAGCACAGGAGGGGAGGGGTTAAATGTGAGTACAATCTGTGCTGACATTTAAAAGATGACTTAACTGAATCAGCTACAAAACTCTGCTTAGGCATGGGAGAGTACTTGGGAGTAAATGCTGGCAACAGAATAGTTAACAATGCATTTAGCCCAGACACAGGAAATACCATTGCTTGAATCTAGTTGGATTTGCATTAAAATGTCATTGTTTCCCCTGTGGCATATGGAGAACCCTGTGCTGGAAGGACACACACACGAAAATTATATCAGACCTGTTCTTTCTTTTATAAAATGACTATTATCTTAAACTTCAAGTTAATTATTAACAAAACTACAACTTAAATGAGCATAATAGTCAGAATTGGAATGTTCAATTTTGAACAGAAAAATGTTATTCTTGTATTAGGTAAAATACCTAAAGTAAAAGTTATTTATGTTTATGGAGCATATTTACATATGCTGTGCATGCTCATTACAAAAGCACAGCTCCTATACAGAGAGCAAGTGGAAGTTTAAAGGGACAGTAAACCTTAAAAATAATGTTATATAATTCTGCACATAGCGCAGAATTATATAACATTATATTAGCCAAACATTATTAAAACATAATTTCCCCTATTCATTTTTTAAAAAAAGCGCTGTTTCACAGACCCGCTCTCTGCTGACAGGAGCGAGCTGCACTTAGTCTTATGGCGCGGTCGGGCCGGGCTGTGACTATACAGCTGACCCGATGCGCTGAGTAAATATAACAGACCCGCTCAGCAGAGAGCGGGTCTGTGAAACAGCGCTTTTTTTAAAAAATGAATAGGGGAAATTATGTTTTAATAATGTTTGGCTAATATAATGTTATATAATTCTGTACTATGTGCAGAATTATATAACATTATTTTTAAAGTTTACTGACACTTTAAGTCACTGCTGATAGAGATACACACACACATATATATACATATATATATAACATAATTTATGCTTACCTGATAAATTCCTTTCTTCTGTTGTGCGATCAGTCCACGGGTCATCATTACTTCTGGGATATAACTCCTCCCCAACAGGAAATGCAAGAGGATTCACCCAGCAGAGCTGATATAGCTCCTCCCCTCTACGTCAGTCCCAGTCATTCGACCAAGAATCAACGAGAAAGGAGTAACCAAGGGTGAAGTGGTGACTGGAGTATAATTTAAAAAATATTTACCTGCCTTAAAAAACAGGGCGGGCCGTGGACTGATCGCACAACAGAAGAAAGGAATTTATCAGGTAAGCATAAATTATGTTTTATTATGTTATTTGCGATCAGTCCACCGGTCATCATTAATTCTGGGATACCAATACCAAAGCAAAAGTAAACCGATGACGGGAGGGATAGGCAGGCTCATTATACAGAAGGAACCACTGCCTGAAGAACCTTTCTCCCAAAAATAGCCTCCGAAGAAGCAAAAGTGTCAAATTTGTAAAATTTGGAAAAAGTATGAAGCGAAGACCAAGTTGCAGCCTTGCAAATCTGTTCAACAGAGGCCTCATTCTTAAAGGCCCAAGTGGAAGCCACAGCTCTAGTGGAGTGAGCTGTAATTCTTTCAGGAGGCTGCTGTCCAGCAGTCTCATAGGCTAAACGTATTATGCTACGAAGCCAGAAAGAGAGAGAGGTAGCAGAAGCTTTTTGACCTCTCCTCTGTCCAGAATAAACGACAAACAGGGAAGAAGTTTGGCGAAAATTTTTAGTTGCCTGCAAGTAGAACTTGAGGGCACGAACTACATCCAGATTGTGTAGAAGACGTTCCTTCTTTGAAGAAGGATTTGGACACAAGGATGGAACAACAATCTCTTGATTGATATTCCCGTTAGTAACTACCTTAGGTAAGAACCCAGGTTTAGTACGCAGAACTACCTTATCTGAGTGAAAAATCAGATAAGGAGAATCACAATGTAATGCTGATAACTCAGAGACTCTTCGAGCCGAGGAAATAGCCATTAAAAACAGAACTTTCCAAGATAACAATTTTATATCAATGGAATGAAGGGGTTCAAATGGAACACCTTGTAAAACGTTAAGAACTAAGTTTAAACTCCATGGCGGAGCAACGGCTTTAAACACAGGCTTGATCCTAGCTAAAGCTTGACAAAAGGCCTGGACGTCTGGATTTTCTGACAGACGCCTGTGTAACAAGATGGACAGAGCTGAAATCTGTCCCTTTAATGAACTAGCCGATAAACCCTTTTCTAAACCTTCTTGTAGAAAAGACAATATCCTAGGGATCCTAACCTTACTCCAGGAGTAACGTTTGGATTCGCACCAGTATAGGTATTTGCGCCATATTTTATGGTAAATCTTTCTGGTAACAGGCTTCCTAGCCTGGATCAGGGTATCAATAACCGACTCAGAAAAACCACGCTTTGATAAAATCAAGCGTTCAATTTCCAAGCAGTCAGTTTCAGAGAAGTTAGATTTTGATGTTTGAATGGACCCTGTATCAGAAGGTCCTGTCTCAGAGGTAGAGACCAAGGTGGACAGGATGACATGTCCACTAGATCTGCATACCAAGTCCTGCGTGGCCATGCAGGCGCTATTAGAATCACAGATGCTCTCTCTTGTTTGATTTTCGCAATCAATCGAGGAAGCAGCGGGAAGGGTGGAAACACATAAGCCATCCCGAAGTTCCAAGGTGCTGTCAAAGCATCTATCAGAACCGCTCCCGGATCCCTGGATCTGGACCCGTAGTGAGGAAGTTTGGCGTTCTGGCGAGACGCCATGAGATCTATCTCTGGTTTGCCCCAACGTCGAAGTATTTGGGCAAAAATCTCCGGATGAAGTTCCCACTCTCCCGGATGAAAAGTCTGGCGACTCAAGAAATCCGCCTCCCAGTTCTCCACTCCCGGGATGTGGATTGCTGACAGGTGGCAAGAGTGAGACTCTGCCCAGCGAATTATTTTTGATACTTCCATCATTGCTAGGGAGCTTCTTGTCCCTCCCTGATGGTTGATGTAAGCTACAGTCGTGATATTGTCCGACTGAAACCTGATGAACCCCTGAGTTGTTAATTGGGGCCAAGCTAGAAGGGCATTGAGAACTGCCCTCAATTCCAGAATGTTTATTGGAAGGAGACTCTCCTCCTGATTCCATAATCCCTGAGTCTTCAGAGAATTCCAGACAGCGCCCCAACCTAGCAGGCTGGCGTCTGTTGTTACGATTGTCCAGTCTGGCCTGCTGAATGGCATCCCCCTGGACAGGTGTGGCCGATAAAGCCACCATAGAAGAGAATTTCTGGTCTCTTGATTCAGATTCAGGGTAGGGGACAAATCTGAGTAATCCCCATTCCACTGACTTAGCATGCACAATTGCAGCGGTCTGAGGTGTAGGCGTGCAAAAGGTACTATGTCCATTGCCGCTACCATTAAGCCGATCACCTCCATGCATTGAGCTACTGACGGGTGTTGAATGGAATGAAGGACACGGCATGCATCCTGAAGCCTTGTTAACCTGTCTTCTGTCAGGTAAATCTTCATTTCTACAGAATCTATAAGAGTCCCCAAGAATGGAACTCTTGTGAGAGGAAAAAGAGAACTTTTCTTTTCGTTCACTTTCCATCCATGCGACCTTAGAAATGCCAGAACTAACTCTGTATGAGACTTGGCAGTTTGAAAGCTTGAAGCTTGTATTAGAATGTCGTCTAGGTACGGAGCTACCGAAATCCCTCGCGGTCTTAGTACCGCCAGAAGGGCGCCCAGAACCTTGTGAAGATTCTTGGGGCCGTAGCCAATCCGAATGGAAGAGCTACAAACTGGTAGTGCCTGTCTAGGAAGGCAAACCGTAGATACCGTTGATGATCTTTGTGAATCGGTATGTGAAGGTAAGCATCTTTTAAATCCACTGTGGTCATGTACTGACCCTTTTGGATCATAGGTAAGATTGTCCGAATAGTTTCCATTTTGAACGATGGAACTCTTAGGAATTTGTTTAGAATCTTTAAATCTAAGATTGGCCTGAAAGTTCCCTCTTTTTTGGGAACCACAAACAGGTTTGAGTAGAACCCTTGTCCTTGTTCCGACCGCGGAACTGGATGGATCACTCCCATTAATAACAGATCTTGTACACAGCGTAGAAACGCTTCTTTCTTTATCTGGTTTGTTGACAACCTTGACAGATGAAATCTCCCTTTTGGGGGAGATAATTTGAAGTCTAGAAGGTATCCCTGAGATATGATCTCCAGCGCCCAGGGATCCTGAACATCTCTTGCCCAGGCCTGAGCGAAGAGAGAAAGTCTGCCCCCCACTAGATCCGGTCCCGGATCGGGGGCTCTCGGTTCATGCTGTCTTTGGGGCAGCAGCAGGTTTCCTGGCCTGTTTGCCCTTATTCCAGGACTGGTTAGGTTTCCAGCCTTGTCTGTAACGAGCAACAGCTCCTTCCTGTTTTGGTGCAGTGGAGGTTGACGCTGCTCCAGGTTTGAAATTCCGAAAGGGACGAAAATTAGACTGTCTAGCCTTAGCTTTGGCTTTGTCTTGAGGTAGGGCGTGGCCCTTACCTCCTGTAATGTCAGCGATAATTTCTTTCAACCCGGGCCCAAATAAAGACTGCCCCTTGAAAGGTATATTAAGTAATTTAGACTTAGAAGTAACATCAGCTGACCAGGATTTTAGCCACAGTGCTCTACGTGCCTGTATGGCGAATCCAGAGTTCTTAGCCGTAAGTTTGGTTAAATGTACTACGGCCTCCGAAATGAATGAATTGGCTAGTTTAAGGACTCTAAGCCTGTCCATAATGTCGTCTAGCGTAGATGAACTAAGGTTCTCTTCCAGAGACTCAATCCAAAATGCTGCCGCAGCCGTAATCGGCGCGATACATGCAAGGGGTTGCAATATAAAACCTTGTTGAACAAACATTTTCTTAAGGTAACCCTCTAATTTTTTATCCATTGGATCTGAAAAAGCACAGCTATCCTCCACCGGGATAGTGGTACGCTTAGCTAAAGTAGAAACTGCTCCCTCCACCTTAGGGACCGTTTGCCATAAGTCCCGAGTAGTGGCGTCTATTGGAAACATCTTTCTAAATATTGGAGGGGGTGAGAACGGCACACCGGGTCTATCCCACTCCTTAGTAACAATTTCAGTTAATCTCTTAGGTATAGGAAAAACGTCAGTACTCGCCGGTACCGCAAAGTATTTATCCAACCTACACATTTTCTCTGGTATTGCAATAGTGTTACAATCATTGAGAGCTGCTAAGACCTCCCCTAGTAATGCACGGAGGTTCTCCAATTTAAATTTAAAATTTGAAATATCTGAATCCAATCTGTTTGGATCAGAACCGTCACCCACAGAATGAAGCTCTCCGTCCTCATGCTCTGCAAGCTGTGACGCAGTATCAGACATGGCCCTAGTATTGTCAGCGCACTCTGTTCTCACCCCAGAGTGATCACGCTTGCCTCTTAGTTCTGGTAATTTAGACAAAACTTCAGTCATAACAGTAGCCATATCATGTAATGTTATCTGTAATGGCCGCCCAGATGTATTAGGCGCCATAATATCACTCACCTCCCGGGCGGGAGATGCAGGTACTGCCGCGTGAGGCGAGTTAGTCGGCATAACTCTCCCCTCGCAGTTTGGTGAAATTTGTTCACATTGTACAGATTGACTTTTATTTAAAGTAGCATCAATACAGTTAGTACATAAATTTCTATTGGGCTCCACCTTGGCATTGGAACAAATGACACAGATATCATTCTCTGAGTCAGACATGTTTAACACACTAGCAATAACTTGCAACCTGGTTATAATCTTTTTTAACAAAAACGTACTGTGCCTCAAAGAGGTACTTAAACGATTAAATGACAGTTGAGATAATGAACTGAAACAGTTATAGCATCAAGTTTAAAATAACACAACTTTTAGCAAAGGTTTGTTCCCATTAGTAAATAACTAAATTTGACATAAAAAATTATAGAGTAACGTTTTTATTCACAGTCAATAAAAATTCTCACAGCTCTGCTGAGAGAATGTACCTCCCTTCAAAGAAGTTAGAAGACCCCTGAGATCTGTCAGTGAACCGGATCATGCAGGAAATATAATAGTAGCTGACTGGAATTTTTTGATGCGTAGCAAAAGAGCGCCAAAAACGGCCCCTCCCTCTCACACACAGCAGTGAGGAGAAACGAAACTGTCACAATTTAAAGCATACAACTGCCAAGTGGAAAATAATGCCCAAACATTTATTTACTCAGTACCTCAGCAATGTAAACGATTCTACATTCCAGCAAAAACGTTTAACATGACAATATTTATTAAAAGGATTAGTGACCTTTAACAGAGTAGTTCCGGTGAAAAACCATTCCCAGAATACTGAAGTGTATACATACATGTCATTATAACGGTATAGCAGGATTTTTTCATCAATTCCATTCAGAAAATAAAAACTGCTACATACCTCAATGCAGATTCATCTGCCCGCTGTCCCCTGATCTGAAGCCTTTACCTCCCTCAGATGGCCGAGAACAGCAATATGATCTTAACTACTCCGGTTAAAATCATAGTAAAAAACTCTGGTAGATTCTTCTTCAAACTCTGCCAGAGAAGTAATAACACGCTCCGGTGCTATTGTAAAATAACAAACTTTTGATTGAAGTCATAAAAACTAAGTATAATCACCATAGTCCTCTCACACATCCTATCTAGTCGTTGGGTGCAAGAGAATGACTGGGACTGACGTAGAGGGGAGGAGCTATATCAGCTCTGCTGGGTGAATCCTCTTGCATTTCCTGTTGGGGAGGAGTTATATCCCAGAAGTAATGATGACCCGTGGACTGATCGCACATAACAGAAGAAATATATATATATATATATATGCCATAGCATTTCATCTGACTGATATCACTAGATATTAGATTGTTTATATATTTGTCTAGGGGGATGTATCTTTTTCAAAGTGACTGCTTGTGAATCTTATTGTAACCCACATCTTACCTTTCCCTACACTAGTAGATTTACAGCCTTTTCAATATGTATGGTCTGTAAGAGAGGCTTTTCACTTTTCTGTTTAGAAAAAATAAAATAAAAATAATAATAAGATTAGGTTTACTAAACCAAAAGGTCACACTTAAGTTGCTATAATAAACCACTCTCACTAATATTTCTGTATGATACCAGAATGTGAAAATATTATTGGTATTTGTGCCTTGTACGTTTAATTTTGAACACTTGTGACCATGAAGTCAGTTCTATGCCATATATTCTTATATTCTGCTCCATAACTGATCCGCTGCCTCTGAGGCTGCGGTCTTCAATCCGCCCCCGATCCTATATGATCAGGCAGATTGACACCCCCTGCTAGCGGCCCAACTGGCCGCAAATCTGCAGGGGACGACATTGCATAAGCAGTTCACAAGAACTGCTGGTGCAATGATAAATGCTGACAGCGTATGCTGTAAGCATTTATAGATGTGCGGAGGACACAATACGCTACATCGTATAATATCTGTCCGCACTTTAATAAATCGGCCACTGTGTCTCACTGGCTGATTGGAGAGTGTTGCAGGAAAATAACAATTTATTTATTTAGTTAAAGGGACAAACACACATTTTTCCAGTTTACTTCTATTATCAAATCTTCTTGGTTTTTTGTTATTGTTACTTGAAAAGCAGGAAAGTAAGCTCAGGAGTGTGCACGTGTCTGCATTACTGTATGGCAGCAGTTTCACAACAATGTTATACATTAGCAAGAGCACAAGATGCTAGCACTATTTCCTGTCATGTAGTGATCCAGACATGTGTACGCTACCGATCTAGATATCTCTTCAACAAAGAATAACATTTGAACAAAGTATATTTTGATAATAGAAGAAAATTGGAAACTTTTTTTTAAATTGGGTTTAAAAAAAAAATGAAATACATTTTAAAAATGTCCTCTTTTATATGAAACAAAGAAAAAAAAGTGGATTATAATGTTCATTTAACCAAGGATGAAAAATAAAATCGAAATGAAGAGAAAGAAGAAAAGATAACAGATGTCATTCTGTGAAAAGACACCATATAATTCCCACAAGCAGTACAAATACAAACAACCACAACCATGCAGTTTTTATTTGTCTATGGGATCCGATGAGGAGTTCCCATTATAGCCTTCAGCTTCACTAACAAATATGTGTTCTAGTGAAGAGCTATGGCACTGCTGCAACTACAGAAGCCTATACAGGATAGTTATGCAAGCAATGAAGAGGGAAGCAGAAAATGCACCTAAACATTCCATTTCCAATTATCTCTCTTTTTTTAATCCATTTTCTTCCCAAAACATTTTAACTGCAGAAAATGCATATCACATGCTGCTCAGATCTTCCCTTCTGTTGCCTCAGACCCTTTAAATTGACAATATACTCAGGCTTGCAGCTGATTAGAGTTGATCGCATTTAAAGTTGCTGCAAAAACACTTTCACAAATGATGTGTGTTCTCCCTCCCACAACACTGGAAGGTTGTTTTTTGCTGCTGCCTCTGGTTTAAAAACTTTTTAAGCTGCAACATTGCAGTACTGACATTTTTAGTATAGATGGCAGGTTCAACCAACAAAAGCAGCCATTTCAAATTATAGAAAAAAGTTCATTTATGCTTACCTGATAAATTAATTTCTTCTATGGTACGACGAGTCCACGGATTCATCCTTTACTTGTGGGATATTATCCTCCTGCTAACAGGAAGTGGCAAAGAGCACCACAGCAGAGCTGTCTATATAGCTCCTCCCTTAGCTCCACCCCCAAGGCATTTGACCGAAGGTACAGGAAGAAAAAGGAGAAACTAAAAAAGTGCAGAGGTGACTGAAGTTTAAAATAAAAAAAAACAATCTGTCTTAAAGTGACAGGGCGGGCCATGGACTCGTCGTACCATAGAAGAAAATTAATTTATCAGGTAAGCATAAATTTACTTTTCTTCTATAAGGTACGACGAGTCCACGGATTCATCCTTTACTTTTGGGATACAATACCAAAGCTACAGGACACGGATGAACGGGGGGGGGGACAAGACAGATGGTTAAACAGAAGGCACCACTGCTTGAAGAACTTTTCTCCCAAAAATAGCCTCCGAAGAAGCAAAAGTATCAAATTTGGAAAATGGTATGAAGCCTAAGTCGCAGCCTTACAAATCTGTTAAACAGAAGCGTCATTTTTAAAAGCCCATGTGGAAGCCACCGCTCTAGTAGAGTGAGCTGTAATCCTTTTAGGAGGCTGCTGTACAGCAGTCTCGTATGCCAAACCAATAATGCTTTTCAGCCAAAAAGAGAGGTAGCCGTAGCCTTTTGACCTCTACGTTTTCCAGAATAGACAACAAAGAAGATGTTTGACGGAAATCTTTGGTTGCTTGCAAGTAAAACTTCAAAGCACGAACCACGTCCAAGTTGTGCAACAGACACTCCTTCTTAGAGGAAGGATTAGGACACAGAGAAGGAACAACAATTTCCTGATTGATATTCCTATTAGTAACAACCTTAGGAAGGAATCCAGGTTTGGTACGCAAAACCACCTTATCAGCATGGAAAACAAGATACGGTGAGCCGCATTGCAATGCAGATAATTCAGAAACTCTTTGAGCCGAAGAGATAGCAATTAAAAACAGAACTTTCCAAGATAGAAGCTTAATATCTATGGAATGCATAGGTTCAAACAGAACCCCTTGAAGAATTTTAAGAACTAAATTCAAACTCCATGGTGGAGCAACAGGTTTAAACACAGACTTGATTCTAACTAAAGCCCGACAGAACGACTGAACGTCTGGAACATCTGCCAGACGCTTGTGCAGTAGAATTGATAAGGCAGATATCTGTCCCTTTAAGGAACTAGCTGATAGCCCCTTCTCCAATCCTTCTTGGAGAAAGGACAAAATCCTAGGAATCCTGATCTTACTCCATTAATGGCCTTTGGATTCGCAGAAGCGCGTTGAATATCGCTCTCAGTTCTAGAATATTTATTGGGAGGAGAGCCTCCTCCTGAGTCCACAAACCCTGCACTTTCAGGGAATTCCAGACTGCACCCCAGCCCAATAGGCTGGCGTCCGTCGTCACTATGACCCATGCTGGCCCTGCGGAAACACATTCCCTGGGACAGATGATCCTGTGACAACCACCAAAGAAAAGAGTCTCTGGTCTCTTGATCCAGATTTATCTGAGGAGATAAATCTGCATAATCCCCATTCCACTGTTTGAGCATGCATAGTTGCAGTGGTCTGAGATGCAGTTTAGTTTGCCCTACAAGGAAATTTAACCCCTTAATGAGCAAACCGGATTGAAATCAGGCCTAAATCCGGAAAAAAAACACCCCCAGCACCTTGCCACAGCCCTGCTGTGGCACCTACCTGCCCTCAGGGATAGTAAATATGGGGTTAAAGCTTTGATTTGGCCCAAAACATTCACAAGGGCCCTCAGGAGTTGGAGCTTGCTGAGTTAAAACAGGCCCCGCCCATCTCACTCGATGTCTCTACAGCCTCAAAGAACCGCACCAGAGCGGTTTTAAACTAGCCATGTGGGTTCTGAGACCCAAAAAATAAGCCAAGTGTACCCTCAATAAAGTTGCCCAAAAAACGCTAACAGCACTCCCAGTTCATAAAACGTTTGCCCACAAACATTCAAAACTCAGTGTCAACCATTTTTGTAATTAGCCCCTTATGCAAGCTTAGTAATGCCTTTCTATAGCTCTTAGGATTACTGCTTACCCTTACCCTCATGGAGATACTGTCAGCCTTTCTGAAATACAGTCTCTCCAGAAAAAAATGACTGAACATACCTCACTGCTATATAGCATGAAAACGTTCCTCACACTGAAGTTTCTTGTACCCCTCAGCCTCTGTGGGAACAGCACTGGATCTTAGTTACAAATGCTAAGATCATCATCCTCCAGGCAGAAGTCTTCATCCATCTGTTGCCTGAGAGTAAATAGTACACACCGGTACCATTTAAAACAAAAAAAACATAATTTATGCTTACCTGATAAATTTATTTCTCTTGTAGTGTATCCAGTCCACGGATCATCCATTACTTATGGAATATATTCTCCTTCCCAACAGGAAGCTGCAAGAGTCCACCTACAGCAAAGCTGCTATATAGCTCCTCCCCTAACTGCCATATTCAGTCATTCGACCGAAAACATGCAGAGAAAGGAAAAACCATAGGGTGCAGTGGTGACTGTAATTCAAATGAAAAAATTACCTGCCTTAAAGTGACAGGGCGGGCCGTGGACTGGATACACTACAAGAGAAATAAATTTATCAGGTAAGCATAAATTATGTTTTCTCTTGTTAAGTGTATCCAGTCCACGGATCATCCATTACTTATGGAATACCAATACCAAAGCTAAAGTACACGGATGATGGGAGGGACAAGGCAGGTACTTAAACGGGAGTTACCACTGCCTGTAAAAAACCCTTTCTCCCAAAAATAGCCTCCGAAGAAGCAAGGTATCAAATTTGTTTAATTTGAAAAGTATGAAGCGCAGACCAAGACTCCGTCTTGTAAATCTGTTCAACAGAAGCCACATTTAAAAAAGGCCCAAGTGAAAACCACAGCTCTAGTAGAATGAGCTGTAATCCCTTCAGGAGGCTGCTGTCCAGCAGTCTCATAAGCTAAATGAATTATGCTTTTTAACCAAAAAGACAGAGAGGCTGCTGAAGTCTTTTGACCTCTCCTCTGTCCAGAATAGACAACAAACAAGGTGAACGTTTGATGAAAACTGTAGTAGCTTGTAAGTAAAGCTTTAAAGCACAAACCACGTCCAATATTGTGTAATAGACGTTCCTTCTTTGAGGAAGGATTAGGATACAAGCATGGAACAACTATCTCTTGAGTGATGTACTTGTTAGATACCACCTTAGGAAAAAACCCAGGTTGGTACGCAGGACTACCTTATCCGTACGAAGGACCAGATAAGGAGAATCACATTGTAACACAGATAACTTGGAGACTCTACGAGTCGAGGAATTAGCTACCCAAAAGGAACTTTCCAAGATAAAGATTGATATCTATGGAACAAAAAAGGTTCAAACGGAACTTCTTGAAGAACCTTAAGAATCAGGTTTAAGCTCCATGGCGGAGCAACAGTTTTAAACACAGGCTTGGATCTGACCAAAGCCTGACCAAATGCCTGAACGTCTAGAATACCTGCCAGACGCTTGTGCAAAAAAATAGACAGAGTAAAAATCTGTCCCCTTTTAAGGAATTAGCTGACAACCCTTTTCTCAAAAACATCTTGGAGAAAAGATAATATCCTGGGAATCCAGACTTTACTCCATGAGTAACCCTTGGATTCATAACAATCAGATATTTACACCATATCTATGTTCAATTTTCCTAGAGACAGGCTTTCATGTCTGTATTAAGGTATCAATGACTGACTCGGAGAAGCCATGCTTTGATAACATCAAGCGTTCAGTCTCCAGGCAGTCCATCTCAGATTGATTCTATTTAGATGGTTGAAAGGACCCTGAGGTAGAGGGACCTGTCTCAGAAGCAGAGACCGTGATGGAAAGGATGACATGTCCACCAGATCTGCATACCAGGTCCTGCGTGGCTACGCAGGCGCTGTCAAAAACACCAAAGCCCTCTCCTGCTTGGTCTTGACCTCCGGAGGAAATCCCACTGCCCCGGAAGAAAAGTCTGACGACTTAGAAAATCCACCTCCCAGGTCTCAACACCTGGGATATGGATAGCTGATAGACAAGAGTGAGTCTCTGTCCAGTGAATTATTGTAAGACTTCTAACATCGCTAGGGAACTTCTGTTCCCCCTTGATGGCTGATGTAAGCCACAGTCGTGTATATTGTCCGACTGAGTATGATGTACCTCAGAGTTGCTAACTGAGGCCAAGTCTGAAGAGCATGGAATATCACTCCCAGTTCCAGAATATTTATTAGAAGGAGGATCTCCTCCTAAGTCCACTATCCCTGAGCCTTCAGGGAGTTCCAGACTGCATCCCAACCTAAAAGGCTGGCATCTATTGTAACAATTGTCCCATCTGACCTGCGGAAGGTCATACCCTTGGACAGATGGACCCGACATAGTCACCAGAGAAGAGAATCTCTGGTCTCTTGGTCCAGGTTTAACAGGGGGACAAATCTGTGTAATCCCCGTTCCTCTGACTGAGCATGCATAGTTGCAGCGGTCTGAAATGTAGACGTGCAAACGGTACTATGTCTCTTGCCGCTACCATTAAGCCGATTTCATTCATGTACTGAGCCACCGAAGGGCGCGGATGGGATGAAAAAGCACGGCAGAAATTTAGAAACTTTGACAACCTGGACTCCGTCAGGTAAAATTTCATTTCTACAGAATCTATCAGAGTCCCTAGGAGGGAAACCCTTGAGATTGGGGATAGAGAACTCTTTCCTTGTTCACTTTCCACCCATGTGATCTCAGAAATGCCAGTACTACGTCCGTATGAGACTGGGCAATTTGGATGTTTGACGCCTGTATCAGGATGTCGTCTAAATAAGGGGCCACTTCTATGCCCCGCGGTCTAAGGACCGCCAAAGCGACCCCAGAACCTCCATAAAGATTCTTGGGGCTGTAGATATCCCAAAGGAAAGAGCTACAAACTGGTAATGCCTGTCTAGAAAGGCAAACTTGAAAAACGATGGTGATCTTTATGCATCACAATGTGAGGATAAGCATCCTTCAAATCCATTGTAGTCCTCTATTGACTCTCCTGGATCATAGTTAAGATGGTACGAATAGTTTCCATCTTAAATGACGGAATTCTGAGGAATTTGTTTAAGATCTTTAGATCCAAAATAGGTCTGAAGGTTCCCTCTCCTTGGGAACCACAAACAGATTTGAGTAAAAACTCTGTCCCTGTTCCTCTCTTGGAACTGGATGGATCGCGTACACAATGTAAGAATGCCTCCTTCTTTATCTGGTTTGCAGATAATTGTGAAAGGCGAAATCTCCCCTTTTTTTTGGGGGGGAATCTTTGAAATCCAGAAGATATCTCTGGGATATAAATTCCAATGCCTAGGGATCCTGGGCATCTCTTGCCCACGCCTGGGCGAAGAATGAAAGTCTGCCCCCTATAGGATCCGTTACCGGATAGGGGTCCGTTCCTTCATGCTGCCTTAGAGGCAGCAGCAGGCTCCTTGGCCTGCTTATCTTTGTTCCAGGTCCGATTGTCTCCAGACCGCCTTGGACTGAGCAAAAATTCCCTCTTGTTTTGCCTTAGAGGAAGAGGATGCCACACCTGCCCTGAAGTTTTTAAAAGGCACGAAAATTAGACTTTTTTTTTTTTGCCCTTGATTTGGACCTATCCTGAGGAAGGGCATGACCTTTTCCTCCAGTGATATAAGCAATAATCTCCTTCAAACCAGGCCCGAATAGGGTCTGCCCCTTGAAGGGAAGTTAAGTAGCTTATTTATTAAAGTCACGACAGCTGACCATGATATAAGCCATAGCGCTCTGCGCGCCAGTATAGTAAAAAACAGAATTCTTAGCCGTTAGTCTAGTCAAATGAACAAGGCATCAGAAAACAAAGGAATTGGCTAGCATAAGCTTGTCAAATATATTCATCCAATGGAGTCGCTTAACTGTAAAGCCTCATCAAGAGACTCAACCCAGAACGCCGCAGCAGCAGTGACAGAAGCAATGTATGCAAGGGGCTGCAGGATAAAACCCTGTTGAATAAACATTTTTTATCCATTGGATCTAAAAAGCACAACTGTCCTCGTCAGAGGTAGTGGTACGCTTAGCTAGAGTAGAAACTCTTTTCTCCACCTTAGGAACTGTCTGCCAGAAGTCCCGTGTGGTGGTAACTATTAGAAAACATTCTTCTAAAAAATAGGAGGGGAAGAGAACGGCACACCTGGTCTATCCCATTCCTTATTAAAATATTTTTAGTAAACCTCTTTAGGTATTGGAAAAACATCAGTACACACCGGCACTGCATATTATTTATCCAGTCTACACAATTTCTCTGGCCCTGCGATTGTACACATTCATTCAGAGCAGCCAAAGCCTCCCTGAGCAACAAGTGGAGGTTCTCAAGCATAAATTTTAAATGTAGAAATATCAGAATCAGGTTAAATCATCTTCCCTGAGTCAAAAAAAATCACCCACAGACTAAGCATATTGTGAGGTAGTATCATACATGGTTCTTAAAGCGTCTGTATGCTCTGTATCTACCCCCAGAGCTAACTGCTTTCCTTTAATTTCAGGTAGTCTGACTAATACTGCTGCCAGAATATTATTCACCACCTTTGCCATGTCTTGTAAAATAAACGCTATGGGCGCCCTTGATGTACTTGGCGCCATTTGAGCGTGATTCCCTGAAGCGGGAGTCGAAGGGTCTGACACGTGGGGAGAGTTAGTTGGCATAACTTTCCCCTCGACAGAATCCCCTGGTAAAAGAAACGCTATGGGTGCCCTTGATGTACTTGGCGCCATTTGAGCGTGAGTCCCTAAAGCGGGAGTCAAAAGGTCTGACACGTGGGGAGAGTTAGTCGGCATAACTACCCCCACGACAGAATCCTCTGGTGATAATGTTTTTAAAGACAAAAAATGATCTTTATTGTTTAACATGAAATCAGTACATCTGGTACACATTCTAAGATGGGGTTCCACCATGGCTTTAAAACATAATGAACACAGAGCTTCCTCTATGTTAGACATGTTAGAACAGACTAATAATGAGACTAGTAAGCTTGGAAAACACTTTAAATCAAGTTAACAAGCAAATATATAAAACGTTACTGTGCCTTTAAGAGAAACAAATTTTGTCAAAATTTGAAAAACAGTGAAAAAAAGGCAGTAAAACAAACAAAATTTTTACAGTACATGTAATAAGGTAACAGAGCATTGCACCCACTTGCAAATGGATGATTAACCCCTTAATGCAAAAAACAGATCAAAAAAACGACATAGACGTTTTTAAAAACAGACACAACAAACTGCCACAGCCAACAGTGGGAAGCTTCAGTTAACTGTTTCTATGCAAAATTTAAGCCAGCCATGTGGAAAAAACTTAGGCCCCAATAAGTTTTATCACCAAACATATGTTAAAAAAATGATTAAACATGCCAGCAAACTTTTTAAAACACATTTTTACAAGAGTATGTATCTCTATTAATAAGCCTGATACCAGTCGCTTTTACTGCATTTAAGGCTATACCAACATTACAGTGTTATCACCAATGTACGTTAAAAAACAATTAAACATGCCAGCAAACGTTTTAAAACACATTTTTATAAGAGTATGTATCTCTATTAATAAGCCTGATACCAGTCGCTATCGCTGCATTTAAGGCTTTACTTACATTACTTCGGTATCAGCAGTATTTTCTTAGTCAATTCCATTCCTAGAAAAATATTTTACTGCACATACCTTATCTGCAGGAAAACCTGCACGCTATTCCCCCTCTGAAGTACCTCACTCCTCAGAATGTGTGAGAACAGCAAATGGATCTTAGTTACGTCTGCTAAGATCATAGAAAAACGCAGGCAGATTCTTCTTCCAAATACTGCCTGAGATAAACAGCACACTCCGGTGCCATTTAAAAATAACAAACTTTTGATTGAAGAATAAACTAAGTAGAAAGCACCACAGACTCTCACGACCTCCTATCTATGTTGAGGCTTGCAAGAGAATGACTGAATATGGCAGTTAGGGGAGGAGCTATATAGCAGCTTTGCTGTAGGTGGACTCTTGCAGCTTCCTGTTGGGAAGGAGAATATATTCCATAAGTAATGGATGATCCGTGGACTGGATACACTTAACAAGAGAAACTCTTGCTTGAAGAAATTAAAGACAAATATTTTATCACCTCTTTCACTTTACCCGTCCTAGTACTTAGAGTAGGCAAAGAGAATGGCTGGGGGTGGAGCTAAGGGAGGAGCTATATAGACAGCTCTGCTGTGGTGTTCTTTGCCACTTCCTGTTAGCAGGAGGATAATATCCCACAAGTAAAGGATGAATCCGTGGACTCGTCATACCTAATAGAAGAAAGCTACTATAATGTACCCCAACAGGTAAAATAGCTCAAATAGAGATACTGAGGAAAGTTACATTGTTCTGTAAACTTGTTTTTGCACTCATTGTCCCCTCCACTTGCTATTATATCATTTTCCATTCACTCCCTCTTGCTATGACTCTCCTAGCACCAGACATACCAAGAGGATTGCAGAAAGGTATAGGATTAGAGTGCAACTGTGTGTCCCTAAACATTACTTAATCTTAATGTCTATTCCCTTTCTGAAAACCTTTTTTTACCTAAAACATATTGTTTACCACAACTTTTAAAATATGGCTAAATAATTAAGCGGATGTCTAACAAAGAAAAGAAAAATGTATGCTTACCTCATAAATGTATTTCTTTTTTGACAAAATGAGTCCACGGATCATCTAATTACTATTGGGAATATCACTCCTGCCAGCAGGAGGCGGCAAAGAGCATCACAGCAAAGCTGTTAAATATAACCTCCCTTCCCTCCCACCCCAGTCATTCGACTGAAGTAAAGGAGAGAAAGGAAGGTGCAGAGGTGTCTGAAGTTTATAACAACCCAACAACCTGTCTATAGAACAGGGCGGGCCGTGGACTCATCGTGTCAAAAAAGAAATTCATTTATCAGGCAAGCATAAATTTTATTTTATTTTTAATGACACGATGAGTCCACAGATCATCTAATTACTATTGGGAATACCAAAGCTAGAGTACACATGATATGGGAGGGACAAGACAGGGAACCTAAACAGAAGGCACCACTGCTTGAAGAACCTTTCTCCCAAAAGCGGCCTCAGCCGAGGCAAGTGTCACATTTAAAGAACTTTGAAAAAGTTTGGAGAGGACCAAGTTGCAGCCTTGCAAATCATTCCACAGAAGCTTCATTTTTGAATGCCCATGAGGAAGCAACAGCCCTCGTGGAATGAGTCGTAACTCTCTCTGGAGGCTGCTGTCCAGCAGTCTCATAAGCAAAACGTATGATACTTTTCAGCCAAAAAGAAAGAGAAGTAGCTATGACTTTCTGTCCCTTATGTTTTCCAGAGAAAACCACAAACAAGGCAGAGGAATGATGAAAATCTTTAGTCGCCTGTAGGTAAAATTTTAGTGCACGTACCACGTCTAAATTGTGCAGAAGCCGTTCCTTCTGAGAAGAAGGATTAGGACACAAGGAAGGAACAACAATCTCCTGATTAATGTTCCGGTCCAAAACTACCTTGGGAAGAAATCATAATTTTGTACTTAAAACTACCTTATCCGAATGAAAAATAAGGTAAGGAGACTCATACTGCAACGCCGAGAACTCTGACACTCTACGAGCAGATGAAATAGCAACAAGAAACAAAACTTTCCAAGATAACTTAAATATCTAAGGAATGCATAGGCTCAAACGGAGCCCCTTGAAGAACTAAATTAAGACTCCAGGGAGGAGTAACTGGTTTGAACACAGGCATGATCCTGACTAAGGCCTGACAAAAAAATTGCACGTCTGGTACGTCCGCCAGACGCTTATGTAACAAAATAGACAAAGCAGATATTTGACCCTTAAGGGAACTTGCCGATAATCCTTTCTCCAAACCCTCTTGGAGAAATGACAAAATTTTAGGAATCCTAACTCTCCTCCAAAAGTAGCCCTTGGAATCACACCAATAGAAATATTTACCACTTCCTTGCTCTAACATAGTCAACGAGAATGACTGGGGTAGGAGGGAAGGGAGGTGATATTTAACAGCTTTGCTGTGGTGGTCTTTGCTGCCTCCTGCTGGGCAGGAGTGATATTCCCAATAGTAATTAGATGATCCGTGGACTCATCCTGTCATTAAAAAGAAAATGGGTCACCATATTAGTGAATTAAAGATAAATAAAAGTAATGATTATAGACTGAGCAAAATGTTAACATGTATAAAGCACCTGCAGAGAGATTTGAGGGAATCCTGGTCAAGGAAGCGGTGATCGCGCTTCACACACGCAATATCCACAGGAAACTGCGAGTCTGCAAAAAAAAAAAGTGATTGTTAGAAAGGGGTGAATTTAGAGATGAAGAATTAGTACATCAAGGTATATCAAAAAATATTGCCAGAGATTTCTAAGAAAACCCATAACTGAAGATCAGCTTGGAAAATGTTTAGGTTTCTTCCTCAGTAATTATAATGTAAATATATAACCAATATATTTATTTTAAAAAAAAATAAAAAAAATCCATGCTTTCTATAGTGTGGTCATGATGTGGATGCCAGAACAAAGATAGATATATATTTTTATTTATTTCAGTAAGGTATGCACTCCTCATATTCCTTGCAACTGCCAAGGTGCTGTCAAAAAATAGTCAGTCATATTCTCAGAGTAAGGAAGCACTCACTGGACTTAATTCCATAAAAAAGCCTTAATTCAGCATTAAAATTACATGACGTTTCGGGTACTGGTCCCTTTGTCAAATGGTTCCTCAAGTACAAGAACACCCAATCAAAATAAATAAATAAATAAATAAATAAATATATATATATATATATATATATATATACACATATATATATATATTTTTTTTTTTTTAAAACATCTATATTAAAAACGCAAGTATGCCACAGTGTTCTTCTCTTTCGTCACTGTAAGCGAATGATGAATGAGTGTGTCATTCTGTAATGCTTTGCATATTACAGCAATTGTTATGCAAGTTTAGCTGCAGCAGTTAGCCAGATGTATGGGACCACTGTCAGTATTTTAAGATAGTTTGTTCAAATAAAGAAACATTTTTATAAGAGATTCTGACTCCATGGGCTCTTGGCTTTTGTTTCCCACAGATGAAGACAGGGCCAAGTGCTAAGTCATCTTCTATTTTGTGTGCTGTACCTAGCTGTCTAAAAGTGTGCCTGCTGAGCACCTGAAGCTTTGAGTGTGCCAGTGGCTTGGAATGTGTACCCACTCTTGAGTGTAGTCTACCTAAATGTTTTGTATGTGTCTAGGAAAACCACAAATGGCTCCGACACGCTTTTTTGCATCTCAGTTTGTTTGGTTTGAAGATAGCACGTGTGGCTATAGGTCAGGGACCCAGGTAAGAAAAGGCCTTGATGTGGCACCTGGGCCTATAACCACTTGGCTAAAATCTGCAACTAATTCTTAATTTTTGCTTTTAACATAGCTGTGTGTACAGGGAGTGCAGAATTATAAGGCAAGTTGTATTTTTAAAGGATTAATTTTATTATTGAACAACAACCATGTTCTCAATGAACCCAAAAAACTCATTAATATCAAAGCTGAATAGTTTTGGAAGTAGTTTTTAGCTTGTTTTTAGTTTTAGCTATTTTAGGGGGATATCTGTGTGTGCAGGTGACTATTACTGTGCATAATTAGGCAACTTAACAAAAAATAAATATATACCCATTTCAATTATTTATTTTTACCAGTGAAACCAATATAACATCTCAACATTCACAAATATACATTTCTGACATTCAAAAACAAAACAAAAACAAATCAGTGACCAATATAGCCACCTTTCTTTGCAAGGACACTCAAAAGCCTGCCATCCATGGATTCTGTCAGTGTTTTGATCTGTTCACCATCAACATTGCGTGCAGCAGCAACCACAGCCTCCCAGACACTGTTCAGAGAGGTGTACTGTTTTCCCTCCTTGTAAATCTCACATTTGATGATGGACCACAGGTTCTCAATGGGGTTCAGATCAGGTGAACAAGGAGGCCATGTCATTAGATTTTCTTCTTTTATACCCTTTCTTGCCAGCCACGCTGTGGAGTACTTGGACGCGTGTGATGGAGCATTGTCCTGCATGAAAATCATGTTTTTCTTGAAGGATGCAGACTTCTTCCTGTACCACTGCTTGAAGAAGGTGTCTTCCAGAAACTGGCAGTAGGACTGGGAGTTGAGCTTGACTCCATCCTCAACCCGAAAAGGCCCCACAAGCTCATCTTTGATGATACCAGCCCAAACCAGTACTCCACCTCCACCTTGCTGGCGTCTGAGTCGGACTGGAGCTCTCTGCCCTTTACCAATCCAGCCACGGGCCCATCCATCTGGCCCATCAAGACTCACTCTCATTTCATCAGTCCAAAAAACCTTAGAAAAATCAGTCTTGAGATATTTCTTGGCCCAGTCTTGACGTTTCAGCTTGTGTGTCTTGTTCAGTGGTGGTCGTCTTTCAGCCTTTCTTACCTTGGTCATGTCTCTGAGTATTGCACACCTTGTGCTTTTGGGCACTCCAGTGATGTTGCAGCTCTGAAATATGGCCAAACTGGTGGCAAGTGGCATCTTGGCAGCTGCACGCTTGACTTTTCTCAGTTCATGGGCAGTTATTTTGTGCCTTGGTTTTTCCACACGCTTCTTGCGACCCTGTTGACTATTTTGAATGAAACGCTTGATTGTTCGATGATCACGCTTCAGAAGCTTTGCAATTTTAAGAGTGCTGCATCCCTCTGCAAGATATCTCACTATTTTTTACTTTTCTGAGCCTGTCAAGTCCTTCTTTTGACCCATTTTGCCAAAGGAAAGGAAGTTGCCTAATAATTATGCACACCTGATATAGGGTGTTGATGTCATTAGACCACACCCCTTCTCATTACAGAGATGCACATCACCTAATATGCTTAATTGGTAGTAGGCTTTCGAGCCTATACAGCTTGGAGTAAGACAACATGCATAAAGAGGATGATGTGGTCAAAATACTCATTTGCCTAATAATTCTGCACTCCCTGTATGCAATTGAGTGCAGTCGATTTTGTGTGTTGTATTTATGCGATCGTTCCTATTGGGCTTTGCACCCAGGCCTGTCTGGCTCACTGGTTGAAAACACAGCTGTCCATCTTTAACCTCTTAAGGACATGTGACGGAATTTTTCCGTCATAAAACAATTGAGCAAACTGAAAGCTGTGTCATTAAAGGGTTAATGAGCACCCAGAGTTATGTGACTGTTACTGACCCAAGGCTAATGTGCTCTTACTTCCTGCTTATACCTAGTCCCAGCCAGATACCCACTCTCTTTCCTGTCCTATGCAGATACAAAAAGATATGTTGCATATGTTCAAGCATATTTATTGAAAATTTGCATCAATACACGTCAACCCATGCCTGCATTTTCATGCATTCTTTAATTCTGAGTCTTGATAAAGGCCCGTGTCGTTGGGCCGAAACGCGTTGACCCACTGGTAAGCACCACTTCAAGGATATCTTCTCATTGTGGACGTATTACACTATTTTTTATTCTTTTTACAGGGATGTTTTTTACAATATTGAATCATCAACAGACCGCTACTAGGGACCTGCCTAGGGGATCTCATCACCAGGATTCAAAGGTTTTTTCTTATTCTTTGCCTTTGTTTTAAATTTGCATCTACTCATTTGGATTACAACTTAGATACATTTTTTGATCATCATTAACATTTGTTGAACATCATTGTGTTTTTCACTTTTTTATATTTTTGGATCCCCTTTTTTCACCTTTCAATTTTTTGGTATCACTTCACAATTATTGTGCTACTTCACTTCATTTTTTTCATCATTTTTTTATCATCTTTCACCATGTCATCACCTTTTTTTGCTTAACATTGTCATATTTTTGCACTGCAGTGACACTTGCATACTAACTGTTCATCTTTTATATTATTCACACATTTTTATATTATTTGCATATATATATATATATATATATATATATATATATATATATATATATATATATATATATATATATATATATATATATATATATATATATATATATATATATATATATACATATACATATACATATACATATACACACACACACATATCTTTCTGCAATTGCTTGCACTATTATTGTGCACCACTAGGTTTTATTGCATTTATTGTTAACCCAACAATTTTTTATAATTAATTTATTTTATTGTTATCATGGATCCATATATTCCCATTGGTTTAACTGTTATTTTCAAAGTAGGTTTTTGTAACTAATTACCATTGCTTTTATTTTTATTGTATTTGTATTATCCTTTTAAACCACTCTTGTAATAAATATACTGTTTATTAACCCACCCGGTTAGCAATAAATTCACTACTTACAATATAGTAGTTGTACTCCACACCTCTGAGTACCTTTAGGACTTTCACCTCATTGCCTAGCCTTTGGCGCTGTACTCATTACTCTTTTATTGGCATATACACATATAAAACAGCAGCATTTTTCACTAAATATTGGCTAATAAGTACCTAGGGAATGTATAGGGAAATGCCTATTATATATTCAGGGTCTAATACAAAGGATGTGAGCTATTTAGCCCTGTATAACCTGGACTTCGCTCTTAGAAACATAGAAACATAGATATTGACGGCAGATAAGAGCCATAGGCCCAGCAAGTCTGCCCGACCTTACCTAACAGTATAAACTTATCTAGTTCGTAGGATAGCCCTATGCTTGTCCCATGCATTTTTAAAGTCCCCCACAGTGTTTGTTGCTACTACCTCTTGAGGAAGTTTATTCCATAAATCAATCACTCTTTCTGTAAAGAAGTGCTTCCTCAAATTACTTTTGAATCTACTACCCTTTAGCTTGAGCTCATGACCCCTTGTTCTTGAATTTTCCATTTTATGTAAAATACCCACAGCCTCAGTTTTACTAAACCCTTTAATGTACTTGAAAGTTGCTATCATATCACCTCTTTCCCTTCTCTCCTCTAAGCTATACATATTTAGGTCATTGAGCCTATCCTGGTAAGTTTTATTTTTTAGACCATGTACCATTTTGGTAGCCCTCCTTTGCACAGATTCAAGTTTGTTAATATCCTTCTGAAGATATGGTCTCCAGAACTGCACACAATACTCAAGATGAGGCCTAACTAATGATCTATAAAGTGGCATAAGAACCTTACTATTTCTGCTGCAAATACCTCTACCAATACATCCAAGCATTCTGCTAGCCTTACTCGCTGCATTACTACATTGTTTACTAAGTTTTAAATCATCTGAAATAATAATTCCCAAGTCCTGTTCCTCGTCTGTAACAGTCAGTAAAGTGTCATTGAGTCTGTAATTAACATTTGGATTTTTCTTCCCTAAATGCATTATTTTACACTTTGCTGTGTTAAACTTTAGACCCCAGTCATTTGTCCAATCCTCCAATTGTTGTATATCACTTCTCATTTTGTCTACCCCCCCTGGAACATCCACTCTGTTGCAAATTTTTGTATCATCTGCAAAGAGACATACTTTCCCCTGTAGCCCTTTGCTGATATCGCAGATAAATATGTTAAACAAAACAGGCCCCAGAACTGACCCCTGAGGAACACCACTAGTAACAGCCCCCTCTGCTGAATGAACTCCATTTACTAAGACACTTTGTTTTCTGTCCTTAAGCCAGCATTCCACCCAGTTCACAATTTTTGAATCTAGACCAAGGAGATATAGTTTGTGAATAAGTTTATTGTGTGGGACGGTGTCAAATGCTTTGCTGAAATCTAGATATGCTACATCAACTGCTCCTCCCTTGTCTAATACTTTTGTTACATAATCAAAGAAGTCAATTAGATTAGTCTGACATGATCTCCCTGAAGTAAAACCATGCTGATTTTGGTCCTCTAAATTGTTTGTCTTTATGTAAGTCATAATTCTTTCTTTTAAGAGGCTTTCCATTGATTTCCCTACTACTGAAGTTAAACTAACTGGCCTGTAGTTGCCAGATTCTTCTCTACTGCCCTTTTTATGAAGGGGTATTACATTTGCTATTCTCCAATCATCTGGGACAGCTCCTGTTAATAGTGACTGATTAAACAGATCAGTTAATGGGACAGTTAGCACTGATCGAAGTTCTTTTAAAACCCTTGGATGAATATTATCAGGACCCACTGCCTTTGTAACATTTATTTTTGATAATGCTAACAAAACCTCATCCTCTGTAAAAAGATTACTGTTAAGCTTGTTTCTATTTTGCGTTGCATCCCTTAATGTAGACATTGTATCTTCACAATCTTTAGTGAAAACAGAACAGAAGTAATCATTGAGACAGTCTGCAATCTGCTTATCTCCTATTATTCTACCATCAACTGATTTCAATTTTACTATTCCTACCTTATTTTTTCTTCTTTCACTGATATATCTAAAGAATGTTTTGTCCCCGTGTTTTACTGACTGTGCTATCTTCTCTTCTGCATGAGCTTTAACCTTCCTAATTAACTGCTTAGTCTTTTTTTGTTGGAGTCTCCATATTTTCATATCATCATCTGCTTGTGTGTGTCTGTAATTTTTATAAGCTATCTTTTTTGTCTTTACAGAATGTGCTACTTCTTTGGAAAACCAAATTGGTTTCCGCTTTCTTTTACTTTTACAGACATGTCTAATACAGTGTGCGGTTGCATCTAAAATGGCACCTTTCACAAATTCCCACTGTTCTTGAACCCCTGTAATAAGAGTTTTCCCCTTTAAATAGTTTTTTAGGTATTCTCCCATTAATGAAAAATCTGCCGTCCTAAAGTCTAAAACGTTTGTTTTAGTCTGGGTGGACAGTTCCTGAACATGAATACTAAACCAAACAGATTGATGATCACTGGATCCTAAGTTCTCACCTACAGACACATCTGAAACTGTATCACTGTTTGTAAGTATTAGATCTAATATAGCTTCCTTACGAGTTGGTTCCTTGACTAATTGTTCAAGTGATTCCCCTAGCAGAGATTCAAGAATATACCTGCTTCTAGCCGATCTGGCAGAAGGAATCTTCCAGTCTATATCTGGCAAATTAAAGTCCCCCAGTACTATAACCTTACCCTTCATGGTCATCTTGGTTATTTCATCTAATAACAGATTGTCCAGTTTTTCATCCTGCAATGGAGGCCTATATACAACCCCTATTCTAAAAACATTTTTATCTCCAATTTCCAAAGTCACCCAAATACTTTCCACCTCATCATTTGTTCCTACAATTTCAGTAACCTTTATATTTTCATTTACATACAAAGCAACTCCTCCACCTTTCTTTCCTACTCTGTTCTTTTTAAATAACCTGTATCCAGGTATGACTATGTCCCAGTCATGCAAATCATTGTACCATGTTTCTGTTATAGCTACTAAATCCAAGTTGTCCCTAGTCATTATTGAAATGAGTTCAGGTAATTTATTTCCTAAGCTGCGAGCATTTGTGCTCATGGCACGAAGAATTTTTCTACTAGAATTTCTAGAATTGTTACTTGGACTAACAGTTTTGGCATGCTGTGGGGGGCAGGTGGATATATTAATGCTACCCCCCTTTATATTAATGCTACCCCCCTTGTATGGAGAACCCAGAATGTACCAGCTTACAAACGAACAGTAGTATCTAGAATGTACATTATACAACAGAAGCATTCAACCAACTATAAAAACATCATGTATATAAGAATAGTTACTGACTGCAGAATTATGCAGACAGGCAGATCAGGCTAGCAAGCCATATGTCATAGGCCCCAAACACTGTCTAGTTATAAGGCTGCAAGAAGTATATAGGTGCAGACAAGTCCTTATCAGATGCCAAGTTTATACTGTCTCTCTAAAAGCAGCTGGTATCAGTTGTGCAGGCCCTGCAGAATAACGTCCCTCTATGGCGTCATTCCAGGTGCCTTGTCACACCTTGCGCTCAATAGTTATAGTCCACTGATGGCTTAGATGTCTAGGATCTATTTGTGCCCCTCCAGCCGAAGCCAGCACAGACAGTGCATTGGGAGATGTCTCATTACCTTCCGGACCGATATCGGTATAGCCATCTACTTGGTCCGACTCCATTATGATCCCTCTTGTCTGCTGCAAACGATATAGTCAGCTCGCCTCCGCCATTTCCAGGATCAGCCGATTGTATGTTCAGGGACAAAAGACTCTTCTTATCTGTATATAGCTGTACTATATTTGTTTCAAATGGAGAAAAGCGTCTGCAGATCAGGTAGTCCAATGTATTCAGTACGGTAGGGTTCATAAGTTCCATTGTCTATCCTCTTAGAGTTCTGGTGTAGTTAGCATTGAAGGTAGGTAGATGGAAGTAAAGATGGCTGCGTGTACACGGTGTACATTTTGTAGGGAATATCAAATAAAAGTAAAATGTTATCAGGAGCTCTATTGAGATGCGTCTTTCCACCGGGACGGCTTACTCCGCTCCTAAAATAATTGTTTTTATGCTTGGGTTACAAGTAATTAGATGTTCCAGGCTGCACAGATGAACAAACCGTGCCACAAAGAGATGGGGAACTTTTGTAGCGTGATTTGACGAGAAATAGCCAAATACTTTTTTTAAATCACATCTTCACATAATATACTTACAATGTCTACAATGCAAGGGTCTTTTGCTTCCTGGAACAATATATTCCCCTGGTGAAGAGTGAAATATGACAACATACAGCTTGTTTTTTTATACTTTGCATGATTTTGTGTACTAGGTAAACATATTTCTATTGGTCAGATATTACGCAAATCACATCACACAAAGGAAGTTATTTAGATCATACATAAGAACCAATATCCCATGTAATCCTTCAGTTTGCTTATCTAATCCCATAATGCCTAGCAGCTGCATTTTGTAACTATGCAAACATACGTATTTGCCTCTATCACTCCTGCTGTTAGGCAATTCCACATATTCACCAGTGTTTCCCAAATTATTAGGCCAGAAACAGTCTACACAAAGATTACGCATAACGTGTGATTTGTACCAGGTTTTTGTTTTTTTTTGCTTTATGGCATGTATATACCTCACCCTTTGTGTCTTATATTATACATATATACTTTTTACAGCACACTTTACACCATGTAAAGTTGTATTATATCACGGATTAAACACATGTTGCAAGAAGGCTGCAATGCATTGTTGCACTATTGAAGGAACCAACAAAGCTCCTGACATTGCTATATATAGAGGTTTAGTACTTATCACAATGCAAGCTGAAGGCACTCACATGTGCTTGAATTGAATTGCAGTATCTTTTAAAAAACAATGAATAGTCAACATTTCAGCTGAAATACAAGCCCTTTTCAAGACCTCTTAATTCAAATTATTCATTTAATATTATGTGGTTTTCATAGAACATACATATATATATATAATATATATATAATATATATATATATATATATATATATATATATATATATATATATATATATATATATATATATATATATATTTATTAAATTTATTTATTTGTGTTATCAGAGATATTTACTGACATTTTCAGCAGGGCTTTGCAACTTGTAGTGAACTTAAAGTGAATTTAAATTTTGATAATGTGCCCGGTTTTTAAAAATCCGATTAAAAACAGGCACTTTAATTAATCAACATTTACATTTCACTTGTGTTGTGAAAAATACTTACATTTTAATCTTGACAGCCGCTAAAGCTTCTCCCGGTCCTCGCAAGCCTCTTCCTAAGTCAGAAATGAGGAAATCGGTCATCCTCCAATCACAGCTCCCCCCCCCCCCTCCCCGGGGGGAATCAGTGTCTGAGTAAACGCTGTGATTGGAGGAAGCCGGATTCCTCATTTTAGACCAAAGAAGAGGCTTTCCGACGCGCGGAGGAAGCGATGCAGCGGCTGTCAAGATTAAAAGGTAAGTATTTTTCACAACACGAGTGAAATGTAAATGTTAATTAATTAAAGTGCCCCTGTTTTTAATCAGATTTTTAAAAACCCGGCACATTATCATCAAAATTTACATTCACTTTAACTGAACCATCTTAGCTCAGACAATCATAACTTCATAACCTGGCTTATTAGCAGTAACTGAGAACTGCTGTTTCCTACCCCAGCGTTATACAGGGTATAGAATTACACAGTATTGATGTATTTACAGGCACCACCTACTCACTAACAGAGTAGCAGCTCATTTTGCATTTGTTTGACCTTGAACATGCCGAGTAGTAAATGATCCTAAACCAAAGAAAGAATCCTTACACTCCTCCAGGACAAATGAGCTTTAGCTGTTAGCAGTTGCTGTCATCCTTGTTCATCTGGCAACAGGTTTTGGGAGGTGGAAGTCTCTTGGCCAGACAATGGTTGGCTTGACACTTCTTCATGATGCCATGCTTCCAGCTATTGTTCTGCAGCACAGTCCCATCCTCTCAAGCCTGTGTGTATTCCTGAATCCCCAGCACAGACTATAGGATGTGCAGGGTGAGGGAAAGAGGCCAGGCCCCCTGTGTAACACCCCACAGAGACCCAGCAGGAAGGAAAAGCTCTAAACTTAACCTCCTAAAGAGGAATTTGGGAAGGTGGAAAGACTGGCGTGTATACAAACTCACAACACACCCTTTAAATTAGTTACCAAAAGTCTAAATTTATAACTGGTGAAATATGAACACTAAAGCAATGTGCAACATTAGAGCTCAGTTAAAGATACTGTTAGTAAAGGGTCATCCACATCATTCTCGTTTATGCTAAATAGTACAGTAGGCTGGTTAACCTCTTGGCTGCTGCAGCACACAGCAAACAAATATGATATTGACCTTTTGGCAGTAAGGGGTTAACACGGGTGGTGGGCTTTTAATATTTTCTGGCAGCATTTAAATAGGAAGACTGATAACCAGCTGTATACAAAGTTTGACACACAACAAAAAAACTTAATTGAAAGGTTTAAAATCAAGTCCACATCAGAATTTAGCAAATAAAAAAAAATACAATCATAAAGCATATAATGTGCAGCCCAGAAACCAGTTAAAAACTGTCAAAAATTAAACTTTCATAATTTAGATAGAAGTAAACATTGATTTTAAAAGCTTTTATAAAAATTCTACCTCTCTCTTGGAATCCTTTGCTTAAACTTATTTCCTTGAGAGCACACTTATGTAGGCACAAAAGCTTGCATGTCTATCAAAAAATCATTGAATAACAAATTGGGACAAAATATTCTCAAATAAAAATACAGAGGATAAATGAATAACATTTAAAGCTCTATTAAATAAATATACACATTAACACATACCACATGGTTATAAAAGTAAAATAAATAAATCCAAAAAATTAGTTAAAGGGACACTGAACCCAAATTTTTTCTTTCATGATTCAGATAGAGCATGTAATTGTAAGCAACTTTCTAATTTACTTCTATTATAAATTTTTCTTCATTCTCTTGCAATCTTCATTTGAAATGAAGGCATCTCAGCTAAGGAGCCTGCAAATTGTGGGTTCAGAACCATGGACAGCACTTGTTTAAAGGTGCTGTCCAATCAACAAGGACAACCCAGGTTGTTCACCTAAAATGGGCCGGCATCTAAACATACATTCTTGCTTTTCAAATAAACATACCAAGAAAATGAAGACAATTTGATAATAGGAGTAAATTAGAAAGTTGCTTAAAATTGCATGCTCTATCTGAATCACAAAATATTTTTTTTGGCTACAGTGTCCCTTTAAGAGAAATTAAGAAAAAAAAATGTAGGGTATTTAAAATTATTCAAAGAAAATAATACAGACTCAACATCACAATAATATAAGGAATATAATAAAGCATGCAAAATAGCAATCAAATCAGCCAAAATTGAAAATGAAAGATTAATTGCAAAGGATTCTAAGTCAAACCCTAAAATTGTATAAGTACATAAAAGGCAAAGAATCTAAGAAGGAAAATATAGGTACATTAAAATGTGTGAAGGGTATCATAATTAACAGTGACAGGGAGAAGGCTAAGGTACAAAACAAGTTCTTTTCTTCAGTATACACAAGACACTGGAACCAATCAAAGATACTTTGAAACAAACTAGAACATACAAGCCCAAACCATTAACTGGGATAATATTATTTAAGGCAAATAAAACTAATATTAAGGTAAATAAAACTCCAGGTCCAAACGGAATACAACTAAGGGTTTTACGGGAACTATTATAGCCAAACCTCTACTCTTAATTTTTCAAGACTAATTATCCACAGGCATAGTACGGGACTGATCCAGGAAGCTATAGACCAGTTAGATACTTGAAGGGATTATATTGATGAGTACATTTGTATAAACAAAATTATGAGTTCAAATCAGCATGGTTTTATGAGTAATAGATCATGTCAAACTAATTTAATTAGAATGTACGAGGAAGTAAGCAAAAATATAGATAATGGTGAATCAGCAAAGGCATTTAATATAGTGCCACATGAGAATTGATGTATAATTAAGGGACTGGGAATAGCTGAAAGTATTGGCTCATCCTATATAATTAAAGGCCAAGTGTGTTTGTCCGAAGCGGTCATGTACAGTAGAGATTGTGCGCGAGGACAAACACACCTGGCCTTCCAACTGACCTGGTGTTGAGTGGTGGAGTGGGCGTGACCGGGCACAGAGTGGGCGGGCCAGATGCTTGCTGAGAGACAGAAAGGTCTAAAGAGGGGGGATAGAGAGAGAGGGACAGCAAAAGAGAAAGGGGGGATAGAGAGAGAGGGACAGCAAGAGAAAGGGGGGATAGAGAGAGAGGGACAGCAAGAGAAAGGGGGGATAGAGAGAGAGGGACAGCAAGAGAAAGGGGGGATAGAGAGAGAGGGACAGCAAGAGAAAGGGGGGATAGAGAGAGAGGGACAGCAAGAGAGAGAGGGGGGATAGATAGACAGCAAAAGAGAGCGAGACCGCAAAAGAGAGCGAGACAGCAAAAGAGAGACAGCAAAAGAGAGAGAGAGACAGAGAGCGCAAGGGGTGGGGACCGCTGTACTGCAAAAAATGGCCCGTGTACATGGGCTTTAGGACTAGTGGATAAATAATTTGATTTAAAAAAAAAAAAAAAAAAAGACAGGGAGAACGAGTTGTTTAAACAGATCACACTCAGATTTAGTAATTATTGGAGTCCCTTAGGGATCAATACTGGGTCCTGCTCTTTTTAAATATGATTACGAATTTAAAGAAAACAATGGGACAACAAGATATACACTTTTCTGTCTGAATAGGACAGCATTACCTTTTTGTAACCACATATATATTCTTTCCACAGGTCATCATTAACACAGACAGGGATTACCATCCCCTGCGGGCACATTATATACACCTCATGTGTATATCAAGATGAGCAGATAAAATTGTGTGTGTATTTTACCTTCAGGAATATACAGAAAAAAACTGCACTATAAACCCCTTTATTTCTATTTACTTTTTTCTATTTACTTGTTTGTGTGAAAACTGAGCGCTATCCAAAACCAACTTGCATATACTACAATCTAGGTTCACACTGGTGGAAGTGAATATATTGGAGCAGCAGCTCATAACTACAAGGAAAAAACATAATTTATGTAAGAACTTACCTGATAAATTCATTTCTTTCATATTAACAAGAGTCCATGAGCTAGTGACGTATGGGATATACATTCCTACCAGGAGGGGCAAAGTTTCCCAAACCTTAAAATGCCTATAAATACACCCCTCACCACACCCACAAATCAGTTTAACGAATAGCCAAGAAGTGGGGTGATAAGAAAAAGTGCGAAGCATATAAAATAAGGAATTGGAATAATTGTGCTTTATACAAAAAAATCATAACCACCACAAAAAAGGGTGGGCCTCATGGACTCTTGTTAATATGAAAGAAATGAATTTATCAGGTAAGTTCTTACATAAATTATGTTTTCTTTCATGTAATTAACAAGAGTCCATGAGCTAGTGACGTATGGGATAATGACTACCCAAGATGTGGATCTTTCCACACAAGAGTCACTAGAGAGGGAGGGATAAAATAAAGACAGCCAATTCCTGCTGAAAATAATCCACACCCAAAATAAAGTTTAACAAAAAACATAAGCAGAAGATTCAAACTGAAACCGCTGCCTGAAGAACTTTTCTACCAAAAACTGCTTCAGAAGAAGAAAATACATCAAAATGGTAGAATTTAGTAAAAGTATGCAAAGAAGACCAAGTTGCTGCTTTGCAGATCTGGTCAACCGAAGCTTCATTCCTAAACGCCCAGGAAGTAGATACTGACCTAGTAGAATGAGCTGTAATTCTTTGAGGCGGAGTTTTACCCGACTCAACATAGGCAAGATGAATTAAAGATTTCAACCAAGATGCCAAAGAAATGGCAGAAGCTTTCTGGCCTTTCCTAGAACCGGAAAAGATAACAAATAGACTAGAAGTCTTACGGAAAGATTTCGTAGCTTCAACATAATATTTCAAAGCTCTAACAACATCCAAAGAATGCAACGATTTCTCCTTAGAATTCTTAGGATTAGGACATAATGAAGGAACCACAATTTCTCTACTAATGTTGTTGGAATTCACAACTTTAGGTAAAAATTCAAAAGAAGTTCGCAACACCGCCTTATCCTGATGAAAAATCAGAAAAGGAGACTCACACGAAAGAGCAGATAATTCAGAAACTCTTCTAGCAGAAGAGATGGCCAAAAGGAACAAAACTTTCCAAGAAAGTAATTTAATGTCCAATGAATGCATAGGTTCAAACGGAGGAGCTTGAAGAGCTCCCAGAACCAAATTCAAACTCCAAGGAGGAGAAATTGACTTAATGACAGGTTTTATACGAACCAAAGCTTGTACAAAACAATGAATATCAGGAAGAATAGCAATCTTTCTGTGAAAAAGAACAGAAAGAGCAGAGATTTGTCCTTTCAAAGAACTTGCGGACAAACCCTTATCCAAACCATCCTGAAGAAATTGTAAAATTCTCGGTATTCTAAAAGAATGCCAAGAAAAATGATGAGAAAGACACCATGAAATATAAGTCTTCCAGACTCTATAATATATCTCTCGAGATACAGATTTACGAGCCTGTAACATAGTATTAATCACGGAGTCAGAGAAACCTCTATGACCAAGAATCAAGCGTTCAATCTCCATACCTTTAAATTTAAGGATTTCAGATCCGGATGGAAAAAAGGACCTTGTGACAGAAGGTCTGGTCTTAACGGAAGAGTCCATGGCTGGCAAGATGCCATCCGGACAAGATCCGCATACCAAAACCTGTGAGGCCATGCCGGAGCTATTAGCAGAACAAACGAGCATTCCCTCAGAATCTTGGAGATTACTCTTGGAAGAAGAACTAGAGGCGGAAAGATATAGGCAGGATGATACTTCCAAGGAAGTGATAATGCATCCACTGCCTCCGCCTGAGGATCCCGGGATCTGGACAGATACCTGGGAAGTTTCTTGTTTAGATGAGAGGCCATCAGATCTATCTCTGGGAGCCCCCACAATTGAACAATCTGAAGAAAAACCTCTGGGTGAAGAGACCATTCGCCCGGATGCAACGTTTGGCGACTGAGATAATCCGCTTCCCAATTGTCTACACCTGGGATATGAACCGCAGAGATTAGACAGGAGCTGGATTCCGCCCAAACCAAAATTCGAGATACTTCTTTCATAGCCAGAGGACTGTGAGTCCCTCCTTGATGATTGATGTATGCCACAGTTGTGACATTGTCTGTCTGAAAACAAATGAACGATTCTCTCTTCAGAAGAGGCCAAAACTGAAGAGCTCTGAAAATTGCACGGAGTTCCAAAATATTGATCGGTAATCTCACCTCCTGAGATTCCCAAACTCCTTGTGCCGTCAGAGATCCCCACACAGCTCCCCAACCTGTGAGACTTGCATCTGTTGAAATTACAGTCCAGGTCGGAAGAACAAAAGAAGCCCCCTGAATTAAACGATGGTGATTTGTCCACCACGTTAGAGAGTGTCGAACAATCGGTTTTAAAGATATTAATTGAGATATCTTCGTGTAATCCCTGCACCATTGGTTCAGCATACAGAGCTGAAGAGGTCGCATGTGAAAACGAGCAAAGGGGATCGCGTCCGATGCAGCAGTCATAAGACCTAGAATTTCCATGCATAAGGCTACCGAAGGGAATGATTGTGACTGAAAGTTTCGACAAGCTGTAATCAATTTTAGACATCTCTTGTCTGTTAAAGACAGAGTCATGGACACTGAATCTATCTGGAAACCCAGAAAGGTTACCCTTGTTTGAGGAATCAAAGAACTTTTTGGTAAATTGATCCTCCAACCATGATCTTGAAGAAACAACACAAGTCGATTCGTATGAGACTCTGCTAAATGTAAAGACGGAGCAAGTACCAAGATATCGTCCAAATAAGGAAATACCACAATACCCTGTTCTCTGATTACAGACAGAAGGGCACCGAGAATCTTTGTGAAAATTCTTGGAGCTGTAGCAAGGCCAAACGGTAGAGCCACAAATTGGTAATGCTTGTCTAGAAAAGAGAATCTCAGGAACTGATAATGATCTGGATGAATCGGAATATGCAGATATGCATCCTGTAAATCTATTGTGGACATATAATTCCCTTGCTGAACAAAAGGCAATATAGTCCTTACAGTTACCATCTTGAACGTTGGTATCCTTACATAACGATTCAATAATTTTAGATCCAGAACTGGTCTGAAGGAATTCTCCTTCTTTGGTACAATGAAGAGATTTGAATAAAACCCCATCCCCTGTTCCAGAACTGGAACTGACATAATTACTCCAGCCAACTCTAGATCTGAAACACAATTCAGAAATGCTTGAGCTTTCACTGGATTTACTGGGACATGGGAAAGAAAAAATCTCTTTGCAGGAGGTCTCATCTTGAAACCAATTCTGTACCCTTCTGAAACAATGTTCTGAATCCAAAGATTGTGAACAGATTTGATCCAAATTTCTTTGAAAAAACGTAACCTGCCCCCTACCAGCTGAACTGGAATGAGGGCCGTACCTTCATGTGAACTTAGAAGCAGGCTTTGCCTTTCTAGCAGGCTTGGATTTATTCCAGACTGGAGATGGTTTCCAAACTGAAACTGCTCCTGAGGACGAAGGATCAGGCTTTTGTTCTTTGTTGAAACGAAAGGAACGAAAACGATTGTTAGCCCTGTTTTTACCTTTAGACTTTTTATCCTGTGGTAAAAAAGTTCCTTTCCCACCAGTAACAGTTGAAATAATAGAATCCAACTGAGAACCAAATAATTTGTTTCCCTGGAAAGAAATGGAAAGTAGAGTTGATTTAGAAGCCATATCAGCATTCCAAGTCTTAAGCCATAAAGCTCTTCTGGCTAAGATAGCCAGAGACATAAATCTAACATCAACTCTAATAATATCAAAAATGGCATCACAGATGAAATTATTAGCATGCTGGAGAAGAATAATAATATCATGAGAATCACGATTTGTTACTTGTTGCGCTAGAGTTTCCAACCAAAAAGTTGAAGCTGCAGCAACATCAGCCAATGATATAGCAGGTCTAAGAAGATTACCTGAACATAGATAAGCTTTTCTTAGAAAAGATTCAATTTTTCTATCTAAAGGATCCTTAAACGAGGTACCATCTGACGTAGGAATGGTAGTACGTTTAGCAAGGGTAGAAATAGCCCCATCAACTTTAGGGATTTTGTCCCAAAATTCTAACCTGTCAGGCGGAACAGGATATAATTGCTTAAAACGTTTAGAAGGAGTAAATGAATTACCCAATTTATCCCATTCCTTAGCAATTACTGCAGAAATAGCATTAGGAACAGGAAAGACTTCTGGAATAACCGCAGGAGCTTTAAAAACCTTATCCAAACGTATAGAATTAGTATCAAGAGGACTAGAATCCTCTATTTCTAAAGCAATTAGTACTTCTTTAAGTAAAGAGCGAATAAATTCCATCTTAAATAAATATGAAGATTTATCAGCATCAATCTCTGAGACAGAATCCTCTGAACTAGAAGAGTCCAAAGAATCAGAATGATGGTGTTCATTTAAAAATTCATCTGTAGAGAGAGAAGATTTAAAAGACTTTTTACGTTTACTAGAAGGAGAAATAACAGACAAAGCCTTCTTTATGGATTCAGAAACAAAATCTCTTATGTTATCAGGAACATTCTGCACCTTAGATGTTGAGGGAACTGCAACAGGCAATGGTACATCACTAAAGGAAATATTATCTGCTTTAACAAGTTTGTCATGACAATTAATACAAACAACAGCTGGAGAAATAGCTACCAAAAGTTTACAGCAGATACACTTAGCTTTGGTAGATCCAGCAGGCAGTGGTTTTCCTGTAGTATCTTCTGGCTCAGATGCAACGTGAGACATCTTGCAATATGTAAGAGAAAAAACAACATATAAAGCAAAATAATTCAAATTCCTTATAAGACAGTTTCAGGAATGGGAAAAAAATGCCAAACATCAAGCTTCTAGCAACCAGAAGCAAATGAAAATGAGACTGAAATAATGTGGAGACAAAAGCGACGCCCTTATTTTTTAGCGCCAAATAAGACGCCCACATTATTTGGCGCCTAAATGCTTTTGGCGCCAAAAATGACGCCACATCCGGAACGCCGACATTTTTGGCGCAAAATAACGTCAAAAAATGACGCAACTTCCGGCGACACGTATGACGCCGGAAACGGAAATGAATTTTTGCGCCAAAAAAATCCGCGCCAAAAATGACGCAATAAAATGAAGCATTTTCAGCCCCCGCGAGCCTAACAGCCCACAGGGAAAAAAGTCAAATTGAGGTAAGACAAAATATGATAATTTAAAGCATAATCCCAAATATGAAACTGACTGTCTGGAAATAAGGAAAGTTGAACATTCTGAGTCAAGGCAAATAAATGTTTGAATACATATATTTAGAACTTTATAAATAAAGTGCCCAACCATAGCTTAGAGTGTCACAGAAAATAAGATTTACTTACCCCAGGACACTCATCTACATGTTTGTAGAAAGCCAAACCAGTACTGAAACGAGAATCAGTAGAGGAAATGGTAAATATAAGAGTATATCGTCGATCTGAAAAGGGAGGTAAGAGATGAATCTCTACGACCGATAACAGAGAACCTTATGAAATAGACCCCGTAGAAGGAGATCACTGCATTCAATAGGCAATACTCTCCTCACATCCCTCTGACATTCACTGCACGCTGAGAGGAAAACCGGGCTCCAACTTGCTGCGGAGCGCATATCAACGTAGAATCTAGCACAAACTTACTTCACCACCTCCCTTGGAGGCAAAGTTTGTAAAACTGATTTGTGGGTGTGGTGAGGGGTGTATTTATAGGCATTTTAAGGTTTGGGAAACTTTGCCCCTCCTGGTAGGAATGTATATCCCATACGTCACTAGCTCATGGACTCTTGTTAATTACATGAAAGAAATTAAATAGGATAGATATTTCTACTACACCCTTTGTCCACGCTGAAACCCCTCGCTCATCAACAGAATATATCCATCTATATAAACACACACACACAAATCCCCAAATCTGCAATTCCAATATCTAAACTTATTCTGAAATCCAAACATTTTAATTAATATTTTTTTAATAAAATTATCAAAAGTTACTATGTTCCCCACCTGTAAGTCACAATCTTTGCTGCCTGTGTTTTTGGTATGGATTTTGTGTTCTAAAATGCAAATAAATCTATATTTATTTAAAACAACCAAAATATTAACCTTTTAGATTACAGTACTGTACTAAAAATACAAAAGTTTTAAAAATATAAAATTACCATTAGGTTGCATGTGTAAGCTGTATTATAAATGTAGATATTACCTAAAACAAATGACATAAGATATTGTTGTTTATAATTGGTCCCATCCCCTCTCCAAACTGTCTCATTTTACAGATGTAAACATTCCAAAATCCAAACTAATCTGAAATCCAAACCATTTCCAGTCCCAAGCAATTTGGATGAAGGGTATTCTACCATATATAATGTCAACTTAGATCCTTATTGGTTATTATGAGCAACACAAAAATGTGATAAATGCATTTTACAGTAGACATCTACTGGAAACATAATGAGCATAAAACGAAAATTTATATCATGCTTTTGTAATTACGGTACGTTACCTTCATATAGTTGAGCGTACTGAGGAAATCCTGCAGCTCGCAGCCAATCACATGCCTTCTTGGCCTCGACTTCTGCAAAAAAAAAAAAAAAAAAAAAGGGTCAGAGATAAAGTAGCTATTGTAGAAGTGAATATGACATTTGAAATTCCCAAAACCTTTTAAAAATATAAATAGACCTTAGATTCAGGCTGAAAATAAGACAGGAAAAATCAGTGAGCTAAGCAATACAATAAAAAAAATTTGATCACTCTCATATAGAAATCTCACACACATTATGGCAAAGGAAAAAAAAATAGAGGGGAAAAAAACCCTCCATTATTCAGAGAGAATGAAATAAACTTACTGTGTAGCTTATATACATATTCGGACAAGTCAGGAGACTTGTTTTCCCAAAGAAAACCTCTGCATAGGTTTCCACTGCGGCAAGGAATTCTGGGTAATGACATGCAATAGAGCAGTGATTTTCAACCTTTTTTTTGCTGTGGCACACTTTTTTTACATTAAAAAATCCTGCGGCACACCACCATCCCACAATTTTACAAAATCACACATTGTAGCCTAATACAGTATATATATATATATATATATATATATATATATATATATATATATATATATATATATATATATATATATATATATATATATATATATACATATACATACATACACACACACTGTACTGTGCTGTCATGCCATGCCTCCTACAAACTATACATGACATATTGACATTCATTCACAAACAATCATAATGATTGTCTGTGAATGAATGTCAATATGTCATGGTTGTGAATGATGCCTGATGAGCCTGTCACATACTTCCCAATATTTAAAAATTTGAAAGAGGGACACCCCCGCTGGCTGGAACTGTTCTGGAGGAGGAGCAAAGCTGCGCCAGCATGCATGGGGAATTGAAGTGTTGCGGCGTGTAGAGCCGGCACTAGACACATGTTGTGGTGGGTGGGGGTTCCTTCCAAGTGTGAACACGGGTCGTTGAAGCGAGCTGCCACTGCGCTGTTACCCTTAGTCATCATCTCACTCAAAATAAAAAAACGTCCCAGAATAAAAAACAAACAAAATTTAAAAAATATGTCACACTGTTGTCAATCTGCCGCGGCACACCTGAGGATCTCTCATGGCACACTAGTGTGCCACGGCACACTGGTTGAAAAACACTGCAATAGAGATCCATAATGTATTTTTTATTGCTTACACATCACTCCTAAACAGAGACTCCCTGTATGTCAGAGAAGGAACTTTAAAAAAAGTAATGTTGGTGTTGCACGCTCGTTAATAGAAATGTTTTCTAATAGAGATTAGAAAGCTCACAATTTTTAGAGCAGAGTTAAATTACAGCAAAAGGGGACAAAAATCAAATAATGAAAGTATATTGCAAAGTGTTGTTACTAGACATTATTTAACATTTTATATTACAATCTCGACGTGTTTAATGACATTAATCAAGAAACACTCTACAAAGAAAAACTTATACTGCTTGAATAAAAAGTGAGAATCGCATGAACCCACAAATCACTGGGTATGTTCTGTCTGGGCTTATGGGTGTGCATCAACCTATGAGTTTAAAGTGAATGTAATTTTTTTTTGATAAAGTGCCCGGTATTTAAAAGTATTTTCACAACATGAGTAAAATGTAAATTTTGTTGAATTAAAGTGCCCCTAAACCCTGGCACTTTATCATCAAAATTTACATTCACTTTAACACATCATCTAGGGTCAATAATGTAAAAATGATATGCTTGAATGAATTATAGCTTTTAATTTTTGCATGAGAATGACCATTTAAATGGAAGGCCTCAAGTGAAAGGCAGCTAACCATACAAGTATATATCACTTTCTCTCAGACTCAGTGATGCCACATTTTAGAATATACTGTATTATACAATCAGCCAAAAATACCCCTTAGAAAACCTTGAGTATGTTAATCTCCTTAGTTGTAGCAAATTATGGCCAGATAAAAATGAGCTCATGATTTTAGCAATCACTGTGTGGCATGTAGCAAGGTCTGTCATTATGCCTATAACTTCCTCCTACACAGTTTTTATGATGACTGAAGAGATCTACAATTCCCACATTCATGATCCAAAACCCTGTTCCTGCAAGTACTAACCAGCCATATTAACATGAAATGGATGTTTGGGGAACATTATTTGTGCACCATATGGAGAGTGCACCTAATGAGCAGATAAAATGATTTTACTGAGAGTCACTAATTGGGCCTAGTAATAAAGACTTTTGGTTTCTTATGTAAATTATAACATTTCCATTTGCTAATAAAATAAAACAAATACAGCTTTTAATAATTTAACTCGTTTTTTTTTTTAATGTGTGACCTGAAGATCTTAGAAGTCTTGTCAGTACTGTGAGGACAAGAATTTTAGAAAGGCAAATTTCATATACTTCCCTATACTTGTTAATTATAATGTTTCAGGAGAAAAAACAAACAGCCCAAGGTGGTGTGGGGGGGGGAGTGATGCGATTTGACACTGAAAGGGGAAGTTCTTTCTAAAACTGTTCCTGCCCACTTCCTTTCTAATTCACAATGCTCCCATATTTAATGAAAGGCCAGGTCAAAAAGGTCACATTCTCCTGCACTTTGGGGTCTTACCCCCAGTTTAAGGCTCTCTCTTTATACAAGATATATAGTTCTGAATTTTTTTAAAAAAAAAAAAAAGGGTAGTAAACAAAACACTGCTTCGCTTAATAAAATAGATTTAATTCTAAGACACCAAAATGTAGAATAAGTAGAACCATGTTATAGACTGTAACTGGAAGATTTACGAGGCAAAAACCTAAAAACTGTCCATAAATGTATTAAATAGTGAATAAAGCTGCAGAGTGTAAAGTAGACTAATGTGGTTCCATTCTTATTAGCTCCTAGGGAATCTAGGCAAGAACAGGAGCTCCAACAAAGTCAATAAGATGTCTAAACAAGTCACATTATAACAGACAGACAGCCATATGCAAGGGAAGCAGGAACAGCGTGAGATTTCTCAGAGCCCGGGTGATGTCAGATGCTACTGTGGGAATTATTCTCACTATAAACATTGTCTGTTCCATTACACTTTCTAGTTTGGTCATGTCACAGAATGAAGGAACTATTTAATATATTACCACAACTTCTCATGAGACGTTAACCTGTGCACTGCTGAAGACAACTGGCAATAAATCTGGACAAAGCCAGAACGTACATAGCTTTAAAAGGTTGTAGTAATAAAAAGGATGGATTCAAATAGATTTTATATAATGTTAGAATGTCAAGTTATCTTCAGACATTTCTAATGCCTTGAAATTTTAGATAGACAGGATAGGATAGCAATTTCCACTATGAGCTTTGCACCCAGGTTTGTCCAGGGTTAACTGCCTGAGTCCCTGAAAGCTATGCAACTGTCTGTTTATTATTTATATCATCCATGAAAGAGCATTATATAAACATTTTCATATATTTTATTGCATTAAAGGGATAGTAAACCTAAAAAACAAAAATAAATAAATTTATACTTACCTGAAAAATTAATTTATTGGAGTCCACGGAATCATCACTGATGATTAGGGAGGGACAAGACAGGTAACCTAAACAGAAGGCACCACTGCTTGAAGAACTATCCTCCCAAAAGAAACCTCAGCCGAGGCAAAAGTGACAAAATTTGTAAAAATTAGGACAAGAATGCAGAAAGGACCAAATTGTAGCCTTGTAAATCTATTCCAATCAAGCTTCATTTTTGAAAGCCCAGGAAGAAGAAACAGCCCTGGTGGAATGAGCTGTGATACTCTCAGGAGCTTGCTGTTCAATAGTCTCATAAGCCAAACGAAATATACTCATCAGCGAAAGAGAAAGAAAAGTAGCCTTCTGATCCTTGCGTTTCCCAGAAAAATAAACAAATAATGCAGAAGACTGACAAAAGTCCTAGGTTGCCTGCAAGAAGAATATTAGAGCACACAAACAACATCCAAGTTGTGTAACAAACATTCCTTATGAGGAGGAGGATTAGGACATAGAGAAGGAACAATGATTCCCTGATTAATATTCCTGTACAAAACCACACTTAGTATTAAGGACCACCTTATTAGCATGAAAGATAAGATAAGGGGTATCATACTGCAATGCCGAGAGTTTCAAGACTCTCCAAGCAGAACAAAAACATCCAAGAAAATCTTTAAATATCTAAGGAATGCATAGACTCAAACGGATCCTGCTGAAAAACTCTAAGAACAAGGTTAAGACTCCACGGAGGAGAAACCGACAAACACAGGCCTGAATCTGATCAAGGCCTGACAAAAGGAATGCACATCTGGCAAATCCGCAAAACTTAAAAACAAAATAGACAAGGCAGAAATCTGACCCTTCAGAGTACCTGATGACAAACCTTTCTCCAGACCCTCCTGGAGAAAAGACAAAAGTCTAGGAATCCTAACTTTACTCCAAGAGTAGTCCTTTGATTCACACCAATACAGACACTTATGCCATACTTAATGGCAAATCTTTCTAGTCACGGCTAACGAGCCTGAATCAGAGTCTCAATGACCAATTCAGAAAAACCACACTTAGATAGAACTAAATATTCGATCTCCAAGCAGTCAGCTTTGTAGAAACAAGATTTGGATGAAGGAAGGGACCCTGAATCAGGAGGTCCCCCCTCAGAGGTAGTCTCCACGGAGGCAGAGACAACATGCCCACTAGATCTACATATCAGATCCTGCAAGGCCATGCCGGTGCTATGAGAACCTCCTGCTTGTTTGAGAAATGACTCTTGGAAGGAGAGCGAACGGAGGAAACGCCAGAGCATGTATCAAGAAGGCCTGTGGATCCCTTTACCTCGAGCCATACCTCGGGAGCTTGACATTCTGCAGAGAAGCAATGAAAACCAGTTCTGACTGCCCCCACTTGAAGGTCAAACTGGAAAACACCTCTGGATAGAGTTCCCACTTCTGGGATCTGGATCACGGAAAGAAAGCAGTTGTGGGTCTTAGCTATCTGAATAATTCGGGCCACCTCTGTCATGGCCAAGGAACTCCATACTCCCCCTTGGAGGTTGATGTATGCCACCGATGGTTATGTTGTCTAAATGGAGCCTGATAAACTGGGCTCAAACTAACTGGCAGAGCATTGAAGATCGCTCTCAGCTCTAGGATGTTTATGGGAAAATCCGACTCCTCCCGAGTCCATAGGCCCTGAGCCTTCAAACGAGCCCCAGACCGCTCCCTAACCTAGAAGGCTGGCATCCGTGGTTACAATCACCCAGGAGGGTCTGTAGAAGCAAGTTCCCTAGGAGAGGTGATCCTGAGACAACCACCACAGAACAGAGAGATAAATCCACATAGACCCCATTCCATTGTCTGATCATGCATAATTGCAGAGGCCAGAGATGGAACCGAGCAAACGGAATGATGACCACCGTCAGATCAATTACCTCTATACATTGAGCCACTGACGGCCGAGGAGAAGACAGAAGTCAGTTTAAGATCTTCGATTCTTGTCGCCCTTCAGTCAGAAAAATCTTCATTAATAGGGAGTCTATTATGGACCCCAAGAAAACTACCCTTGTAGCTGGAACTCTTTCCTAGATTCACCTTCCATTCGTGGGAGTGAAGAAAAGACGACAAGATCTCCGTATGAGATTTTGCTTGCTGAAAAGACGGCGCCTGAACCAGAATGTCGTCCAGATATTGCGTCACTGCAATGCCCCGAGATCGAATTACTGCCAACAGAGTCCCCAGAACCTTTGAGAAAATTCTGGGAGACGAAGCATGGCCGAATGGAAGAGCCACAAACAAAGATTGTCCAAGAAGGCAAACCTCAGAAACTTGTGATGATCCCAGTGAATAGGAACATGACGGTACTAGTGATGCACCGAAATGGAAATTCTGGACCCAAACCGAATCCGAAAATCGATGAGGCACTTAGCCAAAAACCGAAAAAGTATTTTTTTCCCCAAATTTTTAAATATTTTTTTTTTTATTTTTTTGCATAATTAGACTATTTTGTGAATGAATCAGAATTGAAAACCTGCAAGCCAATAAAATAAAATAACCACACTTACTGACAGTAACACACTAAAATTGGACAAAAACAATAATATGCTACACAATAATTTTACTAAGAAAACAAAACAGGCAAAAAATGATAATGCCATTTTCGGCCAAAATGTTTCTCCGAAAAAATTTCGGTGCATCCCTACTTAAAACAATATGAAATATCAATATACTGTATTATTCTGTATTTAGTTCTGTGTAACAGAATCAGATTTAACAGTATTATTTTTTTTTACCAATTATCCAAATAAAGTATAGTCTTAGAAAACTGATATTATATGAGAAACAGTAAGTCAAGAAATAAACTCAAACAGCAGCTCTAGGGTAGCATCAAATTTGAAATATGCTACACAATTTTTCCGAAAAAAAACAGGCAAAAAACCCAAAAACCGAAATAGCCAAAAAATTAAATTTTTCGGCCGAAACGTTTCTGCGGCCGAAATTTCGGTGCATCCCTAGACGGTACGCATCCTTTAGGTCTATGGTTGTCATGAGTTGACCCTCCTGGACCAAGAGAAGGATGGAACGGATAGTCTCTAACTTGAAGGAAGGTATTCTGAGAAAACTTGTTGAAACACTTCAGATCTAGAATTGGTCTGAAAGTTCCCTCTCTTTTTTAGGAACCACAAACAAATTTGAGTAAAAACCCAGACCCTGTTGCTGCGGAGGAACAGGAACTATTACCCCAGGGCGGAAAGATCCTTGACACAATATAAGAATGCCTCTCTTTATCTGATCTACAGATAAACTTAAGAGAAGAAATCTGCCTGTGGGGGGGGGGGGGGAGAAGAGGTCATGAATTCTATCTTGTACCCCTGGGAAACGATGTCCACCGCCCAAGGGTCCGAAAAATCTCTTATCCAAGCTTGAACAAAAAGAGGAGGGAGGAGGACTTTAAAGTTACAAAAAGGAACAACAAATAACAGACGTCCTTTCTGTCTATTCCTCTTAACCTGTGATATCAGAAATTATTTCAGCCAAACCAGGACCAAACAAGGTATTACCCTTCTAAGGGATCACTCCCAGCTTAATAACTAGTAAAGAAGCATCCATGATAAAGGAATTGGCTAACTTAAGGGCCTTAATCCTGACCTGGATCTCCCCAAGAGGAGTCTGACTGAATAGAATCAGACAAAGCATCAAACCAGTAAACTGCTGCACTGGTAACAGTAGCAATACACACAGCAGGTAGCCATTGTACATACATTTTCTTAGTAAGGCCTCCAACTTCTTGTCCCTTGGATCCTTAAAAAGAACTATGAGAATAGTGGTCCTCTTAGCCAAAGTGGAAATTGCTCTTTCCCCCTTAGGAACTGCTTGCCACGGCTCTTTAATGGAGTCAGCAATAGGAAACATTATTTGGAAAATTGGAGATTGAGAAAAAGAAATTCAAGGTCTCTCCCACTCTCGTGCAATAATCTCAGTAGCACAGTCCGGTACAGGAAAAACCTCCACCGTGGAGGAAATATCAAAATACTTGTTCAGCTTACTAGCCTAGTTGACTATGATAGCCGTATCAGAGTTGTGCAAAGTAACCAAAACCTCCTAAAACAACAGATGGAGGTGTTCCCGCTTAAACCTGAAGGATACAACTTCAGAATCAGAAGAAGGAATTAAACGATTTCACCCTCAGATACTACCGAAGTATCTTCATCCTCAGACCTCTGAGAAGAGACACCCTGGTTAGCCACCGTTAAATCAGAAACCTTATTCACTGAATCTTTAACTATCCTCTTACGCTTTCCCTGCAGCATGGGAAAAGCAGACAGCGCCTCAGATACCGCAGAGGATACCTGGGCAGCAATACCTTGCAAGGTAACTTCCAGTCGGAGCATGAGAGGAAACGCAGGGCACTGCATGAGGTGACGAAAGGGATTGGGACGCTTGAGGAGAAAGCTGCGGTAAATCTGGTACAGGAAGCACCTGAACAGCATTCACCTTAGCTAATGATGGCTCAGGATCAAAAAGTCTATTCCTATGACATAAGGTTTTTTCAATACAGAAGGAACAAAAAGGTACTGGGGGTTCCACCTGAGCATCAAAACATAGGCTACAGGTAACATTCTGCAAGGCCTCCTGGATCATCTAAACTCACAAAAAATGGTAAATGCAACAAAAGGACTTTTTTATTTTTTTTTATTTAAAATTCTTAAAATTTTTATTTGTAAATAAGGAAAAAAAGCATTACTGTTTCTTTAAATAATAAAGCAAGAAAAATGGAACACAACAGTAACCAGCCCCAGGCACGCTCTACACCTCAGCTATCTTGCTGAGGTGCCTACCTGTCCTACTGACTGCCAAAAGTAGAAAAACAATCTGTTTCCACAATAACTCCCTCTAACAAAAAAAAAAAAACTTGGAACGAAAAGCGAGAAGCTTCCTGGATAACAGAGCCTCCGCTATTACATGCGCATCAACTCCGGAGTCGCACACTGCAGCGCTGACAGGAAGCTGAAAACAGCGCGACAACACACAGCCAGCTCAGAAACGGAACAGTCTTGATCAGGGGCAGTCCCAGCAGATTCAAAAGCCAAGAAAAAAAGTTTTGTACCCCCAAAACAAAACAGTTTATCCTAAACTGAGTCACCAATAAAACAATTAAAACTCTCCTTATAAACAGTGCCTGCTAGCTGCCACAAATTAACTCTATCTAAAGAGTTAATATAAAATATAACGTCCCAGCAGCTTTTAAGCTGAATAACTGCCAGATTTTTCCCTCCATAAGAAAAATAAAATTGGCACTTGACAGCTCACCTGGTTTGAGAGGGGCTATCCCTCACATAGCCTGAGTAAGCTTATTCAGTCTATTTGTATAGGCCAGCAAACATATTTGGGAAAACGCAGAAGGGATTGTTGTACCCAACAAGTTCCCAATTGCTTAAAAGCCACCACTGCCCTACTGAAGAGGCTAACGTGGGCTAAGGCTAGACCCCAGGAAAAGATAAGAGCAAATCTACTCTGCTTTAAAATAATAAAATCTTGATTGGAGATCAGACACCGAAACTTCTCATTGCCTGCGGTGCAAGGAGGAGGTGAATGACTAAGGATTATGGGTAAGGGAAGTTACAAATAGCAGTTTTGCTGTGGTGCTCTTTGCCTCCTCCTGCTGCACAGGAGTGATATTCCCACTAGTAATTGAGGATTCCGTGGACTCACCATATCTTAGGAAAGAAAACGGATTTATTTTTTTTAAACATTATTTCAAGTTCTTTAAATAATTGCTGCTGAAATAATCGTGTCTGCCAAACCCATCTTTTTTCTAATTATGCAGACAAATTGCCGAGTTCTACCTAGGTAGAACCGTAATGGCATTCCGCATGCACATTAGCAACCGTTTAGACAACGCATAAACATAGCTTGCTCCTTTCCACCACTGTCATCCGCTGCATAATGAAGCGCTCACCGGATTCGTTAAATGAGGTAATCAAACATGGAGTGCTGTCAGTTACTTCTCTTTTGCGTATCCAAATGCCCATAATTAAAAATGCGCATGCAAACATTGCTTCATTAACATTCAAATACATGCTTTGGTGCTGCCGGGCGATTGGCTAAAGGATTACTATGTAAGAACAGTGAATCCAGCCCTCCGTTTTATACAGAAATTAAAATATAATTTTATAAATATGCAAGCTTCATTTCTAAGTGTTTTTAAAAGTGTATGAGTTGAACTTTCTGATTGCGTACTTTTTATTTCTGGAAAAATGCAGAGTTCTAATTTTATCATGATTTCGAAACAGCGTACAATTAATAATAAAAAAATAAAAAAAACACACAGCAAAAAAAACCAAAAAAAAAAAAAAACCACCCACCCGTTTCTGATTTACTTCTATCATCAAAATCTCTTCAAAGTCCTTCTCTTATTTTAACCCTTTAAAAGTTCCATTTGTGAAGCTTTGCATCTTCACACTGGAGGACCAGTCAACACAGTAGATTTGCATACTCGACAAATGCAAGATAACAAGACAATGCAATTGCACTTAGTCTAAACTTCAAATGAGTAGTAGATTTTGTTTTCTGACAATTTTAAGTTATTTCTATTTCCACTCCCCCTGTACCATGTGACAGCCATCAGCCAATCACAAATGCATACACGTACCATGTGACAGACAATCACAAATGCATACATGCTTATTCTGTGAATTCTTGCACATGCTCAGTAGGAGCTGGTGACTCAAACAGATTAAATAAATATAAAAAGACTGCACATTCTGTTAATGGAAGTATAATTGGAAAGTTGTTTAAAATGGCATGCTTTATCTGAATAATGAAAGTTTAATTTTGACTTGAGTGTCCCTTTAAGTATACTCACACACTGTGATAAAAGCAGTGCACATTCACAGATCAGTGATATCGTTTTCTTAACAAAACTGTGTTCTGCAGTTTAGGACGCACAATGCAGGAGCTGTATGTCTTTGCAGTGGCTGCGTTGCCCTATAGTTTTGAGGGCTTTTTTTATGTTATGTAACATACTGTGTAAAACTTCAAATGTGTTGTTTCTGTTTTCTATTCTCTAAGCTAATCCAAAGTGCAACGTACAACTGTCAAAAAGACAGTAGCATCACTAATCTGTGAAAGCTCATTGGTTCTACCACGGGATGCAACGTGTTAAAACATGGAGGTGCCCAATATACAGAGCGTGATCCACTGGCTTCTGTAATGGGGTTTAAAAAGAGCTGCACAAACAAAAAAGAAAAATATAAAAACAGCAACAAAAAAGTACCACCAAAGTTCAACAGATATTAAGCATTTTTTTGGTCTTTTTATGTGATTTGAACTATTTATAAGAAATATATTTCGCTACAACCATCTATTGAATACTGTACAAATATGACATCTAGTCTATATTAAAAACTAAGCTCTAGGTGCCATGGCAGAAAAATTAAACTGACCTCTAACGTATGAAATCACTTTACAAAGGAGGGGCCGCACTGGATTTTACTTTTTCATTTTCAGAAGCAGGGAAAAAATAGAAAACTTTACTTATGGAAACAAATTAGAACTTAAACTAAGCAATGTGTTAGCAAGTTGTATGCTGTTCCCTATGCCTTTCCAATTTCCACAAACCTACACATTCACAAAGATCCAGAAATATACACACTGGCACTTCAGAGAGAGGGTAATAAATGAGCCAGGTGCAGAAGAGCGATAAACTGTTCTCAATGTCAGCTGTAGCTGTCAGTCATGTGGGTGGGGACTATTTTGCAAATGGGGTGATGTAGAGGAGTTTGATTCTGTAGAGAAGCTAAAAGTCAGATAAATAAGGACAAGATGTAATCTTGAATTGTAGGAAGTCAAAGAACCAGCCTCTGTAACCGTCAAGCATAAGCAGTTCAAATGAAGTCCCACCTTCCTAGTGATGTAGCGTCCTATAAAAAAACAAAAAAAAAAACAAACAAAAAAAACACACACGACGTACACTTCACCACATCGTTTGGCTTTTATCAAGAATATCCTTGAAACTCAGATAAAAACTCTGGTCTGAAACTTGGATCTACCTATAAACAGATTCTGCTTTAGTTACTACTGTAATTTTAACAACCAATAATTTGGTGGAATAATGCACACAGTATTAAAGAGGGTGACGTGAGAATTTTTTTCCTGCATTTGTTGGATTGATTGACTTGAAAGGGTATGCAGTACAGATTAAGCATTTACACCATGGGATAAAGACTTGCTGATAGAAATAATTCACTACTTTGATGTGGTTTAGAAAATTATTCTGAAGACCGATAGTTAACTGACAAATGATCTACAACGTCAAACAATAAGCCAGAGGTTGAGAATGATGCTCATAATTGCAGATATAGAAAGGTCTACATTGAATTGAGCATTTTAATTTGAAATAGAAGCATTTTGCCATTTTGTTGTTACTGTTTTTTCTGCAGCATACGCACATATCCTGTGAGGAACCATGCAACAGTATTCAAACACCACATCTTTGCAGAGAGTCAGAGGTTGTTTGTATGACACAAATTATGTCTTCACAGAAGCAATACACACCATTGTCAGCTCTCTGAGCAGGCATAGTGTTTGAATCCTGTGCATAGGCCCTCACAGGATATGTGCGTATCCCGCATAAAAACAGTAATAACTTACTAGAAGCATTTTGCAAATGGATTGATATTGCAAACATTCTTTTATTTCAAATTAAAATGTATTTATGTACATTTCTTTTTTGACTTTTCTTCAAAACTCCCCCGCCCCAAGACCCAGTGCAATGATACCATACACATACCTTTGCGACCCTATTTTTATGCTTGGCCTGAAAATTTCTTCAGTAATATACAACAAGATAGCTTAAATTTTTGGAAACGTGACCAAAAAGGTTTGCATACTTTATTCCTAATTGTAGTCAAACTTGAAAGTAAGTGTGTGTGTGTGTGTGTATGTATGTGTGTATGTGTGTATGTATGTGTGTATGTATGTATGTGTGTATGTATATATGTATGTATGTATGTGTGTGTGTGTCGCAAAAGGTAATACACACGCACCACACTCACATACAACACATGAAATAATCCAAAAGAATGATCCTCAGCACCTTTCAATGAATATAATGTCCTTTATTGAATACACATAAATGGATAGTTATGCTCTCCGTTTATGTGAATTCAATAAAGGACATTTTATTCATTGAAATGTGCTGAGGATCATTCTTTTGAATTATTGTGTGGCTGGAGGTCGCCAGCTTTTACCTGCGTGTGCCTAGCCGGATAAGGCTCTACCTGGGGTTGCTGGTCTCACTTTGGATTGTTTATACAACACATGCACACACTTTCCTACAACAAACACAATTGGCAACCCAGTAAACATGGTGTTGTGACCCAGTAATGTGTCCTGGACAGTATACTCCAGAATTGTTATTTTTTTAAAGATAAATAATTCCTTTATTACCCATAGCCAAGTTCTGCATAACAACCACTGTTATAGTAATATACTTTTTACCCCTGTTATTACCTTGTATCTAAGCATCTGCAGACTGCCCCCTTATTTCAGTTCTTTTGACAAACATGCCAATCAGTGCTGACTCAAATAACATTGTGCTCACTCCCATGGGGTTATCTAGATGGTACACAAACTAGCGCTGTCTAACTGTGAAAAACTGTAACTATGTCTGAGATAAGAGGTGGCCTTCAAGGGCTTAGCATTTCAACAAAGAAATCCAAGAGAACAACGCAAATTTGATTAAAAAGTTGTTTAAAATGTCATGCCCTACCGGAATCATGAAATCAATTTTCACTAGACTGTCCCTTTAACAGATATCTTTGTTCTCTTACACAGTTTCCATACACATTTGTCGGTGTGTGTGACATCCCAACAATTCAATGTACGTAATGAGAACGGAGAGCCATATAGGCTAGGAGAGACTTACGGCCTGCAGGGAGAGGGAAGTTCCTGGGTCTGCAACAATGTTGCTGTTTGAGGGTAGTGTCACTCCTACCTTTTAAGAAGGCTCTGCACCAGGCTTGGGGCCTCTACTTCCTTTGGGACAGCTGCAAGTATTTTCCCTCCCTCCCACCCTGACTCTGGTTTGGCAGTGCTAGTATTAAGGCTGCGGTTATAGGTTCTAGCACACAACCCCATGGCGAAGTAAGGGTTAATCGAGCCATTCTTCATAAGTCCAGGGCCCAGAATGTTAGTTTTCCTTGTTAGGGAACCGGCACTAAACGGCAGGTACCAGCAAGGACCCCTAAGGGTTGAAGCGCATAATTTTACACTCTGAAGGCGGGAGGTCATGACCTGTTCCATTGCAGATTGAGAGGTTGGGGTGGAGTAATGGCCAGACGGCAAAGGCTGGGCAACGCCTTAGGTAATTCCGAGGAACCCCGCCTTTGTTTTTGGGTCTTTGCAATTCCCGATAACCTCATTGCCTCTATCCCGATCTGAGTTTTCCCCTCGTTGCTGCCTTTGACCTCCTGTCGTGTTGAGGCTAATTTAGAACTCACTTGCCGCGATCCAAGTTTGCAGCCGGTTTTATGGTTGTCCGTTTTAAAGTTGTAATTAAATAAAATTGCCAGCAATGGTTTTATCCGCCACTCTCGTGTCACTGTTTTAGTCAAGTTCTTAGTTAAAATGTTAAGTTAACGAAGTATGAATTGCCACCTTATCTGGTAGCGACCAGCTAGGCCTTTTACCCTTATGCTATTATTGTAAAAAATTGCTAATACAATCAAAACTTAAGGAGGACCATTAAGTATTAGAATTGCATAATCAAGTACATAATAAAAAGATATTGCCTAAATCAGTTGTGATCTATAGCACACAATTAAAAAGGGAGCTGGTACCTCAGTGTGGAAATGGAAAAAAAAAACAAAAACAAAAAAAACACATACTCCAAAAATGAGCAGCTTTCCTTGTACAATTGTTTGTAAATGGTTTCCATCTGTAAAAGAGCTAGTGCAAACAAACATTTGTTAAAGATAAACCCATGATAATGCATGTCAAACAATATATGGCAGCAATGTATAATATTGTTACAAACATTATTGCAAACCCTTTCGGCAGGCTTTACCTGCCTACGACTGCAGGTTCACGCATGAGAACCTGCAGTCTGTATTTAACAAGCAGCCTGGGGAGATTGACAGCTCCTGCCCGCACGTGATTGGCTGTGTGTCTTGTCCGCCGCAGTTTGATAAATCAACCCCATTATACTCAATATATGTGAACCCTCCTGAACCTACCTAGGTATACTCTTGAAAAATTGTATCAAAAGAACAAATAATCACATACTACACCACAACTAGACAACATATTTGTAAATGCTTAATATAAATTGCTGTACTGAAGGGACCTACAAACATTATTGAAAACATTCATGACATATAATACTTAAAGGGACACTAAACCCAAATTTTTTCTTTCACGATTCCGATAGAGCATGTAATTTTAAGCAACTTTCTAATGTACTCCTATTATCACTTGTTCTTTGTTCTCTTGCTATCTTTATTTAAAAAGCAGGAATGTGATGCATAGGATCTGGCCCATTTTTGGTTGAGGACCTAGGTTATGCTTGCTTACTGGTGGGTAAATGTAAGCCTCCAATAAGCAAGCACTATCCATTGTGCTGAACCTAAAATGGGCTGGCTGCTAAGAATTACATTCCTGCTTTTAAAATAAAGATAGCAAGTGAATGAAGAAAAATTGATAATAGGAGTAAATTAGAAAGTTGATTAAATTTCATGCTGTATCTGAATCATGAAAGAAAAAAATGTGGGTTCAGTGTCCCTTTAATATATGTGACCTCTCCTGAACCTAACAGGTATGCTTTTGAACAAAGGATATCAAAAGAACAAATACCACATACTAGTCAATGTTTGATATAAAAATTGAGTAGGAAGGTTCCAGGTCCCTTCAGTACAGCAAGTAATAGCTAATAAAGCCCTTTCATGAATTCGCCATGCAAAAATAATCCAAAGACATCTCATGGACTTGAGTCCATTTGAAAAATTTTAAAAAAATTGTTAGCCAATTAGGATCCACATATCCATGTATCTACCACTGATGTGAACCAATCTTGTAGTGGAACAAGAGCCTAAAAGAATCCATTTATTTACTGGCAAATTAGGTAGAGGACTTTAAATGAAAGGTAGTTTTCAGCATAGTCTGTATTTTGGATTTAAATAATAGAAAACGTTTATCACAATGCAATAATAATCTGGTTTGTAATCTTCATTTCAGTCACTAAACGGGCAAGTGAGCATCACACAATTAGTCATGCGTAGAAAAAGAGAAAGTGATAAAATCAACTGTGAAAAATCAGAAGGGGCAGCTGTGGCGCTTGGGAAGGATAATTAATCTGATAAATCAGGAACCAGCAGCTGGAGATCCATACCATGAAATCGCCAACTGTGTAGAAGAATTAACTGAATAGTTTGACAATTCTGATATTATGGAGGTGTAGAATGATTGCCATAAAAGGAAGTAAATATTTTAAAATGTGCTTGTTCCACACTCCCTAGAAAAGGACAAAAACCTAGGTTACAGAATTTGCTTTTTGGGCTCTCATAGAAGTATGGGGCAAGCATAAAAAGAACACACACCACTTACACAAAAGCTAAGAGTGTTTAAGGTCCCGTTAATGCTATAGCCTTTCCCAGTCAGAATTACTAGTGGGGGGAGGAGAGACCTCAGACACAAGTATCAGAATAGTAGGAAATAGGAAATGAGCTTGCAGCTCCAGGGTATTGTCATGGAAGGGACAGAACAGACATTTCATTAAAAAACAGCAGGACCATTTGCACACAGGAGGTGAAAGGGGTTAATAGTGCATGTGTCTTTGGCAAGGAGCAATTTCCATAAAAGTTGCCACCACTCATACTATAATCATAATAAGGCCTGTCTGTGATGGGGAAAAATACAATACTTCCTACCTGAATAAAATCCTTACGGCATAACAGTCTTTACAATTTTAAAAAAGGACAAAATACACTAAATGTGCACCAAATAGTTATAACTATGTATGTTTTTATAGGTTTGTATATAAAAAGGTGCAAAGATACTATGATGCTGCTTGTCATTATTTCAGAAACATGTAAAATTGCAACAGATTAAGAGAAGCAGATAAATAAGACAATATAAACATTATATATATATATATATATATATATATATATATAAAATTTATGTCCAATTTACTTTGTTCTTTTGGTATCCTTTGCTGAAAAGCATACCTAGGTAGGCTCTGGAGCAGCTTTACTGAGATCTAGCTGCTGATTGGCTGCAACACATATGTTCCTTGTTGTTATTGGCTGACCCAAAGTTTTCGGTTAGCACCCAGCTGTGCATTACTGGTCCTTCAACAAAGAATACCAAGAGAATAGAAGTAAATAGAAAGTTTATTACAATTTAAACCATTAAAAGATTTTGACTCTCATGCCCCTTTATTAATCTTCAGCAGTGGCCTCACCTCAACCAGCATCCCCCACCAGCATAATGGTTGGCCCTCACAGTAGTCTACCTCTCTACCCAGGCACTGCAGCAGCTCCAGCCGGCCCACGTCATGCACCGCCCACAAATCTACCTTAGGTCTTCCTAAAGTGTCCGTTCCCCCCCCCCCCCGAACAAATATTCAGGAGAAAAGCAAAAATTCATAAAAATATAATTTAATACTGGATCAGAAGCAGAATCAATAATAAAGTGCAGAGTGTTTGTTACAGAAGTCATGTGACAGAGCACGACTTTACAGGAATGATAGCCCATTCATGGAATAGACTTCCAGCAGAGTGGGTAGGAAAATACAGCAAATGTTATCAAGAATGCCTGGGATATGCACAAGCCTATACTTTGGATATTAACACAAGCAGATGACATGGGCCATCTGGTTCGTATCTACTGTCAACATGAATGCTTTTAGTTTAGCCAACACCTCTAAACATGTTATGATCTAGAACAGCTTTTATCCTTATCCAGCAACCAACATAACACCATTTTTATTCCACTTCCTTTACTAATATACCTAAATACTATTATTAAAGGGACATGATGAACCTGAAATAATTCAATCATCTATTTTTTGTAAATATACTATGTATTGCCAGTTCATTGCAGCTCTGGAGCCAGCAAACTATGCATATCAAAGAACGTTCTTATTGCAGTTTATGCCCCATAAAATAAAATATACATACATCATGGTAGCAGATCCATGGCACACAAATATTTAAAAAAAAACTCCATTATCAAATTAACTTGATACTGTGTTGTACTGACATTTTATGCGTTTTTATAATCTATCTATAGAAGTACCATGATTAGTAGGTTACATGACTTTCTATACAGAGGATCACTTCTGATGCTTTACAAGAAAAAGGCATACTAGTTAGTACTACAACTCTTTTTGATGTCATTTTAACACATCAAATCATACCTTATTTTAGGAAGTGAGTTACATGCAATCTATGCCATGTACTTGTGGCATAAACTAAACGCACCATTATTTTCTGTAACTCTCTAATGTGTGGTATGGTGTGGCCCAAAATTAATCTACCACTGTGTTAATCATACCATTTACTCCTTCTTACTCTCTACTGATTGTACTAATGGCAATACCATGAACACAAGTTTTTATTTTTTTTACATTTTCACATTGCCACTTAAATGGACAGTAAACACCTTGAAATTATAAATAGATTATTACCATGTTTACACCCACAAAAGTACCGCTTGGAACCCACAAAAGCAACAGATACGGTCACTGAGGCTCAGCATTATGACCTTGCTGGGTGACTAGTGCTGCAGAATAGTTAAGCCAGGGGTTGACAAATCTGCCCAAAATTTTATGAGCCTGTTGGAATATGCCAGACATATTGATATAGATATATGGAGAATAACCCAAAAAGTTAGGAGCCAGGAGTAAAAGTGGCTCCTTGGGTTTGTTGAGTTAGGGGTTAAAAGGGACATTAAACCCAAAAAAATTCTCTCATGATTTAGATAGAGGATACAATTTTTAAAAAGTTTCCAATTTACTTCTATTATCAAATTTATTTCACTCATGTTAATCTTTGTTGAAGAGATACATAGGTAGGTAGTGTGCACATCCCTGAAGCCCTACATGACAGGAAATAGTGCTGCCATCTAGTGCCCCTGCTAATGTATAACATTGTTGCAAAACTGCTGCTATATAGTGCTGCAGACACGTGCACACTCTTGAGCTTACATTTCTGCTTTTCAAATAAAAATAACAAGAAAACGAAGAAAATATGATAATAGAAGTAAATTAGAAAGTTGTTTAAAATTTGATGTTCCATCTAAAGCATCAGTTTATACACAGGACAGTTCTCTGGTGCACTGAAGGGGAAGTGTTGGTGCAAGCTCACTAGTCTTAAAATTAGAGCGTGTAGTTGTTCCACCATAGCCACAGTGGCCCTTAAATAACTAACCAATTGTTATAATTCAGGTCACATACAGGGTTATTTTAAACCCCGATTTGAAACAGTCTCCTTCCTCTTCATGGATGTATTATTTATTGCTAGGAAAAAGCTACAGATTCAGTATTTTCCTGTGCTACTACTTTAAGGTCAACAAATATTTTAAGTAAGGGATGGCCAATAAGCAACCCACTGACAACTACTGCCCATTAGTTTCTGTGGCCCAGGCTCAGATTTGCCTTACATCAGGCATGCCAGGCTAATGCCCGGTTGGACCGCTGCTGCAGGCAGCGCCACACAGCGTTTACATCACAAAGCAGCTCTTCTTTGGTGGCCAGGCCAATACATATCCCTCAGTGTCTGCCACCGTCGCTGAACCCAGCTCCCTCAAGGTAAAACTACAGCTGCATTTCTTACCCAGGGCCGGCACCAGCAAAGCACTTGTCTGGACTTCCCAAATGTCCAGTGACTCTTCTTTCAACTATATATTATAAAATGTACTGTGTCTGAATATACAAGTCTACAACTGTCTGCATATACTATGTCTGGATGCATAAATTAAAAACAAAAGTTGTCTCATACATACACACATTATATATATATATATATATATATATATATATATATATATATATATATATATATATTATATATATACACACACATATACACACACACACATATACATACACGCACAGTACATTTTATAAGGATTTATTACTTTTAAATCAGAGTTTTGCATTACTAATCTGGGCTTGCAGGTAAGTTTAGGGACTCCAGCTTAACTCCTTAAATTATATTTATTTATACAGTTTGATTTTTTAAATGTAGGATTGTCTGTTATTTATTTTTTTTGAAATGCAAAATAAAAAAAAATTAAAAAAGTACAGTTTTATAAAACTGGATAAAGCTTTCACAATTATTGCTATTTACGTTTTGTGTGTGTATGTATGTTTTTTTTTTGTTTTGTTTTTTTTAATTATCTATTCGCAAGCATTAGACTGTAGGTGTGTAAAAGCCCCTCAGCTGTGGATACCCACAATAGTACAATTTCTGGGTATGGGTAAAAGCCGGATCTTGCCAGATCCATACCTAATTAAGACAAATACACACAAATTTAATTGTTTTCCACACAAACACATCCAGACACTTCTGTATACAACAACAACATTTTACTGAAAAACATTTGGGTCCTTTCAGAACCAGCACTTTTTTTTATAGAAAAACTGCTGGATCCTGCCGAATCCATGCCTAATTTAGACAAATACACACAAATTTAATTGTTTTCCACACACTTCTGTATCTAACAACATTTTAGTCCTTTCAGAACCAACACTTTTTTACATGAAAACAGCTGGATCCATGCCTAATTTAGATAGATACACACAAATTTAAGTGTTTTCCACACAAACACATCCAGACACTTCTGGATCCATAAATATTTTACACAAAAACATTTGGGTCCTTTCAGAACCAACACTTTTCAGAAAAACAGACAGATCCTGCTGGATCCATGCGTAATTTAGACAGATATACACAAGTGTAAGTGTTTTCCACACAAACACATCCAGACACTTCGTATCCTTCAATATTTTACACCAAAACATCTGTGTCCTTTTAGAACCAACACTTTGTTTTGCTTCAAAACATCCGGATCCTGTCAGATTCATGTCTAATTTAGACAGATATCCTCAAATTTAAATATTTTCTATACAAACACTTCCAGACACTTCTTTATCCAATAATATTTTGCACAAATACATCTGCGTCCTTTCAGAACCAACACTTTTTTTTACAGAAAACCACAGTATCCATGCCTAATTTAGGCAGATATACACAAATGTGTTTTCCACACAAATACATACAGAAACTTGTGGATCCAGCAATATTTTACAAAAAAAAAACAAAACACATCTGGTCCTTTTAAGAACCAACACTTTTTTTTACCCAAAAACAACCAGATCCTGCTAGATCCATGTCTAATTTAGACAGATATACACAAATGTAAGTGTTTTCCACACAAATACCTCCAGATACTTCTGTTCCATCACTATTTTACACAAAGCCATCTGGGTCCTTTCAGAACAAACACATTTGTTTTTACACAAAAATAATCTGAACCTACCATATCCATGTCTTATTTAGACACATATACACAAATTTAATTTTTGTCCACACAAACACATCCATCTAGATCCTTTCAGAACCAACAGTTTTTTTTACAGCAAAACTGTTGGTTCTAAAAAGGACCCAAATGTTTTTGAGTAAAATGTTGGAAAATATATTTTTTTTTCCCCCAATTACTATTTAACTCTTAAGCCAGGTCAGCAAAATGTGTACAATGTCTGCAACCAAAAATGTCTAGTAGAAATGGGGGGAGAGAACCACAAAAACTGCAACATGTAGAACTATTAGATGTTGAGTCCAATAATTCTGGTTATTTGAGAAAGTTTTTTTCTTGTTAAATTATACAAGAAAATGACATTTAATTGGTCATCTTTGCTAGACCTGTCTCCTTCCAAAGTTTTATGGAAAGTGAAATACAGAAAGCAAAGTTTACAAACTAGACACCTGTTACATATCAAAAGAAGAGTGGAGATTTTTTTTAAAAAACACAAAACTAAGAATTACATCAACCACAGACAATATATTTGTGTCTAACAAATATTAAGCTTTTCTGTTCATCATCCCAAATCTGGACATTTATATTCCTTGTTACATGTAAAGTGCAAGCTCTATAAACAAAGAATGCATGATACTTGTATGATAACAACTTCAAGTTGGCAACTATGAATAGTAAGGAGGTTAGCTCAAATCCAGGGATTGTTCATTCCTATACTGCACAGAAATCGGGTGATACTGTGGTTGCGAGCATCAGACAATTACCTCCTTATTTCCCAGGCGTACATGACACTCCCTTCTCAACCCTAGGGGCACAGACGCTGCCTAGGGTGAGATGTGATCCTACAAACTCAAAGCATACAGGGTCCTTTCTACTCTGTGCCGCCTCTGCTCCTGAGTATGCCACCAAGAGCACGCAATTAACCCCTACACAGACACAGCCCTGTGTGGAACCGCCCTAGGAACATTCCATATGGAGGCAGCATTGGAGTGAGGTCATGTGGAGCTGGAGACCCCATTCACATACTGTTTACAGACTTGAAAGTATCAGGGTTATCTTTTTTTTCCCAAAATGTCATTATTTCCAGTAGTTACCATTGTGCACAAACTGGTATGTCCGGCAGAAGCAAAGCCACAGATATATTGATCTGATCTTCCTCTATGTATCCTATCAACCCCTCTTGCCCACAACTCTAGCAAACACTTCACCTTTAAATATTCACACATTTGTTCAACATTGTTCTATTTTTCAGAAGAAATCTATGATAAAAAGGCTTCTGATCACCATGCTTTAAAGTGATGGAAACTCTCCCATTTTTAAAATCAGATCTTAAATGTTAGTGATATTTTAGATGGAGTTTCATTCATCAGTTGTAATGAAGATGCGCTACAACTTACTTTTTAATATAGATACAAAATGCAAATACCCTGTGCTCCGCTGACCACTTCAAAACTAAATTTTTCTGTGAGCCAACGGTTTGAATTGTTCTCCAATCAGCGCTTTAGCTACAACAAAAAGGTGCCCAAAGGGGAGAGCGCTGATTGGAGAACAGTTCAAAATATATATATATACACACACACACACAATAGAAATATTCAATTAACATTTCACTCATAATTGAGTTCCCGACAAAAAAAAAAAAAAAAAAAAAAAAAAAGTTTCAAATTATGTGTAGTCATTGTTTTGTTTACATTTATTTTCCTTTTTCTGAAAATTAGCTATAAAAGCTGTGGTCTTCCATTCAAGCAGATATCAGATTCCTCACCCAACTACATGATATATAGTGATTGCTTGATCAATGCAGGCACTCTCTCATATTCATCCATAATTGGTCAGAATAAAGGAGATATGATAAACACTCAAGAAGCTTTTCAAGGAATATGTCTCCGTACTGCAAACCAACGCAAAATGTGCTAACAAAAATGACTGCTTAAATGCTTGATAAACATTTAATTCTGTAAGCAGATCTTTTGCAACGCAGTAATTAAATTAGGGATATATATTTCAAACACAATTGTATTTATGGTATAAAGAGGATTACATTTTTGGAAAAGAAAAAATAAATAAATTCATCCAGTTGGCTACAAAATACAAACAAGTTAGTGGCTTGTTAGACTTAGGGCAAGATTGATCAATTTGCGAGTGGACATGATTCATGTTGTGAACCCGTCTGCATTTGACTAGAGATTGTAGGGCGGTTTTGTTCCCCATATTTAACATTGCACGGCCGAACACTTGTGCAATGCCGCCCCCTACCCTCATGCAATAAATTGCTTGAGAGTAGGGGTCAATAACCTGTGCCAAATAAAGCTGGGGTGATTTCCACCAGCCAAATCCAAATTGGCAAGAAAGTTTATGAAGCAGCGGTTTAAACCACCGCTTCATAAACATCAGTTGCAGGCTCAAATGAGCGAGCCTGCAACTGGTCAGGGCATTCGCATCATGATAAATCTTGTCCATTATATTATGTCCTATGAAATACATTGTTTTGCAGTCCGTCACTGTAAAGTATAGTAGAAACAAGTGAGAAATATTTGCACCTCCACAATGAGAGGCTGTTCCATTATTAGTTTTTAGATAACGCAATGTCACAACACTAAATGCTGTCCAGTCTGCTTACAAAATGGTGCCAATCTAGACAAGCCATTAAACTTAAAGTGTTTAAGAATTAAAATCCTGAATGGGCTCCTAATGAGACTTTGCTGGGGGCCTGAAATAGGAGTATCATGGCAATGTATAGTGGGGCAGAGCGTACGTTACACCAGTGCAAATAAAAGATATATGCCTCAGTAGAAGATGGAGTGAAAGGCAGAAGTAAATTATGCACATGCCTCATAATTGTCCCTATTTTAGGTAAATCTCAAATCCTTCTAAAAACTAACAACATAAACTGTAAATTTCAATCTCACACAATGACTTAACAATAAATAATATTTCTCTGTGTCTATCCTGTGTTTTTGTGTTTCTCTCAACTCATGAAAAAAGGCCAAGAGCGTTTGTAGAGAACTCAAATTCACAAAGTTTGCAGCAGGGGATGCGACTGAAGTATACAAAGAGAAAGAGACATCCAACTTCAAAATGATTAACTATTACTCGTTGGCAACATGACATATGAATGTACCATTTAAAAATCAGAAGAGTCTTTACCAGAGGTCAACAGTCAGCATAAGTGCTGCACTGAGGGCTAATACAGCTGTTGAAGCCATGCTTGTCAAATTTCTGCCAGGCTGCAAGACAATCTGGCAGCCATGCACAGAGATATTCCCCTTCACTCCACCCTGCACATTCCCTGTGCACAGTGATTGAAGGACAACATAACATGCTCACAGCAGATAGCAACCAGACAGCCCATGGGTTGTTAAGGAATAGGGAAAAACATTTTATTTAGATGATTATTAAATATTTGTTCTTTATTAATAGCCCACGTTGATTTGGTAACTTTACAGCATTATTTATACCTACAGCTAAGATGATATGGAAGTGATACCGTTAAAATGGCATTAAACCTATTTTTTTCTTTAATCCAATAGACGCTAATTTAAAATCTAATTACTTGTTCAATGTATGGTATCTTCAGAAATGCTTCCTCTACTCTGCACCAAGACACCCAGTAGGTTTTGTAAAAAGATATTTAAAAAAAAATAGTGGCAGCTACATATTTATCAGCTGACTAAATAAACTATGCACAATGAAGTAGCTGAAATATAAAAAAATAAGTTATAAAGAATGACTATACATGCATTTATATTAATCTGCCGATTACATAATGTATACTTTATAGCTGTTGTGCCCATTTAAGGTTGCTAAATAAATATTATTCTAATTAAGTTTTCCTTACTGAATTCTGGAAAGACTTTTCCTCTGGGACTTTGTGCTACTTTGAAATGAGATTTAATTTAGGCTTAATCACAACAGCCTATAAGGAATGTCAGTAATAACCAAAATGGTTTAGGACAAAAACTACAGAACTAATCAAAATGTTAGAAGAAAGAATTAAAGGGAGATAGAACTGCAGTAATAAGATATTGTGAGTTAATAGCTGTGTTCAGCACTCGTACTATACCCCATTGCCAGTTTGGAGTGGAAGTATGTATGTAACCACTTTGCACAGGTTAAACATAGGTATAGTCAAGCAGTAGTGCAATAAGAAAATGCTCCAATGCATTAGAGCATTTTCTTGCTGCAGATTTGTGCCTCTTTCTAAGATTCCTCTGAAAATTATTACACTTTGAACGTTTTTTTAAGAGACTTCAAGTTTAGGGTATGTGTTTGTTATCAGATCCAACATCTACCACATTTTATAGAGTGCATCATTTAAAACATTATATATCAACCTCTGAAATAGGTAACACTTAATATACAGGGACGAAACTACAGGGGTTGCAGAGGTCACAATTGTGACTGGGCCCCCAAGGGTGGTGGCCCAGCTTAAAAAAAAAAAAAAAAAAAAAAAAAAAAAATTACCTGCACTGATGTCATGCAAGTGTGACATGATGCTTCACTAGTGTCTCTGACTACAGGGGTTAGTGTTTCTGTTTTACCCATTGGTGTTTATGTGTTTGTGTGCATTTATGCATGTATGTGTGTGTATGTTTGTGGAACCAGCAAATTACAGACCTTTTTTTTACTACAGCATGGGGGGGCGGGGGGTAAACAGTGTCAGTCTATACAGTACGAGGAGGGGGCTGGACCATGTCAAAGACTACTGTGGTCACTTTATAAAGTACTGGGGCGGGTAGGGTCAGGCCAGCCATCTCACCAGCAGATTACAGACTATTTCACTGACTCACTATATACAGTACTGGTAGGTTAAACAGTGTCACTATATACAGTAATAGGGGGTCAGACCATCTCACAGACTGTGGGCACAGAGTACCTCCTTTTGCAGACATGTAATCTGATTCACATTTTTTTTTTCTGTGTTAAATGATAAAAAATAATAAAAAAAAAATAATGATATGTATCAAATTCACTTTTTTTTTTTTGGGGGGGGGCCTTCTTAGATTCTTGCATGTGGGCCCTGTGGTTTCTAGTTACGCCTCTGATAATATATATGCATGTAATAAAAATATTTAAAAATGGTTAAAAAGCTTTGCAAAACAGTAGCATAAATTCCTAATCACTCCATAAATTTCAGTGATTTATTTTGTTTAGTCTTATTTTAGGGGGGCATAACATCTAAATTGGTCTGTGATAGCATTTTATTTGTAAGTTAATGTTCAAGTGCTTGCTAAATGCATAGCCAACGTCACATAGCACACTTCCAGGTACAATGCATTGTTTATTCTGATTGGCCATATCCTGATTTCCCAGACCTAACTGTTTTCATAGTGTGTCATTGATTGCTGGTTTGCCAAAAGAATTTACCATTTCTGTCTTCACAATAGTGGTGTAGTCTTAGGGATGTGAATAATCTGGGGAGATATCTGAACATAGTATTATGCATTTCATTTTTTTGCTTGCTTTCTAAAATATGACTATGCTGCAAGGCTGTAACTATTCCAAATGGATATTTAAAAAAAAAAATGCTTATTTAAATGAAAAATCATTTAAAGGGACAGTAAAGTTGAATGTTTGGTCTCCTGGTATCCTTTGTTGAGAAGTAAACCTAGGCAGGTTCAGAAGCAGTGTTTGCAATAATTTATAACAATATTGTTACAAACACTGTAGCCATAAAATGCAAAAGACACAGAAAAATTCCTGAGCCTACCTAGGTTTACTCATGAACTAAGGATACCAAAAGAACAAAGCAGATTTAATAACATTTAAAATGGAAAATTGTTTTTTTTTTTGTTTGTTTTAAATTGGATGTTCTTTAAGAATCATGAAAGTTTAGTTTTTACTTTACTGTCTCTTTAGGAATTCAGAGCCCCTTTAACAGTATTTTAACAAGTTATCTCCATATCCTGCCTCGCTAGGTTTCTGTAAAACCACTTTTCCTTCGTTCTCTACACTCCTACAGTTTTGTGTGAGAGGGGGAAGCTCCCTAAAGGGATATTTCAAATGCTGGCAACTGTGCTGTTCCTACACAAGTATTTCCTGCTATAACATAACTCTGAAGGCTGGATTTGTAGAAACAAAAGGAATCTCTTACACAGAAAGAAATCTGCTCATTAACGGATTTAACAAAAAAACAAAAATCACATAATTAATATGGAATGCTGCAACTAATTTCGATTAAATGGTTCCCATATAGAGATCTTGCATGAAAGCAAGTTGGTATCATTCAAGTTGTAAAAACTTTAAACAGGAAATGTTCCATCTTAACAATCCAACTTTTTAACAGGCCATATACCAATGTAAGCGTGAGGTTAAGATAGGAATTTTAACTTGTAGGAATGCTCAGTGTAAAGTAAAAGAAACCATCTAGTAAGTAAAAGTATTAATAACTGGGAAAAGATTTTGAACACAATAAGTAATGATTTAATATTGGAATGTTGCGATAATACCAACTTTATATAAAGAGTAGTGGATACATGGAATTGCAGGCCATAGGCAGAGGTAGGAAAAATGCAAAAATCAGAAACCCTATGGTTTGCATATGGTTAATGGCTCCTGAATAATTAGTCAGAAAACTGTGCATATAAAGATTTTTTTGTAATTTTAAAATATTTTTCTGTTTTACATAAACAACATTTATTTTATCATTACAAGTAACTAAGTGTGATGGAATAAAATTAGATTAATACACATATAGTTATATTCATTAATAATTTAACTAATTTCATTACCAATTATGTAGCAATAAATAAACATAATTTGACACATTTCAAAATACCCCGATATTAAAAGCATCATACAAATGTCTGCATTACCTATAAATCCTATTTGTATCATTTCATATACGTTATTGCAGGCACTGAGTGTTCCTAGAGAGCTTTGTAAAGAAACGGATTGACTCACTACAAGTAAATTACCTCTCACACAAATCAGAAGCCATTTAGATTTTTTTTTTTTTTTTTTAGGATCTATCTCGCTGCTTCTCTTAAAAGTTAGTCACACCCTATACTTTATCCCATCTAAACTTACAATGTGGTCCAATTTTCAACACATAAGAGGATTTCTTTAAAACACTAATTTGCAGTTTTATACCTATAAAATATGTATGTTTCTGGTTACACTATCTTGGAAATTTTTTATTTTAGATAACATAAATGAATTCACACATATTTAACCCCTTTACTGCCATAGGATGCAGCAGAACAGATGCTTTGGCATTAAGTGGGTCAAATTATAAGACCACAAATAAAAAAGAAATAGTGATAGTCTTACCATTTTTGCTCCTTCTAGTCCTGATTCTATTCATGTGGCTGTTCCCCAGTTGTGGAGGATAAAATCCTGGCTAGGGCTGAGCCTGCACATATAGGGAGACTCCTACACAGTGTAGAGCATCTGGCCTGCTGACCTCACTATACTGCTGCCTTCCTCTAAGAACAAATGTTCTATCCACACTCTGAGAGCACTGGGACGGCCCATAGGGTGGGGAAAAGGAAAAAAAATCTGGGGGGAGAGTGTGTTTCTGAAGGCTGCTTTTAACCTCTACATTACCAGACTAAGTTATATTACATTGCAAAGTAATTTAGGCTTTAGAATTGTTCCTGAAAATATTTGTAAGAAACCCCCCTTCACTAACAAATGATTAAAGTATATTGTCATTATATGTGTCATCCACAGTGTTGTCTGTGTGATGTATGCTAATGTAGTTCTGCACTTCATTTGTGTTATATATACTATTTTGTTAGTTCAGTAACAACAAATAGATTTTAGATTGTACGGGCAGTATTACAATAAAGAAAAATAACAACAATAATAATAATAATGTGCTCACATACATAGAACCTTACACATTTACTTTCAATGAGAAAAAAAAATGTATAGGATCAATTTAAATTATCTGACAAAAGCCACTAAACTGTTATATTTAAATTCAGTGCTACCTCTTGTTACTGATGACATCACATGATGTACATAACAAAATCAAACCTCCCATTGGAACTATATCCTTAACTGCGGCACATCTTGGTGCTGTAGCCTGAATAGATTGTTTCTTGGTTTACCTATGGGCATAGCCACTAGCAGTAATATAGTAATAATGCAGGAAGTGGTGCCAATACAATACAACTAGACCCCTTCCATCTTGCTTAAACCACTGAGTGCTTGTTACACTCACTGGCTTGGACAGTAAAAGTTGCATTTTCTTCCACCAGGATGACTTTCTAGGGTAGAGAGTACATGACAGTGGCTGGAATGGAAAGAAAAAAAATGGTCCACATGTACTGCAGAAGGCAATTCTGGGGCAACTGAGATTGCACCAGATCTTTATTATCAATGCAGAATGGTCCCACAAATCTCTCTTCTTTTTAGTTACCAAATTCTGCAGAGCAATTATAGTTTTCATTTTCAATATCAAATATTTCTTGTTCAGTGTCACAAAGTAAAATTACACAGTGTTACAATTTCTTATTCAGGATATTAATGTTATCTATTCAGCAACACAATATAAATGTTACAATTACTATTAATTTATTGAGCAGGTAAAATACACATGCATAGACATGATTATTATATTTTTTTAATAATAAAAAAAACTGTAATTAAAGGACCAGTAAAGTCAAAATTAAACTTTCATGATTCCGATAGAGCATGCAATTTTAATCAGCTTTCTAATTTACTCCTATTATAAATTTTTCTTCGTTCTCTTGATATCTTTATTTGAATGTAAGCTTAGGAGCCAGACCATTTTTTGTTCAGCACATGGGTAGCGCTTGCTGATTGGTGGCTACATTTAGACACCAATCAGCAACCGCTACCCAGGTGCTGAGCCAATAATGGGCTGGCTCCTATGGTTACATTCTTGCTTTTTCAAATAAATATACCAAGAGAACAAAGAAAAAATAATAATAGGAGTAAATTAGAAAGTTGCTTAAAATTGCATGCTCTATCTGAAAGTTTAATTTTGACTAAACTTTTCCTTTAAACAACTTTCCAATTTACATCTATCATCCAATATGCCTTATTCTCCTGGTATCATTTGTTGAAAAACATACCTAAGTAGGCTCAGAAGCAGCAATGCACTACCCAGTAGTTTAGTGCATTACTGCTCCTTTAACAAAGGATATCATGAAAGTGAAGCAAGTTTGATAACAGAAGTAAATTGGAAAGTTGTTTAAAATTATATGCTCTATCTGAATCATGAAAGAAAATGTTGGGTTTAATTTACCTTTAATTATAATTTTCCTATGTAATGGAACTTGGCATAATTGATAATGAAAATAATATGCAAAAAGAAATGATGATTTTAACAGAAAAGTAATCTATTTGTTCTGAAAAGATGTTGATGTTTTAAAGGGACAGTCAAGTCCAAACAAAACTTTCATGATTTAAATCGGGAATGTAATTTTAAACAACTTTCCAATTTAAATTATCACACATTTTGCTTTGTTCTCTTGGTATTCTTAGCTGAAAGCTAAACCTAGGAGGTTCATATGCTAATCTCTTAGACCTTGAAGACTGCCTCTAATCTGAATGCATTTTGACCACTAGAGGGCATTAGTTCATGTGTTTCATATAAATAACCTTAAGCTCATGCACGTGAAGTTACCCTGGAGTGAGCACTGATTGGCTAAAATGCAAGTCTGTCAAAAGAACTGAAATAAGGGGTAATCACAGAGGTAAAAAGTGTATTTCTATAACATTGTTAGTTATGCAAAACTGGGGAATGGGTAATAAAGGGATTATCTTTCTTTTTAAACAACAAAAATTCTGTTGTTGACTGTTACTTGAAGTTTGTACAGCATGCATTTTGTTGCTACATTCAAAATTAAAGTGTTAGAAGAAAATTTGATAATGGTGGCCTATTTATCAACCCTCTGTCGGACATGATCCGATCAGCGGATCATGTCCGACAGACATCGCTGAATGCAGAGAGCAATACGCTCTCCGCATTCAGCATTACACCAGCAGCTCTTGTGAAATGCTGGTGCAACGCCACCCCCTGCAGATTCACCGGAACTGCTGGTGCAATGATAAATGCCGACAGCGTATGCTGTCTGCATTTATCGATGTGCGGCGGACACGATTCGCTATAGCGGATCATGTCTGTCCGCACATACATAAATAGACCCCAAAATGTAAATGCTCTAATGCATGAAGGCATGTATTTTTTTCACTATAATAGTCCTTTAACATAAAACAGTCATTCAAGTATGAATTAAAAGGACATAATATCCTAATTTTTTCTTTCATGATTTAGACAGAACATGCAATTTTAAACAATTTTCCAATGTACTTCTATTATCTAATTTGCTTCATTCTCTTAGTATCCCTTGTTGAAAAGCAAATCTAAGTAGATTCAGGAGCAGAAATGCACTACTGAGAACTAGCTGTTGATTGGTGGTTGCTAATATATGCCTGTTGCCACTGTTTTAACTGATGTGTTCAGTTCCCAGTCGTGCATTACTGTTTTTTCAACAAAGGATACCAAGAGAATGAAGCAAATTTGAAAATAGAAGTAAAGTAGAAAGTTGTTTAGATTATTTTAGGAGCTAGGGATTTTTTTTTTTTTTATAGATATACAGAATAATGAAAAAGCTTAGGAGAGGAGCCATTTGTTACAAATGATAGAGAGACAGACAGATAGATAGATTAGATAGACAGACAGACAGATAGCTAGATAGATAGGTAAATAGACAGATGGAGCCTATTGCTGAGTCTGGTAATAGAGTAAATGTATTTCCTTTAAAGATAATTTGATTAATTATATTCAGAAGTAAATCTGGGAATGCATTTGTTTATAGAAACTTCTGATCTCTGTATAGGAAAAGGTCTGAAAACTTTATTATCTCTGCTTCCTATAGAATTATTAACCCATCTAGCATTCATATAGATGCAGTTTGTAACTAAAGGTATTTTTTTAAAGGGATATGAAACCCAACATTTTTCTTTCATGATTCAGAATTTACTTCTTTATAAATTTTTCTTTATTGTCTTGGTATCTTTTGTTGAAAAGCATGGGCGTATGTTTAGGAGCCGGCCCATTTCTGCAGCACTATATGGCAGCAGTTTTGCAAGAATGTTATCCATTTGCAAGAACACTAGATGGCAGTATTATTTCCTACCATGGAGTTTTCCAGATGCCTACCTAGGTATCTCTTCAACACAGATTATCATGGAAATGCAGACAATTTTATAAAAGAAGTAAATTAGAAAGTGTTTTTCAAATTGTATGCTCTGTCTGAATCATGAAAGAAAAAAATTGTGTTTTATATCCCTTTAACTGAAGCAATTAAAGGAATAGTCTAGTCAAAATTAGCATATTCATCATTCAGATAGAGAATGCAATTTTAAGCAACTTTGTAATTTACTCCTATTATCAATTTTTCTTTGTTCTCTTGGCATCTTTATTTGGATGTAAGCTTAGAACCCGGCCCATTTTTGGTTCAGCACCTGGGTAGCGCTTGCTGATTGGTGGCTACATGTAGACACCAATCAGAAAGTTCTACCAGGTTCTGAACCAAAAATGGGCTGGCTCATATACTTACATTCTTGCTTTTTCAAATAAAGATACCAAGTGAACAAAGAAAAAATGATAATAGGAGTAAATTAGAAAGTTGCTTAAAATTGCATTCTCTATCTCAGTGCTTTCCAAACTGTGTGTCGGGACACACTAGTGTGTCGGCAGCAGTGTGTAGGTGTGTCCCTGCTTCAGCACAATTTTTTTTAAATTGAATTCTTTTTTTTTAAATAGTTTTTTGGTTTCTCACTTTCTGCCTGCTTGCTACGCATATCACATGGTTGATACGTGATTGATACCTAGTGGTTCACAGATCATCTTAACCAATTGGCACAGCTAAGTGGGAACTGAAACTATTACCATTGGCGGATTTGGCTGCAAATTGGCTCCTGACTGCACATGTAGTCTCCTTAAAGGGACAGTATACTGTAAAATAGTTTTTCCCTTAATGTGTTTACAATTGCTTTTTTTTACCAACTGCAGAGTAAAAAATGTATGAAAATTAGCTTTTTAAGGTTTATTTCTGTATATTAAAGCTCTGATTTTGTGTTTTGAAGCCACAGCCTAATAAAATAGGTTGAGCGTGTAGGTATAATCAGATCTCATTACTGTATCACATTGTGCACATATACCTGCTTCTTTATCTTATATCTGTCCTTAAAACAATCACCAATACTTTGAGAGAACAATGGAAAATCAACATTTTATTACCTTCTCTCTGCTTTATCAAACTGGGAGTGTAATTTCTTCTGCTGGCTGTGTTTACAAAGCTTATCTATAGCTGGTACGCGCAGCCACAAACTTTCAGAATAGGTGGGGATACCACATGCTAAATTAACAATTTCAAATGCCAATATAAGGGTAAAGGAGCTACTTGTAAACAATTTAATACACTCCAGCAGGTAAAGTGGATCATTGGGAACAAATTAAAGGGGAGAACATTTTTGAGTAAACTGTCCCTTTAATTGGCTTGTGACTGCAAGTGTAGCCAGTGAGTGGGACAGCAGTGTGTTTGCAGCGTGGGCAGTAGTCAGTCAGACTCACAGAGCTCTGAGGGTGGCATCTTAAACGTTGAGCTGAAGTCAGAAGTCAGTGGGATTTTTTTGCAACTAGCTCACAGTAATGCATTGCTGCTCCTGCTCTTTATATATGGATAGGAAGTAGAAGCTTAAAAATGCTTGATGATGAAATGTGAGTGTCTTTATCTAGTATTACACCAAATATTCCGAAACTGTGTTCATTCCATCAACCTCATACATCCCATTAAAATAGTAAGTAGCTATTAGTGTTAAACTTTTTTTAATTCTTGCACATACTTACTGTTACATGTAAATACATTACGTTATTATATAATTTATGTATGTGTTTGTATCTCTTAAAACAAGTTAGTTTAACCTCCTTGTTACAGAAGCATTAGTTATTTTGTTGTGAAGAGCTTATTTCCCAGCAGCAATGCCTGAACCAGCAAGCCAGCGCCTAAGAAGGGCTCCAAGAAAACCGTAACAAGTATCATTTCATAAAGAGTTAACTCTTTTTTTTCAGCTTTTAGAAACTATTGCCTAAATACACGTTTGCTGGCCTCAGCTCTAAGTTTAGTGATAACAAATCCCATTGTCTAATCACCTCTGGAGCCAGACTGCTAATTGATAAGATGAACTTGTAAACTTGTTATCTTAAGTACTGTAATCCTATTGTGTCCTGTCAAAGGACAGTGCTCTCTATCTAAATGTGTGATGGGGGATTTTGTGCTTCCCCCCCTCTCCCCCTGGGAGTGCCCTGTGTGCATGTAACCTTAATAAAAAGCAGGCTGGGCATCCCAGTCCTGAGTTCTTGTTTGACCCTCAATCGCAGCGTTGACTCGTTTTTGTGGGCAGAAGGGTATCCTAGCTGTACTGCAGCTAAGGGAGATTATTCTATATTTGCGAGACTCATATAGAATACTATGGAAAGCAGCTTCTCCCCTCTTTAGCAATAGGGATCCAGGCTACTAAGCGGTCCATCTCTCAGCTAGACTAAGGGTAACCGTAACATTTGGCGGCAGCGGCGGGATTTTCCAGGATTTCCTAGGAGAGGTACAGAACGGATGGAGAGCGCTTACGAAAAATTGAAGCGTACAACCCTAAAGGATTTACTTGAAAGCAGAGGGGGGTACGCCAGCAACCGGCCGAGGAGAGAGCTGATCGCAGAATTGACCGAACTGGATCAGAGCTTCACAATGGCGGAAACACCGACCACGATTAGTGACGAAAAAACCAGGATTGTTCGGGAAAGGCTCTCATTATACGGGCCGAACCCCTCCATGGAATTGGTACAGCAGTTGATGGCGGAGGCGGACGAGGATATACGAGAGACTCGAGCCCACGAACTCAACCTAGCGAACGCACACCGCAATGCTGAAGCCCCGCAGGTAATCATCCCTGTCGAAAATGCTGGGAGGCCCAAAATACCCTATGCGGCATTTCGACCCTTCCTAGAGAGCGAGACAGGGATTGATGAATATTTGGCGGACTTTGAAAGGCAATGTGCCCTGCACCAGATTCCCAACAGAGAGTGGCCCACGATATTGTCTGGGAAACTATCCGGGCGAGCCCTGGAAGCCTTTCGTACTCTGGGTGCTGAGGAAGTGACACAGTATGAGCTAGTTAAGGAGACACTGTTGCGACGGTACTCTGTAACTCCGGACACGTATCGCCGACAGTTTCGGGGCACGGAAAAGAAGCCTAACGATACCCATATGGAATGGGCGCACCGAATGCGGAGAGCGGCAAATCACTGGCTGAGCGGAAGTAAAGCGGTGACTGGGGAGGAAATTTTACAATTGTTTCTCTTAGAACATTTTTATAATGGCATGGAACAGCAAGGGAAGGAATGGCTGCGAGACAGGCGGCCTTCTACCTTAGAAGAAGCAGCCAAATTGGCCGATGAACATTATGACTCCCGTCTTCAAGAACCCATGAACTACCGAGCTCCAGCACGGGTCGAACCCAGAGAGGTTTACCGTGCACCCCCTCGTGCTGAATTCCGAGCCCCGGTGCCCACAGGGCCCGTCCGACACTCAGGACCACCCAATAACAGCTCTGAGCGTCCCAGACCGACTTGCCACCGATGCAAGCAACCAGGGCATTTCATGGCTAGCTGCCCCCTTAATAGGCACCAGACACCCAGGAATTACAATTACCCCTCTGGGTCCTATCGTCCGGCCCGGGCCCTCTGTGTTAACCAAGAGGCCCCTATGGAGGGATATGTGGGGCCGCTTCACGAGGCAGACCCTGTATATGCTGCCTCAGATAACCGCCAGCACCATCGGCAGAGGGTATGGCTCGAGGGGCGATCTACCGAGGGATTGCGAGACACAGGGGCTACTATCACGCTGGTACAGAGTCATTTGGTGCCAGAGCACAAGCGATCCGGACAGACTGTGGCCGTTAGAGTGGCGGGGGGGGATGTGTACAAAATTCCAACAGCTAAAGTGCATCTTGATTGGGGAGCGGGAAAGGGGGCTGTGAACGTGGGCCTAATGGAAAATTTACCTGCCGAAGTACTACTGGGCAACGATTTGGGCCCCATGACTTCTGCCTATGCTCCAGTATGCAACAACGAGGCGGACCCAGTGACTACACGGGCCCAAGCCCGGACGGAGCGAGAGCTCTCACCAGTGCGGGAGACACAGGTAAGACCTACCCCGACCTTGCCTGACAGGTTAGGCCCCATACCCTGGGACACCCCAGATGCTTTCGAGGCAGAGTCTAAGACTGACCCGACCTTACAAAAGTACCGGGAACGAGCAGAGACCGGAGGGGGCGGGGCAGATAACGAAACATTCTTATGGGAAAAAGGGAAACTATACCGCTGGACAGAGAAAAGGGGACAGCCTAGGCGACAGCTGGTAGTGCCCCACAAATACCGTAAAGAAATCCTCAAAATAGGCCACGACATCCCCTTAGCAGGCCACCTAGCCGTTACCCGTACCCTACACCGCATTACTCACACGTTCTTTTGGACAGGGGTGCACGCTGACGTTAGAACTTACTGTAACACCTGCGATGTGTGTCAACGAGTAGGAAGGCAAGGCGATCACCCTAAAGCCCAGCTAGTAAATATGCCCATTGTAGAGGAACCCTTCAGCCGGGTTGCTATTGACCTAGTGGGACCACTGGCTACCCCTAGTCCCTCCGGTAAGCGATACATTCTTACCGTAGTGGACTACGCTACCAGGTACCCAGAGGCTGTCGCCCTATCCAACATACAAGCGGATACGGTAGCGAATGCACTAGTACAGGTGTTCTCCCGGGTAGGATTTCCAAAAGAAATCCTATCCGGCCGAGGCACCCAATTTACGGCTGAATTGACCCAACAACTCTGGCAGGTTTGCAAAATTAAGTCCCTCCTGAGCTCCCCATACCACCCCCAGACGAACGGGCTGTGTGAGAGGTTCAATGGGACCCTCAAGCAAATGCTCAAGACGTTCATTCAGGAATACCGAGACTGGGAACGCTTCCTGCCGCACCTCCTATTTGCTTATCGGGAGGTGCCCCAGGAAACGACAGGGTTCTCTCCCTTCGAGTTGCTCTACGGAAGAAAGGTACGGGGACCCCTAAACCTGATCCGGGAGCACTGGGAGGGAGAGATGGAGGCTGACGGTGTCCCCATTGTGCCATACGTGCTGGAACTCAGGGACCGAATGGAGCAATTAGCCAAATCCGTGCGGGCTAATCTCCAGTTGGCCCAGAGAAGACAGAAAGTATGGTACGATCGGGGGGCCCGAAAGAGAATCTTCACCATAGGACAAAAGGTGTTAGTACTTAAGCCGGTGAAGACAGACAAATTGCAGGCGTCCTGGCAGGGTCCCTACCAGATCGTAGAGAAAAGGGGAGACACCACTTATGTGATAGCTAGCTGCCACGACAACAATCTTAGAAAGACATTCCATGTAAACATGCTCAAGGAATATTTTGAGCGACCAGAGAACGTGACGGCCGTATGTTGTTCCCCTCAGGAAGACCCCGACAGTTTACCCATTCCAGACCTATTAGAAAAGAGCCTCCCCACAGGTATAGTGGCGCAGGTTCAGATAGGGGACCGACTTAGCCCCACTGAAAGGGAGCAGCTCAACCAACTCCTCCAGTCCAAACACCTCACCTTCTCCCCGAAGCCAGGGTACACTACTTTAACCACCCACCAGGTAGATACTCCGGGACAAGCTCCCTTGCGCCAGGCTCCGTACTGAATCCCCGAAGCAGTTAGGACAGGAATAAAGAAGGAGATCGATGAGATGCTCCAGCTCAGGGTAATTGAGCCCTCCGATAGTCCCTGGGCCTCCCCAGTTGTCTTGGTGCCCAAGAAAGATGGGACCACCCGGTTCTGCGTAGACTATCGGAGGCTCAATGAAAATACCGTGACGGACGCTTACCCTATGCCCAGGGTAGACGAGCTACTCGATCGTATAGCCAGGGGAAATTACCTGACCACTATTGACCTCTGCAAAGGTTACTGGCAGATTCCCCTGGCCCCGGAGGCTATCCCCAAGTCGGCATTCGTCACCCCATTCGGCTTATATCAGTTTAGGATAATGCCGTTTGGGATGAAGAATGCCCCAGCTACATTCCAGCGCTTGGTGGATAGGCTCCTGGATGGCTTCCAGAGTTTTGCTTGCGCCTACCTGGACGACATAGCGATCCACAGTGAGTCCTGGGAGGACCACTTAGCTCATGTGGGAATGGTTCTGGATCAGATCCGGGCTGCTGGCCTGACTCTGAAGCCAGAAAAATGCCACTTTGGGATGGCCGAGGTACAGTACCTGGGTCAGCGGGTGGGGTGTGGAAAGCAGCGACCAGAGCCGGCCAAAATAGAAGCTGTCGCCAATTGGCCCACCCTCATCACTAAGACTCAGGTCCTAGCCTTCCTGGGCACGGCAGGGTACTATAGACGGTTCATACCAGACTACAGCACACTTGCCAAACCCCTGACTGACTTGACCAAGAAGAACTTACCTCGACAGGTCCTGTGGTCTCCCCACTGTGAAACGGCTTTCCAGGCTCTCAAAAATGCTCTAATTAACGCTCCTGTCTTGGCGGCCCCAGCCCTTAACAAACGTTTTATCGTCCATACAGATGCTTCCATGTTCGGGCTGGGAGCCGTCCTCAGCCAAGTAGGCGAAGATGGAGGGGAGCATCCAGTTGCCTACATCAGCCGGAAGCTCCTGCCCCGCGAAGTCAGCTATGCAGCGGTCGAAAAGGAGTGTTTGGCTTTGGTGTGGGCATTAAAGAAATTGACTCCCTATTTATATGGTCAGGAGTTCACTCTGGTCACCGACCATAACCCGTTGGTGTGGCTGAACCAGGTCTCTGGAGATAACGGCAGGCTATTACGTTGGAGCTTATCGTTGCAACCCTTCAATTTCACTATTACTTACAGACCTGGGAAACAGAATGGCAACGCCGACGGGTTGTCCAGACAAACCGACCTCAGCCCCGCATAACCAGCGGTCTGGACAGCCTTAGTCTGCCCCGAAAAGGGGTCAGACCGTGTCTGCCAGAGTGTTCCACAGAAAGGGAGCACTGTTACAGAAGCATTAGTTATTTTGTTGTGAAGAGCTTATTTCCCAGCAGCAATGCCTGAACCAGCAAGCCAGCGCCTAAGAAGGGCTCCAAGAAAACCGTAACAAGTATCATTTCATAAAGAGTTAACTCTTTTTTTTCAGCTTTTAGAAACTATTGCCTAAATACACGTTTGCTGGCCTCAGCTCTAAGTTTAGTGATAACAAATCCCATTGTCTAATCACCTCTGGAGCCAGACTGCTAATTGATAAGATGAACTTGTAAACTTGTTATCTTAAGTACTGTAATCCTATTGTGGCCTGTCAAAGGACAGTGCTCTCTATCTAAATGTGTGATGGGGGATTTTGTGCTTCCCCCCCTCTCCCCCTGGGAGTGCCCTGTGTGCATGTAACCTTAATAAAAAGCAGGCTGGGCATCCCAGTCCTGAGTTCTTGTTTGACCCTCAATCGCAGCGTTGACTCGTTTTTGTGGGCAGAAGGGTATCCTAGCTGTATTGCAGCTAAGGGAGATTATTCTATATTTGCGAGACTCATATAGAATACTATGGAAAGCAGCTTCTCCCCTCTTTAGCAATAGGGATCCAGGCTACTAAGCGGTCCATCTCTCAGCTAGACTAAGGGTAACCGTAACACTCCTTTTTGCTAGTACAACTGAATTACTGTGTCGCGAAATGATGTAGGTCTAAAAAGTGTGTCACCAACATAAAAAGTTTGGAAAGCTCTGCTCTATCTGAATCATGAAAGTCTAATTTTGACTAGACTATTCCTTTAAGTGAAAAGCTTATAATGACAATGACACAGACATTGCTACAAAGTAAATATTTAAAAATAAATAAGAAATAAATAAGACACAATCAGAAAATCATTCTAACATACTCCAGAAAGTGTGTGCATTCTGGGAAATCTAAGTTTTACATAGTTACAAACTGAATTTAAAAATTATACCAGAATTTATATTATTTTAAGATTTTGGTTTTAATACATTCGTACACAGTTAATTTAATCAACAATCTACTGTACAATAATAGCAAGAAGGCTAAAACGCCATTGCAGGGATTAGTTAAATATTATAATATTGCAGCGGGATGGTATAATAGAGCTATTATTAAGCACTCTCTCCCCTCCATGGCGAATATATCTGTGTTTTACTGGAGACATGAGGAGTCATCATGGCTTCTCAAGACTGATAGGCTATACGCATGTCAGTTTTTGGAAGAATATTTCAGAAACAGAATTAACTTCCTTTTTTAAATGTGAACACTCATGAATATTGTATTCTACAAGTCTGCAATTGAGCATTCATCATTAACAGCCTTTTTTGATTACTCAACTTATAAATCATGAATGGAAGTCATTTTGAGCTCTCAAATGCACTAAGGCTTGTGTTTTCACCAATTTTATAAACCACCAATAGAAGCCATGTTTGGCTGTCACAGGTCAGAATTGTTACTTAACATAAACTTGCAATAGAAGACATGGGGCAGTTTTAAACTACAACTAATAAGGTCCTAATGAAAACAATTTGCAGCTAAAATATGCTGTATAATCCCCCAAGTATATAAACCAAGCTTAAACACCAGTACTCAGGACACACTAACAGGCCAAGGCCAATGTGGCACGTTAATGATTCCCAAAGTCAGGAATGGAAGAACACTTACATAAGAGACCATGATCTGTCATTGGACAGAATAATCACCAAACTTATAAGTCATGATGTGTTGCCACTCTTTGGTGAAAAGAGCAGACTGATTTTCGGTCTTATAAATTAACACTTGAAGTAATGACAAGTATGTTCACCTAGATATCCACCGTTGGACACCATGGTGCCTTTTCTGTGGCTAGCATAAACAGAAACCATATGAACTACCACTGTAAATGATTATATGCACTCTGGTGCACAAGCTGGTACAATCATCTAGCTTTTTAAACTCCCCCTGGAAGCCATGTCATGCTTTCGTTATCCAGGTCAAAGGTCACTTTTGAAATGTTGTCAAGTGTTGCATGCTGGGTTAGATTTTCATGGCTACCACTATAGCTACTAAAGCCATCTGGTATTGATTCAGAAGTGTTTCTTACAGTCTGAGTTTTAATGGAGGATTTCCAGAGAATGAAGCAGGGTTAACCAAATGGCAGACAATAAAGATAATAAAAATTGTAAAAAAAAAATTGTTTCCTGGGGAAGAATCATAGGAATTAGACTTTACAAAACAGGATGTATGGAGATAGGGTCATTTTTACTGCATTTCTGAACTCTCCAACTAAAGATAGAAAGTTCATGATTTTTTTCCCTTATAATATATACATATATGTATCTTGTCATATGATTGTGTATTAATAACCACATTTTTGAAAATTTTTATTGCAAGACATTAACATATAGATGTCTTTCAATTAAAATAAGACCTGATAAAATATGTTTTTTTTTTCCTAGAAAAAAAACAAAAACTCTGAGAAATCCCAACTAAACACCATAGATTGCAAACTGTCAGTTTTCTCTGTAAATACCTAACAGTATTTAAAGCTTCTGCTATGGTCTCCACTCTTTTTACAAAGTACAGAATAGTGCATAGGTGTGTTCTAAAAACATAAATTATGCTTACCTGATAATTTCATTTACTTCTGTATGAGGAGGGTCCACAGCATCATTCCTTACTGTTGCGAAATACTGAACCTGGCCACCAGGAGGAGGCAAAGACACCCCAGCCAAAGGCTTAAATACTCCCCCCTACTTCCCTCATATCCCATTCATTCTGCCACTGTTGGGAAAACTATTCCCAAGCTCTAGAGGACACTGAATGATAACTGGAAGGGTAAAAGAAAGGCGGACCCTAATCTGAGGGCACCACAGCCTGCAAAACCGTTCTCCCAAAAGCTGCTTCAGCCGAAGCAAAAACGTCAAACTTGTAGAATTTAGAAAAAGTATGTAAGGAGGACCAGGTAGCCGCCTTACAAATCTGATCCATAGAGGCCTCATTCTTAAAGGCCCAAGAGGAAGCCACCGCTCTAGTGGAATGAGCCGTAATCCTCTGAGGAGGTCTAAGCCCCGCTGCCTCATAAGCTAAGTGTATAACACTCCTCAACCAAAAAGATAAGGGTGTCGAAGAAGCCTTCAGACCCTTACGCTTCCCAGAGTAGATAACAAACAAGGAGGAAGTTTGCCTAAAATCCTTAGTAGCTTGAAGATAAAACAGATAAAACAGCTCGAACCACATCCAGATTATGAAGTAAATGTTCCTTCAAAAAAGAAGGATTAGGACACAAGGAAGGAACCACAATCTCTTGATTGATGTTGCGATCAGACACAACCTTAGGGAGAAAATCCAAGTGGGTACGTAGGACAGCCTTACCATTGTGGAACACCAGATAACGAGGCTCACATTGCAAGGCAGCTATTTCAGAAACTATGCGTGCCGACGCAATAGTCAAAAGAAAAAGAACCTTCCAAGACAACAATTTTGATGTCAACCAAATGCATAGGCTCAAACGGAGCCCGTTGCAAAAACTTAAGAACAAGATTCGAACTCCAAGGTGGAGCATTAGATCTAAACACAGGTCTTATCCTAATCAGAGCCTTAACGAAAGATTGTATGTCAGGGAGCTCTGCGTGCCTCTTGTGCAGCAAAACAGATAGCACCGAAATCTGTCCCCTCAGGGAACTGGCAGAAAGACCCTTCTCCAGACCCTCCTGGAGAAAGAAAGTATCCTGGCAGCCTTAACTTTATGCCAGGCTAAACCATGCTCTTCACACCAGAATAAGTAAGCTCTCCACACCTTATGATAGATACAACGTGAATGAAAGTATCAATAACCCGCTCAGAGAAACCTCTCTTGGCTAGGACTAAGCGTTCAATATCCACGCAGTCAGCCTCAGAGAATCTAGATTTTGATGAACAAAAGGACCTTGTTCCAGCAGATCCCTGCGACAAGGTAACTTCCACAGAGGAGATCACCAGGTCCGCGAACCACATCCTTCGCGGCCACAATGGAGCAATCTGTATCACTGATGACTGCTCCTGCTTGATGCGGGCCACTACCACGAGGAAGAAGTGGTAACAGCGTGAAAATGTAAATCAGATTGAACCTCCAAGGCACAGCAATTGCATCTATTAGCTCCGCTTGAGGATCCCTGGACCCTGATCCATATCTTGGTAGCTTGGAATTGAGCCGGGACGCCATCAGATCTACCTCTGGCACCCCCCATTTCTTGCAAATCTTCGCAAACACCTCGGGATGGAGAGACCATTTCCCCGGATGAAAGGTTTGTCTGCTGCGGAAATCCGCTTCCTAGTTGTCCACACCTGGAATGTGGATCGCTGACAGCGAGCAGTTGTGGGCCTCCGCCCACTCCAGAATCCGAGATACTTCCCTCATTGCTAGGGAGCTTCTCGTTCCCCCCTGGTGGTTGATGTAAGCCACCAAGGTTATGTTGTCTGATTGGAATCTGATAAACTGGGACAAACCCAGAAGAGGCCAAGCCTTCAGAGCACTGAAGATTGCCCAAAGTTCCAGGATGTTGATTGGGAGAAAGTATTCCTCTCAAGTCCACAGGCACCCCAAACAGCTCCCCATCCTGATAGACTTGCGTCCGTAGTCACAATCTCCCAAGATGGTCTCAAGAAGGATGTCCTTTGGGACAGGTAATCTGAACAGAGTCACCAGGAGAGCAATTATCTCGAACGGTTGTCTGGAGGAATCTGTTGAGACAGAACCGAATGATCGCTGTTCCACTGTCTCAGCATGCACAGCTGTAGTGGTCTGAGATGGAATCTGGCAAAAGGAATGATATCCATGCTGGACACCATGAGACCAATCAACTCCATACACCAAGCCACAGATGGCCTTAAAGAGGTCTGGAGGGCAAGACAAGCGGAAGTTAGCTTGTAACTGTCTGGTACTGGGAATAAGAGAACTCTTTTCTAAGTATATCTTCCATCCATGAGATCGAAGAAGACACAGAAGAGATTTCCGAATGGTCTTCTGCCAGACAACAAGATGGTGCTTGAACCAGAATATCATCCAAGTATGGAGCTACTGCTATACCTCTGGTTCTGGCAACTGCAAGCAGAGCCCCTAGAACCTTCGTAAAAACTCTTGAACAGTAGCTAGACCAAACGTAAGTGCAATAAACTGGAAGTGCTGGTCCAGGAACGCAAACCTTAGGAACTTGTGGTGTTCCTTGTGGATTGGAACATGAAGGAACGCATCTTTCAGATCTATAGTGGTCATGAACTGTCCTTCCTGAACTAAGGGATGGATGGACCTTATCGTCTCCATCGTGAATGAGGGGACAGATAGGAATCTGTTTAAGCATTTTAGGTCCAGAATCGGGCAGAAAGTTCCCTTCTTCTTTGGGACCACAAAAAAGGTTTGAATAGTATCCCAACCCTGTTTCTGCGAGAGGTACCGGGACAATGACTCCTAGTGAGGAGAAATCCCTCACGCACCCCAGATAGGCTTCTCTCTTTTCTGGCCTGGAAGACAGGTTTGATAGGAGGAATCTGCCCCTGGGTGGATGAGACTTGAAACCTACCTTGTATCCCTGAGCGATGACCTCCAGGACCCACGGGTCCTGCACGTCCCCAAACCAAGCATCTGAAAAGAGCGACAGTCTGCCCCCTACGTGACCCAGAACCTGATCGTGGGCCGCCCCTTTATGCCGACCTCTCAGCAGGCTTCTTGCTTTGCTTGGATTTATTCCACGACTGAGCCGGCTTCCAAGTACCCTTGGGTTGAAGTCATGTCCGTGGACCAGGACTTCAGCCAGAGTGCCCTACAAGCTTGAACACCCTTAAGGCCATAATTCTTTTCTGGATCACGTCAAGGGGACCCTCCACCTTGATCAACTCAGATAAGGAGTCACACCAGTAGGTAGCCGCTCCAGCAACAGCAGCAACAGCCGCTGCCGGTTGAAACAAATATCCCGTATGTTGAAACATCTTTCTTAACAGAGTTTCTATCTTCTTATCCATGGGCTCTGTAAACGACAAACTATCCTCAAGCGGGATAGTAGTGCGCTTAGCAAGCGTGGAGATAGCGCCATCCACCTTGGGGATGGAAGCCCACAACTCCAATTGAGAGTCCGGGACCGGGAACAATTTCTTAAAGGAAGACGAAGGGGAAAAGGAAGAACCAATCCCTTCCCATTCATTCTTAATAATACTCGCCATCTTTACAGGAACTGGAAAATTTTGTGGTACAACCCTGTCCTCGTAGACCTTATCTAATTTAGGAATCAAATGTTCCTCAGGCAATTTGGGCTCTGGAACCTCTAACGTAGCCAAAACTTCCTTCAACAGAAAGCGTAAATGTTCAATCCTAAATTGAACCTCCGCAGCTGGAGGTTTAGAGGCCGCAGACTCCGACCCAGAAAGTGCGCCCTCTGAGGTATCACAGGCGCATTCATCATCGGAGAATCTCGTATCAGATAAATCGAACAAACTAGTTGATGACGCCTGGGAAGGATAGCAATATTTGACCTTTCGCTTGTGCCTAGCAGGGCGAGGTAAAGCACTAAAGTCCGCAGACACCGCTGTTTGTAACTGCGCAGTAAAGTCTAGTGGTAAAAGGCCCCCTCCAAATGGAGGATTAGGAGTGCTACGGGAAGCTGCATGTGTATTAGGAGATGACTGTAGGGTGCGCACCTCATGGGACTGAGACTCCTCAGAGGTGATATCAAACATATTAACCTTTTTTGACATGATAACTTTATCAAGGCATGTGGAACATAGTAGAGGGGGCAGGTATACCGCGGCCTCCTCACAATATAGACAGGTATTAGACTTAGGTAAAGAGGGAGTACTCTCTAATGCATTAGATTATTGTTTAATAAGAAAAAACGGCACCTTTATAACCCCAATGGCTGGGGGTATAAATCTTGCCGATCTTACCGTAATCTATGCCGTGGAACAGAAACACAGCCTCTCAAGTTAGACAGTCTTATAGCATCGCTCCTGACACGGACTTGAGTGATGAAAGCAGGCAGTGAAACTCGTCAACACTGATTGCTTAGGAGCTGTTAATACGAGTCTGGATGGGTTCGCAGAAAGACTCTCCCTGCATCTCCAGACTCTAACTTTCATCAATGCTCTCACTGAGAGACTCACAAGACTACTTAAAACTCTAGTCCCATTTGGAAGGATAGATACCCTTCATAAGGAACTACTCTGAATCTTCTGACACTTCTCTGCCAACCTCCTGTGACGAAAGGCAAAGAATGACTGGGATATGAGGGAAGTAGGGGGAGTATTTAAGCCTTTGTCTTGGGTATACAAATTTGAGTCCACCATACACTGTCTGGATTTAAACATTTATAAAATTGATGCCTGTGATGGATGCCAGTTTGGCACCTTTTTATATACCAAACCGACAGATCGTAATTCTCTTCTTGAGACCACAAGTTTTCATCCCAGGCATCAAAAAACTGGGATTATCACCTCACAACTCACAAGAGTCATTGCAATAATAGTGAGGTACCCACAATAACTAAACAACTTACGGACTTTGGCTAGATCGGTGCGCCGAAACTGGCCACTGATGAAACCACCCAGAGTGGTATACCGCAGAGCAGACAATCTAAGGGACATCTTGGTGAAAACGGATCCGATACAATGTTACATGAAAGATACATGGCTTAAACCAACGAAAAAGGGCTGTTTTACGTGTGGAAGTTGCATAACATGCAATAGCATGCTAAGGGGTTCGACATTCCAACACCCACACAATAACAAGTGGTACATAATCCGTCACAGGCTGATGTGTACAAGCATGCATGTTATCTATATGCTAACATGTCCGTGTTCTCTGGTGTACATTGGAAAGACGACCACAGCTTTCATGGACAGAATGGCCAACCATCGGTGTACCATCAGGGAGGCACTGAAAAAAGGTGATTCAGAGCAGCCATTGGCGCATCATTTCGCCAAATACAATCATAACACCTCAAGCCTGCGATCTATAATAATTGATCATGTTCCCCTGCTTTCTAGGGGTGGTGATGGGGCTAAAAAGCTCTTGCAACTCAAGTCCAAATGGATCTACATAATGGACACGCTTGTACAAAGGGGGCTCAATATCTTTCTGGACTATGGACCATTCTATTGAGGATATGAAAAATCTATTGCTAATAAAAGTCTGTGTAAAATGACATTACATACATCAGAAGATGACCTTATGAGGACCTTATGAGGATCCACATGAATGAACGCTCTAGTGGGTACCCACGGGTTTCTATTTACACTCCAAGAGGTAATGAAGGGCCATTTAATAACCGCCATTTAAGATGTTAAAATGTAAAAATGTATATATGTCGGATTTTTTCATGGGGTCTGTGTGATGCATGAGAATTGTTCTAGCTATTATTTTTAATGTTTTGTATATATTTATTTTATGGAATGTGGTTGGACAGCATTGCAGCATGGATACTCCAGTCGTATCAGTGTGCATACATGTAACTGGAGTATTTATCTCCAGTGATGCCCTTATATGGATTTTCCATTATGATATCTATGCACACGGCCATAATCTGGATTTATATACACAAATGTGAATATCACAATGAATGATTGGTGGGGTGTTAAGGTTTTGTATCATGTTGGTACATATTACCTTCTAGTGTGTCCAGTAGATGGGCCGTGATGCTGCCCGATCACTACAGTTAACATTTGTCACAATGGCTTGTTGTTTGGTTTCTATGGTAATGGACTACGCTTGCCTGCGGCTGATGACGTGTCATGCCGGGTAGGATGGTGATGACCTTATTAGCGGCGGATGGTGTGAGTCTAATAAGACCGGCTTTTCATGTATTTAAAGTGGGTAGGTAGAGAGTGGGATAGCTGCTTTAAGGGTTCATTCTATTTGAGCCACTATACGACATTTGACAAAGGTGCGAGGGGAGCACCGAAACGTTATGTCTGTTCTTATTTTGTAACATTGGAATAAATGCTAAGTTTTATGAAAAGACCAGCGAGTGCCTTATACATATAGTGGGTTAATAAGAGATTGCTGCAAAATTATTAGTTTCTCTGGTTTGATAGGTATGTGTTCGAGTAAGATGAACATTTTTGTTGTATTCTATTAACTACTGACAGCATTTCTCCCAATTCCCAAATAAAAAATATTGTAATTTAGAGTATGTATTTGAAGAAAATGACAACTGGTCAAAATAACATTAAAGATGCAGTGGTTTTAGACCTTGAATAATAAGGCAGATTTATCTTTGTGAAGGACGAACGAATCAAGCCATGTACAAAGTTATCCTGGAAGAAAATGTGCTTCCTTCTGCTCTGACAATGTTCCCCAACTCTGAGGATTGTTTTTTTAAAACAGTACAATGCTCCATGCCACACAGCCAGGTCAAACAAGGTGTGGTAGGAGGACACCAGATCAAGACCCTGTCATGGCCAGCCCAATCTCCAACCTGAAGCCCATTGAAAACCTCTGGAATGTGATCAAGAGGAAGATGGATGGTCACAAGCCATCAAACAAAGCCAAGCTGCATAAATTCACCCAACAGCAATGTGATAGACCGGTGGAGAGCATGCCAAGAGACGCATGAAACCTGTGATTGAAAATCCGGGTTATGCCACCAAATATTGATTTCTGGAGTCTTGCTAAGTTAAAACATTAGTAATGTTTTGTTTGCTTTCCCCATGACTCAGAATCCAGAAACGTCAGTGCAGCACTGCATGAAAGATGCAAGGGTCTGTCAGGAGTCCAGAAACTCATTGACCTTTTATACACACACACTAATTACAAGCAAACAGATCACAGGTGAGGATGATTACCTTTAATAGCCATTCAAACCCCTTTGTGTCAACTTGTGTGCATGTTATCAGGCCAAAATCACCAGGGTATGTAAACTTTTGATCAGGGTCATTTAGGTAGTTTCTGTTGTCATTATAATTTAAAAAGAGTAAACACAGTTGATTGATAATAAATGGCTTCAGCCAAACACTAACCATGAGTGAAAGAAAAGTGTTTGTGTTATCATTCATATTCTCTGAAAAATGGCCAAGAAATCATAAATTCTGCCAGGGTATGTAAACTTATGAGCACAACTGTGTATACACATATATATATATGTGTGTTGTTTGCATGGTGGAGACCTGCATTGCATTGTCCATCGATCCTCAATCTCTCCTTTACGTTATTAACAGCTCTGGCTAACATTGCACTTGAAATAAAGGCACATTAACTCCCTCTCATCGTGTTGCATAATTGGCAAAGATGTTTTGCAGGAGGTATTAGAGGGAGGGCTTGGCCAAAGTTGCATTTGTATTTCAAAGCTGCAAGGCTTAGAATGGATTCAGCTTCACTAGGTAGGCTAAATAATAGGTGCCACTGGTAAGGGTAATATTGCATGTCTTGGCGGCTCTAAACCAGAGCATCAGCGCCTAATATTAAGGCTTCAGTGGCTCTGTGGCACTTGGGTTTTCAGGCCCTGCACTAACTAGCAATAACAATAAAATTATATTAAAGCATGTGCATTTTCAATACTGTACTACACTTGAATATATTTCTCAAATTAATTAATCTATGAGCTCCTTTTTTAACATCAAAAGTATTGAGCGAACACCCAAAACCACAACACAGGTGCCAAGGAATACATTGTACCTTTTAATGAATACACAACCTCTCTCTGGAAATTTATAATACACATAAATGCTACCTAAGACTGTATAATTGTATCTCCTGCCTTATTGCTCCCTGTACACCACTTCTATAGAGGAAACGTGCTGGGGTATTTTTCTTGTGTCACCCCTAAACGCACAAAATAAAATACAAGAGCCCTTCAGCAACATTTCCTATGAACCTATAACTGCTGGTCTCTCCCTCCTGTGCCCAGTAATCTCTCCCACAAATGATGACAATTTGCTTAAAAGTAAAGAGTGATAATTCTCTCACGTTAATAGCTTTAATGGCTAGAAGGGTATTAAGTCAGATGGTAATGTGGTCATGTCACAAGGCCATATCTAGAAATGGTAGAGCCGTAAGGTAAAATGTGAGGCATGTTTTCATGCATTGTTTATCCAACTAGAAGCACTTATACCCAGTACACATAGGTGGCTACATACATATTTACTTCTAGATGTATTTTATATTGCTGTGCATATGATAAAAAAACAGCATCCATAATTACACTTGATGGTTTTTCATGTGAACACAACTTAAAACATTTGTTTGCGCTCTGTGCGCTGGACAACAGCTGCCAGATACTGAAATTACTGCTCGTAACCCTGGTTAGTAAAGTTGTAGCCATTTTACAGCCACACCTGTGGCGCTTGGCATAATGTAGAAGAGCTGGTGGTAACAAGGACTGGTTAGCAATGGTTTATGGTCTCAGACCTCAAATTTAGATTTAGATCTACTAGGAAATATCTAAATGCTAATCAGTAGATCACAAGATTGTTGTGTCATTTACAAATACCTAGCAGTCTGGGGTGATAATATGGCACAGCTAAAAAACTAATTTGTAAACATGTTTTGCACCAATATATTCTGTAGCACAAATGTGGCTTTGAAGTGACATTGTAGTAAACTTTCTTTTATCTGTTTTGACTAAAAAAAGGGCATTTTGAAAATGTGTTTCAGGTTTTGTTGTTTGTTTTTTAAACTCATGTTTATTTTTGAATAAGCCAACGTTATCTTGTCACATTTGCAGAGGTGTATCCCTCTCCGCCAGTAAAATAGAGACAGTTGTCCTTACCAGCCAGTCAGGACAACCAAAACTGCAGAATTAGTTTTAGCATTAATTTAAAAAGCTTATACTTCACTTTAGACAAAACATAGTTTCTTACACGTATAAATGCTGCTCCTTCATAAAATGAAGTATAGTGTCCCAAAATAATATTAGAACCTTTAACACGTTGCACATACTCAAAAGTTACATTCAAAAGATAATGTTTCAAAAACTTTATTTTGTAGAAACAGAAGTCCCTGTGCTGAATAAACTAACTTTTTTTTCTATGGGTCTCCGTACAAAGTCAGGGTAATCCTTTCATTTAAAATGTACACAGATTTTAATGAACTATTTTTAGCTAACAAATATCTGTAACATGTTTAACTGTTGCGCTTTCATATACATGTCCCTTTGAGTATGAAATATACCCAAACAGATCACATTGACCAATTGAACAAACAAGTACACCCATCTCACTGACGTCTGGGCACCCCTGGCAAATGAATTCTGCAACAATTCTGTTGTAACTGATAGCACGTGGTTTACAATGGCTTTATCATATTAACTCAAGCAGAGTGAAATTGCTGGCACCACCCCACTAACAGCCATAAGCGTCTAGTGCAGCCCTCATACTGATGGTCTGGGGAAAATGTAAAGATTTGGAAGCCTGTGGCTTACGGTGCTAAAGGTTTGGGCAAATAAAGAAAAGTAGAGTTGGTAGTACAGCCCCATCGTCTGGCATTCTTATCCTCTGGACTCCCCCTTATTCTTTATGTTCCCAATCTCTCACAGAAGGGTAAAAACAAGAAGTAAGAGAATATTAGCAATACAAAAAATCCAACTTTATTGATGCTCAGTAATGTTTTTAATTGTCCTAATATGGACAAGTGCTAATAACAGCATAAATATTAGGGATGCGCATTCTGATCTTTTGTCAGGATCCGAATGGGGAAGTAAATAGCGGCTTGTGCCCTTCAGATATTTTTGTAGCCAGATTGATTCTTGTAAAAGATTCCCACTCTAAGATTTGTATTTGCAGAGATCTTAGTGTAGGGATCTTATATAGGAATCAATCCGGGTATGAAAATATCCGAAGAGCTTACTTCCGCATTCGTATCCTCTTTGGGTAATTCTCCTATGGGTTCTCCTTTAGAGAAGCTCATCTGTGGACTCAAATTTATAAAAAAATAGGGGGGGGTGGTGCTTCTACATGGGTGAGATGAGGAGATGTAAACATAAATGTCAACAGTCGGATTAGTATCTGTGCCTTATTTATCAATTTTAATAAGCAACTACTCCTCATGTAAGTGGTATATGAACCAATAGCAATATCAATACAGCATCACCAGTATATGGATGCCGCAAACTGTGCTTCAGGTAAGCTGACGTCACTGCCAACTAAACGCATGCGCTCTTCATGAAAGGGTCTTGGTCACGCGCATATGGAAGTGCGGCCAAACGTATTCTTCTATAATCAAAAAGAAGAAAGATTGCATTAAAATTTACTATACTAGCTTTCATTTTTCAAATATACAGGGAGTGCAGAAATATTAGGCAAGTTGTATTTTTGAGGATTAATTTTATTATTGAACAACAACCATGTTCTCAATGAACCCAAAAAACTCATTAATATCAAAGCTGAATATTTTTGGAAGTAGTTTTTAGTTTGTTTTTAGTTTTAGCTATTTTAGGGGGATATCTGTGTGTGCAGGTGACTATTACTGTGCATAATTATTAGGCAACTTAACAAAAAACAAATATATACCCATTTCAATTATTTATTTTTACCAGTGAAACCAATATAACATCTCAACATTCACAAATATACATTTCTGACATTCAAAAACAAAACAAAAACAAATCAGTGACCAATATAGCCATCTTTCTTTGCAAGGACACTCAAAAGCCTGCCATCCATGGATTCTGTCAGTGTTTTGATCTGTTCACCATCAATATTGCGTGCAGCAGCAACCACAGCCTCCCAGACACTGTTCAGAGAGGTGTACTGTTTTCCCTCCTTGTAAATCTCACATTTGATGATGGACCACAGGTTCTCAATGGGGTTCAGATCAGGTGAACAAGGAGGCCATGTCATTAGATTTTCTTCTTTTATACCCTTTCTTGCCAGCCACGCTGTGGAGTACTTGGACGCGTGTGATGGAGCATTGTCCTGCATGAAAATCATGTTTTTCTTGAAGGATGCAGACTTCTTCCTGTACCACTGCTTGAAGAAGGTGTCTTCCAGAAACTGGCAGTAGGACTGGGAGTTGAGCTTGACTCCATCCTCAACCCGAAAAGGCCCCACAAGCTCATCTTTGATGATACCAGCCCAAACCAGTACTCCACCTCCACCTTGCTGGCGTCTGAGTCGGACTGGAGCTCTCTGCCCTTTACCAATCCAGCCACGGGCCCATCCATCTGGCCCATCAAGACTCACTCTCATTTCATCAGTCCATAAAACCTTAGAAAAATCAGTCTTGAGATATTTCTTGGCCCAGTCTTGACGTTTCAGCTTGTGTGTCTTGTTCAGTGGTGGTCGTCTTTCAGCCTTTCTTACCTTGGCCATGTCTCTGAGTATTGCACACCTTGTGCTTTTGGGCACTCCAGTGATGTTGCAGCTCTGAAATATGGCCAAACTGGTGGCAAGTGGCATCTTGGCAGCTGCACGCTTGACTTTTCTCAGTTCATGGGCAGTTATTTTGCGCCTTGGTTTTTCCACACGCTTCTTGCTACCCTGTTGACTATTTTGAATAAAACGCTTAATTGTTCGATGATCACGCTTCAGAAGCTTTGCAATTTTAAGAGTGCTGCATCCCTCTGCAAGATATCTCACTATTTTTGACTTTTCTGAGCCTGTCAAGTCCTTCTTTTGACCAATTTTGCCAAAGGAAAGGAAGTTGCCTAATAATTATTCACACCTGATATAGGGTGTTGATGTCATTAGACCACACCCCTTCTCATTACAGAGATGCACATCACCTAATATGCTTAATTGGTAGTAGGCTTTCAAGCCTATAAAGCTTGGAGTAAGACAACATGCATAAAGAGGATGATGTGGTCAAAATACTCATTTGCCTAATAATTCTGCACTCCCTGTAGAAACAGCTACACTATATGTTCGGTACATGCCTCATACAATTATGAAAAGAAAATATGGGTGTAAAAATGTCCCTTTAACACCCCTCTTCAAAAAACTTTCACAGAAGAAAGATCTGTTTTTGCTCTTCTTTTCATATATTATTTTTGCGCCCCAATATATTATTTTTGTGCCCTTTTTATTAATTTTGCACTCCAATATATATATATTTTTTTCTCTCCAATTTACATTATTATTGCGATTCGTTATATATTATGTTTGTATTTTAAGACCATTTTTTTTTAACATTGCTTCTACAACTAGTATAGAAAAGATTTCTAAAGCTGTTCTCTACAGTAGTTATGGAGAACTTTAATGCACGCATTTGAAGAACTGTCAGTCCACTATAGGAGAAAAGAAATTATAAATCTGTAACTAGTCAAATTAATGAGGCATACTATAGGAAATTTGACTTAAATAATCTAATTTAACCCTTTTTTGGCGCACCTGTGCTTCAAGGAGAACAGGAACAGAGAAGGATAATTTTAGAGTTAAACCTGTTCAATTTTGGGCGCATTTTTTTAATGATAAATGGGGGCATATATTTATGTGCACAAATATAGGAGAATAACAATGATAAATCAATAACAATGATAAATCTTGCCCTATGTGGGAGCACCTTTCCTTTATATGTGAGCTGCAGAACACAGCTAATATATGTTATATGAGTAGCCAGCAACTCATCACTTACAATTGTTTCTGTATAGCAGAAGCTGGTCAAAATTTACATTAACAGTTAACAACATTAAATATGAAATGTATGACTTGTGCAGATAAATGATGAAGCTGTGTATTAGGTAAAATGAACACAATTGTACTTGGTTCCTCAGGGCAGGGTCACCTCTTTCATCAGGATATTTTGGCTGTGATTATGGTTATTGTTAGGCTTTCTATTTTCACAGTATGCCCATTTGGCACCCCATCAATGCGCTTATTTATACATAAATAAAGTAGTGACATGGAATAATTGTCTGTCTGGCACATGAGTCAAACGTTCTGTATCTGCTCCAATAGGAACTAAGGCAAGCTGGCGTACACATTTCATGGTGATAAGAAAATAAATCTGTTAAGGGAAATGTTTGATTGATAACGTAGATAATAGTTTTACTGTTTGAAAATGAAATCTATTACATGAGAAAATGCTGTTAATATATCAGCTGCTATCAGGTTGCAGAGTTGGGAGAACTACAGCATTCTGTGATTTAAAGGGACAGTCAACACCAGAATTGTTGTTGTTTTAAAAGATAGATAATCCCTTAATTACCAATTCCCCAGTTTTGCATAACCAACACAGTTATAATTATACACATTTTACCTCTGTAATTACCTTCTATCTAAGCCTCAGCAGACTGCCCCCTTATTTCAGTTCTTTTGATAGACTTGCATTTTAGCCAATCAGAGCTGTCACCATGGTAAATTCACGTGCATGAGCTCAATGTTATCTATATCAAACACGTGAACTAATGCCCTCTAGTGGTGAAAAACTATCAAAATGCATTTAGATTAGAGATGGCCTTCAAGGTCTAAGAAATTATCATATGAAACTCCTAGGTTTAGCTTTCAACTAAGAATACCAAGAGAACAAAGCAGAATTGGTGATAAAAGTAAATTGGAAAATTGTTTAAAATCACATGCCCTATTTGAAACATGAAAGGTTTTTTTGGACTTGACTGTCCCTTTAAGGTTGTAATGATCTCTGTCCCACTGAAATTACTGGACAGCTTGGTGTTCCAGCAGTGTGTGCTGTTATTTACCTGCCTTCAGATCTAACTGCAAAGCTGCAGCTGCAAATTCTGCGATCGCATTACTTATATGAATTGTATTTGAAGACTGGTGGTAAACAGGGTATTCAAATTTAAAGTCAGCACAAAAACATTACTATTACATAACTTTGTATTTGAGTCCTGTACACTCACATCAGAGAAAAACGCATGAAAACAGTACATATAAACTGGCTTCTATTAGTGTGTGCTAAAACATGTTGCCAGATTAGAAGTGGAGTGCAAAGTATCGCTTCCATGAAAGTGATATTTGAGATCCACTTTGTAATACCAGCGCATGCAAATGTGCACTGGTATTACAAGTGAGGTGCAATGCAAATGCAAACTTGCATTCGCATTGCACGGAAACATTGCGTTTACGAGAGCGTGCTTCCATAGGCTCCAATGGTGTGTCTCACGGCATGAGAACTACTGCGGCGAAGGGGGTAAGTCACGCAGCGATGGGCAGCACATTTAAATATATATGTATATAAGCATATACATACAGTATATATTTACAGAAATAACACAGTCCCCATAGACCGCAATGTAAAGGCACTTTTCAGTGCCTTTTTTTTCTAACAACCGCCACTTTTAACCTCTTATATCTGCTTTTAGCAGTTATGTTTAAAAAAAATAAAGATGCTTTTTTCTTTTTATTATTAAACAAAAACACATCACTTAATTTTGGGGGGAATTAGGGGCAATTTAACCAGAGATCTGATTTCTGGTTAATTTTCTGAGCGCTTATTGCTACTGCAAGCTCATGGTAGCAATAACTAGCCACTTGTAATGGCTGGTTATTTATTGCACGCCCGCAAACAGGCAAATTCACCCATTTGCGGGCGCGCATTAATTAGTGCTCCACTTGTAATCTAGCCCTTTGTGCATTAGTGTGTCATTGGTGACCTGTTGTTCTATCATCCTTTTTTAGATTGCCATTGACTTAGTTACCATCCATAACCACATGTAAGTGCCTGGGGAGTGTGATTCTGTAAAGCCATGCATTGGCATAAACAAAATAATAAGTATATGACAGCAATATTTCAAACTTGAGAAATGTTATGCTGAAAGATACTATGAGCAGTTTGACATCCTTTAAAGGGAAAATAAACACCTTGTAATTACAAGACATTTCTGTTGTGCTGCTGCTATAGAAAAACATATCAGACAAGTGAATATTTTTACAACAAATTAACATCCTTTCTGCTGCAATTAGTTATCAATGGTCAAACTTCACCCACCATTTTTTTGAAGGAGCCAATATGTACTTTAGTCCATAAACAACAAGATTAGCCACTGTCATAAAGTTAGTATATAAAGTGAATTGTTTTTCAGTTGCTATCGGATAAAGTAAATTAGGAACATATATGTAGTAGAGTTGGCCTTGAGAAGTCATTCAGGTGCATTCCACAGCCTAAAAATTAGAAATGTCTCTATTCATTACATGAAAAGGGGTCAAAATAAATAATAATAATATTGCAATGTTGTTTCATTATGAATAACTGAACATTTTATATAAAATTTCAAGGTGTTTACTGTCCCTTTAATCAATGCGACACCCCTTGGTGAATCCCACAGTTACACACACTGAAGAATCCTCTGATGGCATCTACTGGGCATCCAATGCTGCAACATGCACAATGCAAGAAAATGCACCCACTATTACACATTTGTATAATGAAACAAATATGCAACTCCCAAATAAACACAACCCTAGGTAGCTGCCAAATGGCAAATCTGGCCCTGACTACCTAGTGATGATCAAATAGCCGCCACTCAAATATGGTTAAAGCCACCCATCTAAGGTATAACAGTGTTTGTTGTCAGTAACTCCTCCAAGTAGCTGGTGTTCAAGACAGCTGTGACTCACTGGCATTGAAAATAACCTGTCTACAGAAAGGGCATTGCCATAAACAATAAGAAATGTAAGGATGACAAGCGCATAGCATTACCTTGAGGATCTATTAAAAGAATATTAAAATCAATTTATATATCAGTTATTAAGCAGTGTATTGCAAAAATGCTTCCAGACAAAGGGCCAGATTCATAAAAAAAAAATGTTTTGGCTAAAGTAAATTGCAAGAAAAGTAGGGAAAATATGTAAAAGTATATATATATTTTTAAATATTCTTAAACAGACAAAAGCATGCAAAACTAAATTACTCTAATGGGTAGTGGTTTACTTTTCAACAAAGGATACAAAGAGATGGAAGCAAATTTGATAGAAATAAATTGGAAAGTTATTCAATCATCACATGCTGTCAATGAATCATGAAAGTTTAAATTTGACTTTACTGTTCCTTAAATACTAATGGAACATTTCTGTCCCTTTGACACTGTTAAAATAAGAAGATCAGAAGAGAGATCCAATTGTGAGTTTTGAAATTAGGACTTAATTTGCTTTAGCCATATGTTATAAAACTGTACATGTTATGGGGTTGGTTTGCTTCCCCTGGGCAAACAAAAGTAATAAATAGATCAGAGGAGAATAATGTATTTTTTTAACCTTAGCTACTACGTAACTAAGCAAACATTTTCAAAACCAGTCACAAGATCAGACATAAAAGAATCTAGTCTAGGAAGACTGCAATCTAGTAACAAGTAGCTGCAGCAATGGTCTGAACAAAGTGAAGGTATCTTTAATATCAAAGGATTTAAAAACATAATTATTAGAATCACAGTGACAAAGACAGCATTGTCAGCAAGCAGTGTCACACCCAGACTAAACAAGATGCTGCAATGAATGCTCAGTGCCCCCACAGATTATTTCTGGGATTCCTAGTTAAGTCTTCAAAACGCAACAGGTTTCACCACGTGATTAAGAAGGATCAGAGCACTGCGTGTGTGCTCATAGGAGACGTGTTGTTTAATATCACACACCTGGCATGGGTTCAAGAACTCACACAAAATAAGATTAGGGCACTGAGAAAGAGAATATGCTAAATAATACAAAACCCAGTGCCTGATTCCCCATATATTTCTTATTATATCATCCTCAATAACAGAAAACATTAAAGATAAAATATAGCACAGAGAAGTAATCAAATGTAATTTGCTGATGCAATGAGGACTAAAGAAATCAATGGTGCATTTATTTCCATGCTGCATAAGATATGGGATAGTCTGTTTCTCTGGAATAAGTATGAGAACAAAGGCTATATATATATACTCATTAGAAGTAACAATACTATTTCTCATGTGTTATACTAAACATCTGGTGCCCAACTAAGTAAAACATAATCCTGATAGGTATTTTAAGGGACATAAAATCAAAAACTGAAATTCCCATGAATGCATTTCAATTCTAAAAATAATAATTTTTCAACTACAGCTGTATGAATAGTTCTAGTAAGTGTTATCCCTGTTCATCCAAACACCAAGGCCTCCATTACATATAGAGTGTCGCCCGCAAAAGCTGGCAACGCCAGATTTTACGTGATTATTGTATTACATATACGACGTAGAATACAAGTTACGCCCGTATATTTCACCCGTTGCTCGCAATTTTTACTCCCATAGGCTAACATGGGACCGCGTCGTAAATCGGTATCCAATATCCAGCGTAAGGCCTTATGTGGCGAAAATGGAGAAATCATACTCCATTTTTACCTCGCCATAAAAGGCAGCCGTAGCAGGCCTTGCACTGAGTATGGGAGCACCGTAACTCCTGAAAATGCCTGCAAAAATAAACTAACATCTAACGCATGCGCAATGTCTATCTACCTGTCAACTGCAATCCCCCACCGGAATAACTAATAAAGTCTATTAACCCCTAAACCGCCATAGCCCACATAGCCTAACCTGCCGCCGCCAATGTCGCCGCCACTATAATAAAGTTATTAACCCCTAAACCTAAGTTTAACCCTAACCCCCCCCAACTTAAATATTATTTAAATAAATCTAAATAATATTGCTATTATTAACTAAATTATTCCTATTTAAAACTAAATACTTACCTATAAAATAAACCCTAATATAGCTACAATATAATTAATAATTACATTATAGCTATTTTAGGATTTATTTTTATTTTACAGGCAAGTTTGTATTTATTTTAACTAGGTACAATAGCTATTAAATAGTTAATAACTATTTAATAGCTACCTAGTTAAAATAACTACAAATTTACCTGTAAAATAAATCCTAACCTAAGTTACAATTACACCTAACACTACACTAACATTAAATAAATTAAATTAATTAACTACAATTACCTAAAATTAAATAAACTATAGTACAAAAAAAACAAACACTAAATTACAGAAAATAAAAAAAATACAAGAAGTTTAAACTAATTACACTTAATCTAAGTCCCCTAATAAAATAGAAAAGCCCCCCAAAATAATAAAATTCCCTACCCTATACTAAATTACAAATAGCCCTTAAAAGGGCTTTTTGCGGGGCATTCCCCTAAAGTAATCAGCTCTTTTACCTGTAAAAAAGAAATACAATCCCCCCACCAACATTAAAACCCACCACCCACACACCCAACCTTACTCTAAAACCCACCAATCCCCCCTTAAAAAAACCTAACACTAACCCCTTGAAGATCACCCTACCTTGAGCCGTCTTCACCCAGCCGGGCAGAAGTCTTCATCCCCGGCTGGAGGACCTCTTCTGCCCAGATCGGATGAAGACTTCTGCCCAGCTGGAGGACCTCTTCTGCCTGGATCGGATGAAGACTTCTGCCCAGCTGGAGGACCTCTTCTGCCCGGATCAGATGAAGACTTCTGCCTGGCTGGGTGAAGACGGCTCAAGGTAGGGTGGTCTTCAAGGGGTTAGTGTTAGGTTTTTTAAGGGTGGATTGGGTGGGTTTTAGAGTAAGGTTGGGTGTGTGGGTGGTGGGTTTTAATGTTGGGGGGTTGTATTTCTTTTTTACAGGTAAAAGAGCTGATTACTTTGGGGCAATACCCCGCAAAAAGTTCTTTTAATGGCTATTTGTAATTTAGTATAGGGTAGGGAATTTTATTATTTTGGGGGGCTTTTTTATTTTATTAGGGGGCTTAGATTAGGTGTAATTAGTTTAAACTTCTTGTAAAAAAAAAAATATTTTCCGTAATTTAGTGGGGGTTTTTTGTACTATAGTTTATTTTATTTTATTGTATTTAATTTTAGGTAATTGTAGTTAATTAATTTAATTTATTTAATGATAGTGTAGTGTTAGGTGTAATTGTAACTTAGGTTAGGATTTATTTTACAGGTAAATTTGTAGTTATTTTAACAAGGTAGCTATTAAAAAGTTATTAACTATTTAATAGCTATTGTACCTAGTTAAAATAAATACAAACTTGCCTGTAAAATAAAAATAAATCCTAAAATAGCTATAATGTAATTATTAATTATATTGTAGCTATCTTAGGGTTTATTTTATAGGTAAGTATTTAGTTTTAAATAGGAATAATTTAGTTGATAATAGTAATATTATTTAGATTTATTTAAATAATATTTAAGTTAGGGGGGTGTTAGGGTTAGACTTAGGTTTAGGGGTTAATAACTTTATTATAGTGGCAGCGACGTTGGCGGCGGCAGATTAGGGGTTAATACATTTAATAGGCTATGTGGGCTATGGCGGTTTAGGGGTTAATAATTTAGTTATTACTTGCGGTGTGGGTTTGATGGCGGATATAGGGGTTAATAGTTTAAATAGGCATAATGAGTTGTGGGGCATTGTCGGTCTAGGGGTTAATAATATAAAAAAACAGAGAGTAGTGACAGCATAGATATTTATTCGTGAGACGGCAGGACAAACAGCAACGTTTCGAGACTTCTGTCTCTTTGTCAAGCTCATTATTATTACCCTGACCTTGGAAGCAGGTCATTGTGACTTTGCATGATATTACCTGTGTGCTGGACTTTGCTCTACATCTGGTCTAGGGGTTAATACATTTAATATTAGTAATGAGAGGGGGGATTGCGGATATAGGGGTTTTACGTGTGGGGCTTATTTTTGGGAGGTGTGTTAGACTTTTACGGGAGATTTGTTATTTTCTTTACTTTTCTTAGGCGCCGGCAGTTTCTAAAGTGCCGTAAGTCACTAGTGACTCCAGAAATGTGTATTTACGCTTATTTCTGGACATCGCTAGTTTATCCGACTTACGCCACTTAGGAAATGCCGGCGCCATATATGTAATACCCCGATGTGCAAGGTGAAATTACGGGCGGTGCAGGTTTCCACGCTTGCGCCGAAACCTGCGCCGTATATTTGATTGCGCCCCAAGTGCTCAAATTATAAAGCCCTTATCTTCCCTTTGGCTGCAGGTTTGCACAAGCAAACCTGCAGTCAGGATTTATCAAGTAGACTACTGCTTCCCTGCCCTGTTCTCCACCTCTGCACCAATGCTCAAACATTATATATTGCATAAGCGATTACTCAGTTTGCCACCATCAGCTCTGCAAGCAAGCACAGTGTTTGAATCAGCGCGCATGGGGCATATGTAGCATTGTCGCATGCATAGTAAAAGCTGTCACTAAAACAGTCATACTTTTTAGTAGAAGCATCTTTGCTTACCCTTACATGTGTAGTCAAAACATGCTTAAATGCTAAATGTTATTTGCATCAAATCAACTAGATTCCTTATTAAAATGAACACGGATAAGTAATTATATTAATGCAGTGTTTTGCAACCTTTTTTTTGCCGTGGAACACTTTTTTACATTAAAAAATCCTGCGGCACACCACCATCCCAAAATTTTACAAAATCACACATTGTAACCTAATACAGGATATATATATATATATATATATATATATATATATATATATATATATATATATATATATATATATATATACACACATACATACATATACATACACACACTGTACTGTGCTGTCATGCCATGCCTCCTACAAACTATACATGACATATTGACATTCATTTACAAATAATCATAATCATTGTCTGTGAATGAATGTCAATGTCATGGTTGTAAATGATGCCTGATGAGCCTGTCACATACCTCCCAATATTTCATAATTTGAAAGAGGGACACCCCCACACTGTTGTCAGTCTGCCGCGGCACACCTGAGGATCTCTCACGGCACACTGGTTGAAAAACACTCTATTAATGGATAAAGGTGACAGTAAAAACCTTAATACTAGCAGTATACTGAAAGCTGTCATACTGTACCTCCTGCAATTTTTTTTATCTTGAGGGTTTTTTATCCACTTACCTTGCTTATAATTAACATAATTAAATGCTGACATTATGAATACTTTTCTACCACATCAGGCATCAATGTCTTCGCTTCATGCATACAGGAGATCTATCTATCTCTCTCTCTCTCTCTCTCTCTCTCTCTATATATATATATATATATATATATATATATATATATATATATATATATATATATATATATATATATATATATATAATATAATAAACTCCTATATCTTTGTTATACCAGTGCTGCAGTAATCCTCTCTGATTTTAACAGCACCATATTTTATTCTCCACATCCCCTATTAGGTCCAAGAGTCTGATTGCGTGTAAGAAACTAAAGTCCTCCACCTTTGTACAGAATACAAATACAATATGTTGACAGTGAGGTCATAGATTATAAAAGTAAACACAACAGCTCCATATAGAAATGTTTAACACTCAAATAGATAGACCTATTTTAAATCCTTTCGTCTTTCAATTGAGATGTATGGAAGCTGACATGTAGCAGGAAAACAATCATCATACAGAAGCAAAAGTTGGTGCATGTTGGTGTTTACAATCAGATACCTATCTAGTTTTAATAAGGACAACTAACTAATTAGTCATAACTATGGCTGTGCATTTGCATTTCCATTATTGCTCAGTGTGAAGACAAAGGATAGAAATTGGTTGACATAATATGCACCTAATATTGTTTAAAGAGACATGAAACCAAAAATGTGTTGTTTTTTTCATGATTCCGATATAGCATATCATTTTACACTTTGTAATTTACTACTATTATCAAATGTTCTTTGTTCTTTTTGTATATTTTGTTAAAGGAGCAGCAATGCACTATTGGGAGCTAGCTGAACACATCAGGTGAGCCAATGACCAGAGGCATATATGAGCAGCTAGCTCATAGTAGTGGATTGTTGTTCATCAGCCTACCTATAAATGGTTTTCAACAAAGGATACCAAGAGAATGAAGCAAATTAGATAGTGGTACATTTGTTTAACCCCTAAAGGACTTGGAATTTCAGAGAAACAGTTGCCCAAAAACAACAGAGAATTGTTAGCATGTTTAATATTACTCAATTTAAACAGAAATTGAGCCTTGTTTTTTTTATTTACCTGTAAAAACTATATATTTTTTGTAGACAACCCAAGGTATTGATCTAAGCCTATTTTGTTATATTTTATGTCACCTTTCACTACCAGATAATATATTTTAAAAAAAGTTAACTTTTCACAAATTTGTGTTTTTCACTGAAATTATTTACATACTGCTTGTGCAATCATGACAAATTCTTCTCTGGGATCCCCTCTGTTCAGAAATAGCAGACATAAATGGCTTTGCCATTGCTTTTTGGTTATTAGAAGGCCGCTAATTGAAGCTGTGAATCACACTTCTGAATTTCTGCAATTAATCAGGCAAGTTTAAGTTTAGCTGTAGTGTAGAGATTGCCCTAACAGCTGACACCTCCCACCCCTGATCCCTCCCAAAAAGCTCTCTTCCGTCCCTCACCCCCACTGGTCACCACCATCTTAGGTACTGGCAGACAGTCTGCCATTAGGAAGTTTTAGGGCATTTTTTTTTAAATTTATTACTTTTTTTTCCTGCAGTGTAGGATCCCCCCTCCCACCACCTTGATCCCTCCCAAACAGCTCTACCCCCCCCCCCCCCTCTAGCTAGTGTCTGACATCTTAAAGTGAGGTTTAGTAACCTGTATATCAAACTTGAATCCAATTCTCTGTCCAAAATAAATATGGGTTTCATTCATCATCTTGCATGAAATTATCTTGAAATAAATATATTTACAGCTTATCAAAATCTACCCGTTTTTTGTTTGTTTGTTTTTTTACTTCTCAGTCATGTTCTCCAAACTACCAATTGAAATTCTGGCCATTAGGCGGACATCGATCTACATCACCCACCTACTATTTAACTGCACTACTGTCTCACTCTCCATCTGGACTGTAATGTGCGCTCCCGTTTTGCACAGGCGTAATAGCTTGCAGTCGTTAGTACTTAGGCTAAAGACAATTATTTGATTAATGCATGCACATTGGTGAATGGATGGAATAGTATTGCATGTGCAGTAGTATTTTACATCAGCGTTTCGCGCATGCACAATAGTTAGAGTTCATCGTACACTCGCTTGGGAGATGCGTATAGAGCGGGTGGGACCGCTCTATACGTAATAGCGGAGAAAGTCCGGAAGTAGGGGTGGGGAGGAGTTTGCATGAAAACGGTAGGCAGATTACTATGTTTAAAAAATATATAAATTCATAAAATATATTAAAATAAATGTAGCAATCTGCTTATTCTGTTAGTAATGAATACATTTAGGTGTTCAAATCATTAAAACTTAACCTTCACTTTACAGGGAGTGCAGAATTATTAGGCAAGTTGTATTTTTGAGGATTAATTTTATTATTGAACAACAACCATGTTCTCAATGAACCCAAAAAACTCATTAATATCAAAGCTGAATAGTTTTGGAAGTAGTTTTTAGTTTGTTTTTAGTTATAGCTATTTTAGGGGGATATCTGTGTGTGCAGGTGACTATTACTGTGCATAATTATTAGGCAACTTAACAAAAAACAAATATATACCAATTTCAATTATTTATTTTTACCAGTGAAACCAATATAACATCTCAACATTCACAAATATACATTTCTGACATTCAAAAACAAAACAAAAACAAATCAGTGACCAATATAGCCACCTTTCTTTGCAAGGACACTCAAAAGCCTGCCATCCATGGATTCTGTCAGTGTTTTGATCTGTTCACCATCAACATTGCGTGCAGCAGCAACCACAGCCTCCCAGACACTGTTCAGAGGGGTGTACTGTTTTCCCTCCTTGTAAATCTCACATTTGATGATGGACCACAGGTTCTCAATGGGGTTCAGATCAGGTGAACAAGGAGGCCATGTCATTAGATTTTCTTCTTTTATACCCTTTCTTGCCAGCCACGCTGTGGAGTACTTGGACGCGTGTGATGGAGCATTGTCCTGCATGAAAATCATGTTTTTCTTGAAGGATGCAGACTTCTTCCTGTACCACTGCTTGAAGAAGGTGTCTTCCAGAAACTGGCAGTAGGACTGGGAGTTGAGCTTGACTCCATCCTCAACCCGAAAAGGCTACACAAGCTCATCTTTGATGATACCAGCCCAAACCAGTACTCCACCTCCACCTTGCTGGCGTCTGAGTCGGACTGGAGCTCTCTTCCCTTTACCAATCCAGCCACGGGCCCATCCATCTGGCCCATCAAGACTCACTCTCATTTCATCATTCCATAAAACCTTAGAAAAATCAGTCTTGAGATATTTCTTGGCCCAGTCTTGATGTTTCAGCTTGTGTGTCTTGTTCAGTGGTGGTCGTCTTTCAGCCTTTCTTATATTGGCCATGTCTCTGAGTATTGCACACCTTGTGCTTTTGGGCACTCCAGTGATGTTGCAGCTCTGAAATATGGCCAAACTGGTGGCAAGTGGCATCTTGGCAGCTGCACGCTTGACTTTTCTCAGTTCATGGGCAGTTATTTTGCGCCTTGGTTTTTCCACACGCTTCTTGCGACCCTGTTGACTATTTTGAATGAAACGCTTGATTGTTCGATGATCACGCTTCAGAAGCTTTGCAATTTTAAGAGTGCTGCACCCCTCTGCAAGATATCTCACTATTTTTGACTTTTCTGAGCCTGTCAAGTCCTTCTTTTGACCCATTTTGCCAAAGGAAAGGAAGTTGCCTAATAATTATGCACACCTGATATAGGGTATTGATGTCATTAGACCACACCCCTTCTCATTACAGAGATGCACATCACCTAATATGCTTAATTGGTAGTAGGTGTCACAGTTCAACCTGAATCTGCTTAATAAAAGGATCAAATATGCAGTTTAGTAATTATGTGTACCATTCTTTTTCAGAAAAATATAGTGTTTGTTCCTGAATAAATCATTGAACTAAAATTCTGTTTAGGCATATGATTCATCTAGGATTTATTTTACCACCTTGTAGTTGTATGATGTTTATCTTTAACAATCACACAACTACTATGTGGTTTACTAATACACCGGAATAGATATATTAGTTATGTCAAATGGATGTATGGTATATTTAAGAGGAGTATGCTTATGCAACAAAACAGATTTTAAATACACTCCAGGATGATAGAAACTTTCCATATGATAATATTATCGTAAGATGGTATAAACGATTTAGCTACAAGATAAGTGGAAAAAATATAGAGTCTCGAGTAAAGTTCCGGTATGATGAAACTCCAATTTGCAATAAGAGAAAAATATATACAGAATACGAGGAAAGTCTTATGAAGATCTGATGGTAAGTTCAAATATCCTTAGCGGTAAGTACTTACTCGAAAATGAGAGAGGGAGAGGAGCCTCAGGCTGCAGCTGCGGCACTAGTGTGTTTGAGCGCGAAGTCCGTTCAGTGAAGGAGGCGGTGCTGAGGCAGAGCGGTCAGGTGTCAGCGTCAGCTGTCAGGTTGCAGAAGACAGTAACGTCCACAAGGAGGAGGCATGTAAGAATCCCAATTAGCATAGGTGAATCTCAATTACAAGCAATGAGAGAATGAACAAAGGCTCCTTATAAAGGGAGCTGAGTAACCAATTAAAGGTACAGGCATGAGAGAGTCAATATATGACAGGTCCCCCACCCAAGGAAAACCTCCAGGTTTTCAAAAAGAGGGTCTATCCGGATATCGGCTATGGAAAAGCCTCACCAACCGGGGGGCAGAGACCTGTGAAGCAGATTCCCAAGAGTCCTCATCTGGTGAATAACCCGACCAGCGGATAAGATATTGTAAATCCCCACGATATACTCTCGAGTCCAGTATGTCAGAAACTTCATAATCTACCTCCGATGATGAAGTATCAAGTGGTGCAGACAAAGGGACCGGTTGTGATCGAACAGGTGTGTACGGTTTCAACAGTGAGACGTGAAATGAAGGATGGATACGGAACTTCTCAGGCAACTGCAAAGTTACTGCATTTGAATTAATAATATTAGTAATTGGAAATGGACCAACATATAATTGGTTAAACTTTGCCTTAGTAGTCGGAATTTTCAAATGACGGGTGGATAACCATACTAAGTCACCAACTTTATAGTTAGGTGCTGGTCGCCGTCGCAAGTTGTAATAATGTTGTTGTTGGGATTGAGCTTTTTGAATATTTTCTTTTAAAAGGTTAAAAGATTGTGCAATTGAGTTAACCAAGTCGTTTACTACAGGACATGGCACATGAATGTTTTGATGAAATTCATATTCCGGATTAAATCCGTAGTTTGCGTAGAACGGAGTTAACTGAGTGGAGGTATTCTTAGTATTATTATAGGCAAATTCAGCAGTTGCTAGAAAATCTGCCCACTTCTCTTGTTGTTGAGAACAATGAATTCTTAAATATTGTTCTAATGCCTGATTGGTACGTTCGCACTGTCCATTAGTTTGTGGATGATAAGATGTGGTTAATTTCCTCGTGATATTCAACCTTTGACAAAGTGAATGCCAGAATTTTGAAGTAAATTGACTACCACGGTCAGTTAAGACACTTGTTGGCAGACCATGTAGTCTTACAATATGGTTCAGAAATAACTCGGCTGTTTGTGAGGCAGTAGGTAACGCTTGTATAGGTAGAAAATGTGCCATTTTCGTAAAAAGGTCAATTACAACTAAGATTGTAGTGAAACCTTTCGATGTTGGCAATTCTACTATGAAGTCCATTGCGACCTCCTTCCATGGTCGTTCCGGAATGGGTAAAGACATCAAATACCCATATGGCCTTTTATGTTCCTTTTTATGTTGAATACAAGTTGTACAGGTGTGAACATAATCCTCAACTGATTTCCACATTTTGGGCCACCAGTATTTCCTTTTTAATAGATGATAGGTATTTTGGATACCCGGATGACCATTTAGAATTGAATCATGGTTCTGTTTTAATATACTTCCTTGTAATGATGGAGGAATATATAATAAATTCCCGAAGTAATACAACCCATCTGAACCTTTCGTAAGGTTGAATCTTTCTGGGTCGCAATTACCTCCCTGGGAATATTCTTTCTCTTGTTCAGAAGTCAAAGTACAAGATATAAAATGTCTTAGTGGTAGAATAGTACTTGGTGTAGATTTTTTGTTATTTAGCACCTTCTGTCTTGATAAAGCGTCTGCTTTTCCATTCCTTGAACCAGGTCGGTATTGGATATGGAAATTAAACCTGGTGAAAAACAAACTCCATCTCAGCTGTCTAGACGACAAAGTCCGATTAGTTTGTAAATATTCCAAGTTTTTATGGTCAGTAATAACCAAAATTGGTGTCTCAGTTCCTTCTAGCAAATGTCTCCAGTTTTCAAAAGCAGATTTTATGGATAGGAGCTCTTTTTCTCCAATAGGATAATTAATTTCTGCTGGAGACAGAGATCTTGAAAAATATGCAACAGGATGCATAGGATCTAACAAACTCTTCCTTTGAGACAAAATAGCCCCTAGAGCAGAGTCAGAGGCATCCACCTCAAGTATAAACTGCTTATTGGGGTCTGGAAATTGAAGTATGGGTGCCGTAGTAAAACTAAGTTTCAAGGTATCGAATGCTTGTTGTGCTTCTGTACTCCAATTAAAAGGAATATGTTTACTTGTAAGTCTTGTCAATGGTTTGACAATATGTGAAAAATTTTTAATACATTTTCGGTAAAAGTTTGAAAATCCCAAAAAACTCTGCAATTCCTTGACTGTGGTTGGTCTTGGCCAACCTGTTATAGCTGTTATTTTTGTATCTTCCATATTGATACCTTCAGCAGTTATTTTATATCCTAGGAAGGAAATATCTTGTGTGTGGAAGATACATTTTTCAGGTTTAGCGTATAGTTGATTCTCTCTAAGTCTTGTTAAAACTGTTGTAACATGTTTTATATGCTGTTCTAAAGATTCTGAATATATTAAGATATCATCCAGGTAAATTATGATACAGACATCCAGTAAATCTCTAAATAGTTCATTTATAAAATACTGGAATGTCGCGGGGGCATTACAGAGCCCGAATGGCATCACAGTATATTCGTACAGTCCGTACCTAGTACGGAATGCTGTGAGCCATTCGTCTCCTTTTCTAATTCGAATCAAGTTATAGGCTCCCCTTAGGTCCAATTTAGTAAAAATTGTTGCATTACCCAACCTTTCTATTAATTCTGTAATTAAAGGTAAAGGGTACCGGTTCTTAATTGTAACTTTATTTAATTGTCTGTAATCAATGATTGGCCTGAGAGTACCATCTTTGTTACGGACGAAAAACATTCCAGCTGCTGCTGGAGAGGTGGATGGTCTAATGAACCCCTTTCTTAGATTTTCATCTAAGTATTGTTTAAGATGTGTGAGTTCAGGTTGAGAAAGGGGATAAATATGACCATGTGGAATTGGGGAACCAGGTAACAATTCAATTGGACAGTCGAAATCCCTGTGAGGGGGCAATGATTCTGCTTCCTTCTTGTCAAAGACATCTTGGAAGGAAGAATATTCTTTTGGTATGTGGTTACATGTGTTTTCAGAATCTGCTTGTATAAAACAGATCTTAGACTGACAACTATTCCTGCAATAGTCAGAGGAAAATTGAATTTTATTTGTGGACCAGTCTATAATTGGTTGATGTTGTTGTAACCACTTTAATCCCAAAATAATTGGGAATAAAGGAGAAGGTGTAATGTCAAAAGTAATATTCTCAATATGACCATCTTGTGTACACATAACTAACCTCTGTGTTTGATGTGTAATTGAACCATGTAAAGCTTGGCTACCATCAAAAACTCTTAAAACATAAGGATGATTTATGTCTTTTATTGGTATTTCATGTTTACACACCACATGATAATCTATGAAGTTGCTTGTTGCACCAGAGTCAATGAGAGCTTTCAAAGTAATCTTTTTTGAACCCCACTGTAATGAGATAAATAAAAAACAATAAGTGGAGTTTACACTTCTCATATCAAAAGAGCTGGGTTTTTTTTTATCTCACCTTTCTTTGTTTTCAAAAGGTTAGGACATTCCTTGACCTCATGTTCTTTGGCAGCACAATAAAGGCAAAGATTATTGTCCCTTCTTCTCCTTTTCTCTTCCATAGATAGAGGACCCCTAATCACACCTATTTCCATTGGTTCATCTGGTGTTTTGTACTGTTGAGTACTAATAGGGTTACTTATTCTCTTTGATACTGTTTCCTGACTAAACCTTTCTCTTTTTCTCTCCCTTAACCTTCTATCTATATTGATGGATAGGGACATGAGATTTTCTAAAGTTTCTGGTATATCAACTCGTGAGAGTTCATCCTTCAATGCATCTGACAACCCAAGTCTGAATTGATTGCGCAATGAAATATTATTCCATTGTGAGTCCTTTGACACTCTCTTAAATTCTGCTATGTAGTCCTCTACGGGCCTTTTCCCTTGTCTAAGAGCTCTCATAGCATTTTCAGATGTTATCTGTTTACATGGGTCATCATAGAGAAGTGCCATAGCTTGAAAAAAATCCTCTAAACTCTCCAGTATGGGGTCATGTAGCTCAAAATAGGAGTTTGCCCATGTTCTGGGTTCTCCTCTTAGATATGATATTACTGTTAGAACTCTCTGTTTGTCTGTGGTATAAGTTTTAGGTTTTAAAGTAAAGAGTAATAAGCATGAGTTTTTAAAGTCTCTAAATGTAGTTGTATGATGTTTATCTTTAACAATCACACAACTACTATGTGGTTTACTAATACACCGGAATAGATATATTAGTTATGTCAAATGGATGTATGGTATATTTAAGAGGAGTATGCTTATGCAACAAAACAGATTTTAAATACACTCCAGGATGATAGAAACTTTCCATATGATAATATTATCGTAAGATGGTATAAACGATTTAGCTACAAGATAAGTGGAAAAAATATAGAGTCTCGAGTAAAGTTCCGGTATGATGAAACTCCAATTTGCAATAAGAGAAAAATATATACAGAATACGAGGAAAGTCTTATGAAGATCTGATGGTAAGTTCAAATATCCTTAGCGGTAAGTACTTACTCGAAAATGAGAGAGGGAGAGGAGCCTCAGGCTGCAGCTGCGGCACTAGTGTGTTTGAGCGCGAAGTCCGTTCAGTGAAGGAGGCGGTGCTGAGGCAGAGCGGTCAGGTGTCAGCGTCAGCTGTCAGGTTGCAGAAGACAGTAACGTCCACAAGGAGGAGGCATGTAAGAATCCCAATTAGCATAGGTGAATCTCAATTACAAGCAATGAGAGAATGAACAAAGGCTCCTTATAAAGGGAGCTGAGTAACCAATTAAAGGTACAGGCATGAGAGAGTCAATATATGACAGTAGGCTTTCGAGCCTATACAGCTTGGAGTAAGACAACATGCATAAAGAGGATGATGTGGTCAAAATACTCATTTGCCTAATAATTCTGCACTCCCTGTAAGTACTGGCAGCCCATACTCAGTTTATATATATTTATGTATAATTTTTATTTATTTATTCATTAATAACCATTTCTCTGTAATGTAGTAGCCCCCTCACCCTTCCCACCTCGCCTCATCAAGCAAACATTCTGTAGGGCCCCCTCTACCCTCTCATAATCATTTTTCTGTAAGTAGTGGATCCCACCTCCATGGAAAACATTTTCTTTAGCGTAGCGATCCCAAACCCTCCCTCCCCCTACTGCCCACCTCCACTGATGAACCACCAACCCGCTTGCCTCCCTCCTCACCCGCCCACACCACCAACGGCAACACCAAAAGCCGATGCAGACAGGGACACATCTTAATTTTGTCTTTGTTTTAATCTGTTGAAGCATCTGAGGTGTAAAAATGTATTTAATTTTCAATCCATGTGTGAGGGTACTCCAATGAAATAACGGTTTAGCCAGATTCTCTCTCTCTGTTCTTCTAGTACATTATGAGTTTATCAGATTCATACCCTGCTTTCCTCATGTAACTTACAAAGAGAGCTGACCTTTCTTTTTTATTTCTTTTAAGTGAAATTATAAAATTTATGGAGTGTTATAACAACCTGATATTTTCTTTGCTGTTTAAGTTATTCCTCAATACTTCTTGGTTTGTACTGAGGTACTAGAGAGGTTAAAAACTACACCCCCCCCCCCCAACAAGCAGGATATCCTGTCTCACACATTTTATCATCAAGTATCTGATAAGCATCATACATACAAAAGATCCTGTTTCACCCATTAACTGCCAGAGCAGACCAGAGTCTTATATGGAATGTCATAGAGAAATAAACTCCAATATATAATAATAATAATAATAATGGATACTTGTATAGCGCACAACCTCGAACGGACTGATAACAGGTATTATTATATGGGCATAAGTCTGATGAGACAGCGCTACAGCAGTACATAGAGTAAAAGCTGAAAACTAATAGAAATTGCATGTTTGTATACAACTGATAACAAGTTAAAGTTGGTTTATTCAGTATAGGAACATCCATTTTTGGGGGGAGGAAAGTGCATATTGAAATATTCTTTTAGAAAAAGCAGAGAACATCTTTGAGTTCAATGGGCTCCCTTTATGAAGTTGCAGACGAAGCTACGGAGATGAATCTTTTCAGGCTGCTATTTAAGTAGCTGCGGTCTTCAGGTGGCTGAGTTAAATCATCCCGTTCAGATCTGAGAGAGATGATTGACAAGAACAAGAGAGCAGAAGGTGCAGCTGCACGTGCATTTGCTTGTGTAAAGATAACTGTGGGCAGCGGATGCTGTCAGCTATTGGCAATTCCAGGCGGGCAGGTTCCAGGAGCTAACCTTGTCCGCCCAGCATTTGTTAAATATGGCTAAATGTACCTTTAATAAGAACTGCTAATAATGAATATGACAGCAGACATTCTTTGGATACTTACACTGAGTGCAAGCAAACTAATAGTAGAAATGATTTTTTATGCTGGTGGAACATGTCACTGCCTAACAATCTGTCCCTATAGATTAAATGCACAAACCTACATATATACTTTAATATACTTCAATAGTGTTCTTTCATGAGTAAGATCAAACAGGATTTGAGTTTAGAGACCATGTCATACTGTACAAGACATATGCTGGACATGTGCTGGTTCTCCAGATGGAGCCTTAGAAGAAGAAAAAAGAGATTTTACAGTACAGTGTAGTAAAGTACTCTCCATTACTGTGTTATTCTTAGAAGGCAATGGCTGAAGATGAATTCCATAATATGCATATGCTAGAGATGCCCTGTTCTACATAAACATAATTATGTAAGTCATAAGTGTTCTGCAAGTAGTGATTTCTTTCAGCTGCTCTTGTGCCCTGCCTAGTGTCTATCTCTGATAGGATAAGGTCAAAGCTTTTAAGTTATTTGGTCTCTGGCTTTTTGCCTTGAACGCAGTTGGAAGGGTATCCTTATCAGCAAGAGGTGCAAGGCGGCTGCTTTACAGATTAGAGGCACAAGCCAATGCCAAGTGAAAGTTCTCCCATGGATAGATGTGCTGTATCTCTCTTTTATACAGCTTAGAGATAGTGAATACATCTTTTGTTAAAGATACTTTAAACATAGATATATTTTTTTTACATCGTTCAGATAGAGGATACAATTAAAAAAAAAAAATTCAGTGTACTTTTCTTATCAAATTGACTTTGTTCTCTTGGTATTCTTTGCTGTAGAGCATACAGGTATGACGTGTGCATGGATCTGGAGCTCTGGATGGCAGCAGATTTGCAAGAAGGCTTTTAACATTGTGCAAATACTGTTTTCATCTGGTCCTCACAAGTGTATAACATTATTAAAAGCATTCTTGCTGCCATATAATGCTCCAGACATATGCAGGCTACCTACCAATGCTCTTCAACAAAGAATACCAAGAGTACAGTGTACATTTGGTATTAGAAGTAAATTGGAAGTTGTTTATATAAATTGCATGCTCGGTTTAAATCACACACAAAAAACTTTTGGGTTTCATGTCCTTTTAACCCCTTCGCTACTGGCCAAAATACCAGAGAATTGTTAGCATTTTTGCTATCACTCTGATTAAACACAAATAGAGCTTTTGATTTGCCCATGAAAACTATATATATATTTTAAAGTAGACAACCCGAGGTATTGATCTAGGCCCATTTTTGTATATCTGATACCACTATTTGACCTCAAGATACGATCATATATAGAAAAAAAACTTTGGGTTTCTCACTGAAATTTTTTACACAAAACTACTGCAGTCATATTACAAATGGTTAGAAAAGTTTCTCTGGGATCCCCTTTGTTCAGAAATAGCAGACATGCATGGCTTTGCCATTGCTTTTTGGTAATTAGAAGGCCGCTAAATGCAGCTGCACACCTTACGTGCCGTCTGCAGCTTTTACTGTATCTTTGCACTAACATTGTCTCATCATTATATGTTAGAAGTGCTGCAGCTTTAAGCACAGCTGACCACACCCTTTGGGTGTGTGCTTCTCTCTGACATCATCAGAAGCCATGTTTAGTTTTACTGTTAGTAAAGAAGCCATGTGGTTGTAGCTGAATAAAAGTTTAACTGAAGAACATGCTGCAGAGTCTCAGTGATATGTGCAAGACACAAGATAACAGCACACAAATGATTGTTCTAATTCTCACTACACAGAGAACATAACAGCTGGTGAAGAGGATCTGTGGTCTGACCCTATAATGTCTCTTATTGGCACTTTACCTGTGTTTGCACCAGACACAGACAGACAGGACACATGGGTTGAACAGTCCCACACCCTTCCCTCCCACACCTCCCGCCGGCACAAGAAGCTGATTTTTACAGACAGTGAAGCAGTCAGGCATCTGGCTTCATATGGAACTGGAGCACCGATCATGCTCTGGTTCTATATGCAGACAGATGACTGAGGTTCTCTTTACTGTAACTTTACAGCCGAGACTGCTGGAGCTTCCTGCAGCTCAGATGTATATACATTATGCAGTACGATGGGCAAAGTACCAATGTATATTTACTACATTTGGTTAAAGGAAAACAGCTTGTAATTACAATACATTTCTGTTTTGTTGCTACAGAATAACATATCAGCCAAATGTCAACATTTTTAAAACAAATTTACTGCAGTTGTTTTTCTGAAGCCAAACTCCACCCACCATTTGCCTTATTTGGAGGAGCCAATCTGGGCTTTAGTCTGCGGACAACAAGGCTAACCACAGTCATAATATCATGTTAGTATAATGTACATTGCTTTGCAGTTGTTTATCAGTTTAAGCCACTGGGGGATAGATATGTGGCAGTGTTCACCTTGATCGATCAGAAAAGTTTCAAGTTCTTAGAATTATAGAATCCTCCATTTTTAAGAGCTAAAATGCATGAAAAGGGGGCAAAATAAATAATATTGCAAAGTTGTTTCATTACTCATAATTAAACATTTTATATAACCAGCACAAGGTGTTTATTGTCCTTTTAAGAAGGCAATAAAGCATGTTTTTATTTTTACTTGACAGCAACTTTTATTGTCACTGTTCACAGAAACCTTTTTTTTCCTTTTAATAAGAGCCACACGTTTTGTGATTAACATAGGTCACATTGTCCCTGATTTGTTTTCTTCAAATGTCGGCAGTACAATTAGCTCTTTACCTTAAGGTTGCACTGATGTGAAACACTTGATCTAAGCTCAATGATGCAGACCTTCCTGCAACAAGATTATCACCCGCCATACTAAAGGGATATTAAACTCAAAACTACCCTCCCCCAAACAAAAAATGGTTATCATGCATTTAAAACTTATGCAATATATATTCATTATTTTTCATGTAATTCAACACTTACTCTGCTCCCAGAATGCACCATAAAGGATACATAACTCTGACCTTGCAGTATTCTAAAAAGTCCAGATGCTAATTTACATCTGCCCCAAACTGAGGCCAGTAAAGTAGATAAGAAACAAACGTAAGAGACTTTTCAAATGATATGTCCTCGGATTGCAAAAAACAAAACAAACTTATATAACATTTTATTTTTATGCAGATTTTCAACCTTCAAATACATAGACCCTATTCCATATAACAGTACATTAAAGGGACACAAACCACATTTTTTTTATTTTATGGTTCAGACAGAACATACAATATTAAATAACTTTTCACTTTACATCTATTATTAATGTTCCTTCATTCTCTTCATATCCTTTGTTGAAGGAGCATCAATGCACCACTGAGAGCTAGCTGAATACATTCAGTGAACCAATGACAACTGGCATATACTGTACATGCAGCCACTAATCAGGAGCTAGCTCCCAGTAGTGCATTGATGCTTCTGAGTATACCTAAGTACACTTTTCAATAAAGGATAACAAAATAATGAAGCAAATTAGATTATACAAATAAATTGGAAAGTTGTTTAAAATTGCATGTTCTATCTGAATCATGAAAGTTTAATCAGATAAATCTATTTACAAAGCACAAGTACACCATTAAATCTGGAAAAGACAGGATAGGTTTTTACTAGAATCCACCAACTAGGGAAACTTATACTACGCACTATGACCTATTGTCATTTACAAGAAGTACATTGCCGGAAAATGTGGTATATTACAAATTAATAATTACCTACTTTCCTAGAATTGTCATGCAAGTCATTGAGTTGGAGACATTATTATAATGTTTTAGAATGTATCTGTCAATAAAAATCTATTTATTTGTACACATTTTGCTATCTAAAGGTGTAGAAACCGGACGACACCTGCTGCACTAGATAAGAGACCAAAATAATGGGTTTTGAAGAAGTAAGGTTGCTGCCTGGCACATCCAAACACCTTTAATGGGTCACTCATTAACTGCCGGTTCCCAGCTGTGTGACAAGAATTTTTACCTTTAGAATGAATGCTCAGTGACAGGTTAAAGGAACATTCACAAGTCACATTGGAAGAGAATGTAGAAAAAACATTTACTCTATAGAGATTGTGATAGCTTTTAGCAGCGTTTTGGCTAATTCAAGTGTATTGCAGACATGCTTTGATCAAAAGTTAAAATAAATTAATATGCCAGATTGTCCTTTTAATTTCTAGAGCAAAAAGAAGAAATAAAACCGCAAAAAAGAACTTTCAGTGAATTTACTGTTTCAGCTGTATCTTTTACTGTGCACAAGCACATGGAGCATACATTAGTATGCCCCATTCACCCCATTCAGACTTTATGACTGCTCAGAGAGCTGGTGGTGACCTACTGCAAGAATATACATTAAACAAGAGCATAGGCAGGCATTACACACTTGCTTGATAAGACTTTCTCTGAACTATATAGAACCATAGAAGACCTGATTCCTCTCTGAATATATTATACTCAACTCCAAAAAGATTCTATCTGTAAGCATAAAAGGATCTATAATGCCCTCTATCACATATATAAAGTGTGTAAAATATATCAATGTTTTTTCCCCAAATCCATTAGTAATATCAGCCAGTTTTGCTGGGCACATACTACACCAGTTTGAGAGGTGCAGTACTCATTAAAAATAATTTATGTCACGCTTGTCATGTCAAGCCTTTAAAGTAAATTGCAGGGAACCCATCACAAAAAAACTAACAAAAAAACAAACAAAACAAAAAAAAAAGCAGAAAACATTATACAACATATAACATTATACAACATGGTCCGCTCCAACAGAAGTCTGTAAAAGTACAGCGGAGGCTTAGGTGCCTTGGAGACGGATCCCTTAGGACCGGCACAAGGCTCCACACCGAACTGTAAGTGAGAGATTTGTATGCCCACATACTACCGTGCAGTTATACACTCGATGTCAGAGACATCTGGTTTTGAACACAGTAAGGGGGTGTGATGGCTGGCTTAGGCTTCATTGGTTTATACATTGCTGCTATACTTTTGTATCACTCAAGGTTTAGCGAGCAGCAACAGCTGAGGCTTATGAAAAGTAGGAGCTGCAGAACTCTCTATATTTTAACATAGAACAATATCTTAGGTTTATTTTTTTAGTTTATATCATATAGATAGATAGATAGATAGATAGATAGATAGATAGATAGATAGATAGAAATATATAAAATGGAACAGCTTGGAAAGGGAATGAGACCAAGGGGTCCGATTTATCAGGGCCAAATGGGGCCGTATACCCGTTTCCGCACAAGCCTTCAAGCTCACAGAAAACAGGAGTTAAGAAGCAGCGGTCTTAAGACCACTGCTCCTTAACTCGTACGCCTCTACTGAGGCAGCGGACATTAATCCGCTCAATCTCATACGATCACGTTGATTGACACCCCCTGCTAGCAGCCGATTGGCGGCAATTCTGCAGGGGGCAGCATTGCACAAGCAGTTTATCGATGTCTGGTGGACAGGATTTGCTACAGACACTTGATAAATCGCCCCCTAAGTGTAAGCAATAATACCTTCTGTCACTTAGGCAACATGTACATGTTGTAATACAGCTTATACACGCAACCTAAAGGTAGTTTTATAGCATTTTAATACTTTTGTATACATAGCACCATCACAATGATAGTTCAGTATTGTAATCAGAAAGGAAATATTTGTTTTATATAAATATAGACTATTATTTTCCTTTTAGAACACAAAAACTAAACGAAAGACCATTGTGCTTACTAGTGGCAAAATGGTAATGTTTAATCATTTTATTTAAAAAAACAAACTTTAAAGGAACAGTAAAGTCAAAATGAAACGCTCATGATTCAGATAGAACAAGCAATTTGAAACTTTTCAATTTACTTCTGTTATCAAATTTGCTTTGTTCTCTTGGTATCTTTTATTGAACAGTAAAACTAGGTAGGCTCATAAGAGCTCAGGCGTGTGCACGTGTCTTTAGTACTCTATGGCACAAGTGTTTTGCAAGATTGTATAACAAAGCTACAAATACTGTTGCAAAACACTTGTGCCATAGACTACTAATATTATTACATTTTTGTAAGCGCAGTAACATATTTGTACAAAATGTCATACAATGTAGTTTCCCAAGCATCTGTGAAAAAAGAGAAGAGCTACCTCTCCAAGCATTCATGAAACACCTAGTGATGCACCACTGCTATGTATTGCTACGAGAGAAGGCGACACAAAGTGAGATAAAGGTGACTATAGACAACACTAAACAAAGAGGGTTTGGAAAAAATGCAGAAAGTAAAATAAATTAATTGTATCCAATTTGCAATACACTCAGGAAAGGAGTGTGTGTCATACAGTCACTATCATTTTTTAATAATTACTTTATTCTGTTCTTGAGTTCTACTACTATGGATTGCGTTTTACTGACAACTGAACATTGCTGGCTGAGTGATACATTTTATTTGTAAAATTAAAGGGATAGTGTACTGTGATTTTTTTCTCCCCTTTAAAGTGTTCCCAAATATACATTTTACATGCTGGGGTGTATTACATTGTTTACAAATAGCCCCTTTACTTCTGTTTTACCATAAAAAATAGCTGATTTTGCCTTATTAAACAGCTACTGACACTGAAAAAGTACTGCTTATAGAAAAGCTATGTAAACAAAAGGTGCTGAAGAAATCACACTCCTAGTGGAACCTTTTTTGCAAGAGACACAACTTGATGCCAAACATCCTTATAGTTAACATATAACATATAGACTAGAGCAGAAGCACACCAAGATGTGAACCTAGTCAATCCCTACCTAGATATTGCAGAAATAACAATGGTCATATACAAAAGGCAATATGTCTCCTTGGAAAGCTGGAGGGGAAAGTGCAGGCTTGCAACAAATGTACAGTCACTTGCAACAAATGATCGAACCTCGCTCAATGGGACTATGGGCAAGTAAGGCAACATCAGATTAACCAACATAGCCCAAATTATTCAAATTATGATTAATAATAACAAAAACCTATTAATTTGCCCAAGAACAAGTGTTGTGTGATTACTACAGATGGTGTTTAGGTGCAGAGGATCACACCTTAGCAAGGGTCAATTAGATAATAAAATAAATGTGCCCAGCCTTTTCTTTTCTTTCCTACTGTCTCTGTCTATATTCAGTCATTTTCATTGTTCTCTTATTCTCATTGAATAGCTCCATCTCTTCCTTTATCTTCCAGCCCTTATTTCTCTCCACATCTTTTTAATCCCACTCACTCCTTTCATCTTTCTCTCATAATCTCAACACATCCCCCTCACTCACTTCCTGTCTTCATCTTCCACTTCTCTCTCTGTCATCCTCACTCATTTACTCATTAAATCTTCTTTTTCTCAGCTCACCCCCATGTTATTTATCTGATGACTCCCTTTTTCTCATTTTGTGTTTGACTCCTAATCTCTCATTCTCACTGTTGCACTCCCCTTCTCCCATTTTCCTTGTTAAAATTAACCTTCTTTTGGGGGGCGTGTCTGAACAGCGATCTGAAAGGTCGCACTCTTCAGAGCTCCGGTGGATTCCCTGTTAATCCGCTGATTTACAGAGTTTATTTGACAGCAAAATTAATATACACGTAACTATTAGAGCATCACTACATAGTGGAACTCTTTCTCATACAATCTACGCTGTATACATGATATTGGAGCCAGGATTCAGAACACAAGGGCCTAGAGCAGCGGCTACTACTGGGCGACGCTTCCCCCCTCGGTTTCACCGAGGTATTGTGCCTTAGCCATCCTCACCAGCACAATTGTAAGACATTACTGAGCAAAATCGCTAAGATTGAAGAGATTCTAAAGTGAAAAAGGAGGTTGAAGATTGCGGATCAGAAGTGCGTCTATCTCACTGAAACCAAAATGGCCACCGCTGCCTATGCAGGAGAGCAGAACCTTCTTGGTCCGATATGGCAAAAATTAGAGGAGCTCTTTCAACATCTTATAGATTCAGCACCATTTGACCATCTGTCAAGAGTATTTAGTGAAAAGAATACAGTGGTAATGAACTCGGATCAAACTCTAGAAAACAGCCTTCCCGCCACTACCTATCCCCTCAATAACAAATTTCTACAAGCGGAGAGCGTCCTTGCTATGGGACCTAAATATATACAAAGTGCAACGCCATTAGAGCCGCTGTGTAGCCACCTTAACAAAGCACCAGATGGGGATCACCCGCAGAAGGATCACCTTACAAAGTACAGTCCCCCAGACAAGCTGGAAGGAGTCCTATGGAGGGAAAGGCATCTGCTACAACCAATGTCTGACGGAGGTCTGGTGGTGGGCCTCTGGAAAGACACGACAGGCTTCCAGTCATATCTTCTGTCAGCAGATATGGATCAGCAGACTTCATGGGACCTGCCAGAACACCGGCTTGAGGCTCTCGATTGCTTGCACAGCGACTTAACGCTCAAAGTTACCATCAGAGGGCCACTAACCGATCCTGATGCGATTTCACCGCTACCCTTGATGCGCCGTAGCAAGCCTCTGCAAAAAGAACATCATGCAGCCACTAAGACTCTCCTGTTCTCGCATATAGAACCCGGTGGCCGGAGAAAATACCTAAGCGGGACGTTGCCTTTATTTGAATCCCAAGATGCTGGTAAAGACTGTGAGATAGTTAGTAATACTGAAGTTAGCTGCCATGGCTGATTATGATTCCGAATATATAAAAAGTTGTTGAGCTCACCGATGTCAGTTTTCCAGTTATGACCTCAAGAATTGTGTAATAATTAACTGTTCACTTATAATTACATTGCTTATATCTTAGCATAGTGAATGTACACTATCATATAGTTTATTAGTGTTTGACATGCTTCTTGTTATGTTTAGCTTCTAGTAGCTACAGTTATGACGCACAGGTCTCTACATTTTTCAAATAATATACCGCCTGTTACACGCAGCTTTACTGCTGCATTTCTTTAGTAAGGTTCAGTATTAGGTCTTATGGCACACACGCTGTTACCATTTCCACATCTTAGTACTATACGGGGGTTAGTGGGTGGCCCCCAAGGAGTTATATTCAAAAGAATGGCTAACCAAATGCTCTTTCTGACAGACCTCCATAACCCTCCCTGAACATATAGCTTTACTAGACACTCCTTGGCGGTCGGCGGCCGAGGTCGCGAAGGAGTTAAAGAACAAAATTAAAAGGAGGATACTATTTATTTTATGGATGCTTACATTTCACTGAAAATCTTGTCCAGGTTTAGATATTGCTTTTATATACCACAAATATACCCTATACAAGTGTTATTGTGCTCTCACTGACTGTGTATTGTAGCTTATGTTTAAAGGATTTATAGACAAAAAGACGTACGTATGTATATATTCTTTTTTTGTATCAGGAGCAGCTCTCTTAACCCCTATATTTAATATATAAGCTCCCCTATGATAGATATTGGTGAGTTTGGCTCGGGCTTCTAGCTGAACTAGCTAGAGTTGTTTATGTTTGTGTTTATGTTTAATAATCCCTATTGTTTTTTTAATATCACTGTTAAGGGTCCAAGAGTGACCCACTTTATATTCAAGAGGGAGGAAAAAGAGGACACTTTAAAATGATATGCATATATGTCTTTGTCACAACACCTGTACTATTACTAATTGTTCATTTTTATGTATGCTTGATATTTGTAATATGTAGATCCTCAATAAAAATTCTAAATAAAAAAAAAAAAAATTAACCTTCTTTTAAAGGTTAACTCAGAGGCCAGCAATGAACACAAAAGCCCCAGGTCTGCAGAGCAAGCTGAATCCAGACAACATCTTTACTTTCACATACCACAAATTCCCTTGGACTTGATGACTCCCAAAGGGAGTCTGAGAAAAATAAACCAGGCACTGAGGGGGGATCTTTATGGGATTGTTTCTTGCACTTTTATAGGATTCCTGATTATTACCAGAGATTGAACCTGGCCATAATAAACCGTCATAAGTCCCCTGAGTAACAAGAAAATTAATTTATTCACCAAGTCCCAAGAAACACTCAGACGTTTTGAGACAAATTTCAGTTTTGATTTTCAAATACTTGTATAATACCAGCCTCCTTGTGACAAAGAGCTACAAATTACAGGGATGCGTGTAACAGTCATCTGCCACTGAATTTCTGCATCATTTATTAATACCCAGAAGCACTCAAAGATAGTCTGTCTCTCTAAATAACACTGAAAAGCATTTACAGAATGGCTGCCTCACTTCTTAGCACCAACACACATTTACAGAATGGCTACCTCATTAAAGGCACACTCAAGTCAAAATAAACTTTTATGATTCAGAAAGAGCAGCAGTTTTAAGAAACTTTCAATTTACTTCTAATCACACTTTCTGATTAACAAGCTCCTACTGAGCCTGTGCGCAAGCTCTTAGGATATATGTCTACTAGTCTGTGATTGGCTGATGTCTGTCACATGATACAGGGGGCCGGAAAATGGAAGAAAAACTACTGCTTATTTGAAATTCAGAGTAGGTAGATAGTTATTGCATTGTCTTTTTAAATATGCAGATGTACTGTATTTAGTGGTCCTTTAACACAAATATGTAGCCAGAAAACAGGCTATCTCACTTAAAGGGACAGTTTACTCAAAAATGTTCTCCCCTTTAATTTGTTCCCAATGATGCACTTTACCTGCTGGAGTGTATTAAATTGTTTACAAGTATTTCCATTACCCTTATATTGGCATTTGAAATTGTTAATTTAGCATGTGGTATCCCCACCTATTCTGAAAGTTTGTGGCCGCGCGTACCAGCTATAGATAAGCTTTGTAAAGACAGCCAGCAGAAGAAATTACACTCCCAGTGTGATAAAGCAGAGATAAGGTAATAAAATGTTGATTTTCCATTGTTCTCTCAAAGTATTGGTGATTGTTTTAAGGACAGATATAAGATAAAGAAGCAGGTATATGTGCACAATGTGATACAGTAATGAGATCTGATTATACCTACAAGCTCAACCTATTTTATTAGGCTGTGGCTTCAAAACACAAAATCAGAGCTTTAATATACAGAAATAAACCTTAAAAAGCTAATTTTCATACATTTTTTACTCTGCAGTTGGTAAAAAAAGCAATTGTAAACACATTAAGGGAAAAACTATTTTACAGTATACTGTCCCTTTAATATTTAAATGCTACCTCACTCATTGGCACTAAAAACCACTTACAGACAGGTCTCCTTCCCCTTTAGCACTGTGGGCTCGATAATCTAAACCTCGCCAGATTAGACGTGGTTTTTTCTTGCAGAGTCTGCCTTGGTGAAATGATCGTAAAAAGGGGCAGTCCCTGCGAGTGGCAAGATGGCTCCTATTGAAAGTAATGCTCAATGGATAGGGACACTTTGCTCCATAGAGAGAAGTTGGCAGGGAACAGGGGTGCACTTTCAAAATTAAACCTTGATCTTTAGATCATCAACCCTGGGACTCAGACAAAGAAAGGTCATCCCACTCTATTGCACTGAGAAGCACTCAAAGGCTGCCTCAGTGTTATAGACAGGCGGCACCACTCATTATCACTAAGGGGGGCGATTTATCAAGCTCTTCACCTAACTACAACTGCAGGTTCTCACAAGAGAACCTGCTTCCCTACCCTTTCGCTGGTGAATTTCAATCTCCCTGATCGAGTCCATTTGGGGAGATTGACAACTCCTGCCCACACGTGATTGGCTGTGAGCGGGCAGGGAGTGGGATTGCATGCAAGGGCAAAATAGCGCTTGTGTGCAATGCTGAATTCCGCCAGGGGAATTGAGCCCATTAAGGGCGAGCTGCGGCGGAGAGGGGCGTGTATGTGCGCCCCTGTCCGCCTCAGCTTGATAAATCGCCCCCTAAGAATAACTCAGAGAATGGCTGTGACACTTATTAGCACCAAAGCACACACAAAACATAAGTTTTATTTATTAGTACTGAAATCCTGTCACACACAATCAGAGAGCCTAGCACAAACTTTAGCATTTAGTTAGACATACGTTGACTACTCCATTGATACTGAGTGGCATTCAGAGTGGCAAAGCTAAACATGAAATAAGGCACATTGCTTGCTGTAACTTGTGTTCTGTCAGATGGGAATAGTATTTCTCAACCAACAAACCACCACAATCACTTGTGCCATCAGCATAAGTCATCAGATCCAGGGCATTCCCAGAATCGTTTTTGTATCCTTCTGGGAAATCAAGTAGAGAGGGTGTAATCTCCTGCAGTCTCTGAAGTCAGAGAGAACAGGAGGAAGGAGGAGTTACTGGAGATAAAGATCATTCGGTCTAGATTCAATAAAATTAATTTGTGAAACTAATAACTTCAGAAAAAACTTGACACGGCATTGCAACTTGATAATTGTGGGATTCATTAAGATTTGTACCCGCCCCTTGTCGCATTATAATCAATGGCAGCATCTGTCTCTTAAAGGGATATAAAAACCTAAATTGGTTTTCTTGCTTCAGATAGAGCATGCAATTTTTCCTATTATCAATTTTTTTTGTTCTCTTGGTATCTTTATTTGAAAAAAAAGCAGGAATGTAAGCTAAGGAGCCATCCCATTTTTGGATCAGAACCTGGCTAGTGTTTGCTGATTATTGGCTACATTTAGCCATCAATCAGCAAGTGCTAAACCAAAAATGGATTGGCCCCTAAGCTTACATTCCTGCCTTTTCTAATAAAGATACCAAGAGAACGAAGAAAAATTGATAATAGGAATAAATTAGAAAGTTGCTTAAAGTTGCATGCTCTGTCTGAATCATGAAAGAAAAAAAATGGGGTTTCATATCCATTTTACTGTTTACTTCTCACATGGGTTCCGTTGTTAATGATACCGGCATTACAAAAATGCCTTCCAAACACCACTTGAACCAACTAATGAAAATGATTAAAAAACAACTCCCTCTTTAAAACACTCCATTCTAGCATATGCACAAAATGTGTTAAAGGGACATAAAACCCAACATTTTTCTTTCATGATTCAGATAGAGCATACCATTTTAAACATCTTTACCATTTACTTCTATTATCAATTTTGCTTCATTCTTATGGTATCCTTTATTTAAGAAGTAGCAATGCACTACTGGGAGCTAGCTGAGCACAATGGTAACCCAATGATAAGAAGCATATATGTACAGCCACCAACCAGCAGCTAGCTCCCAGGTACTGAGCCTACCTAGTTAAACTTTTCAAGAATATGCCGAGCATGAAGCACATTAGATAACAAAAGTAAAACTGTATACTCTATCTGAATCATGAAAGAATATTTTTTGGGTTTCATGCCACTTTAAATAAAATTGAATGAAAAAAGGCAACAACTGCATGGGGCAGTAGAGTCTTTATGAATTCTGAATTCTTGGTTGAGGTTTGGGGTAAAAACCCAGACCACACCCTGAGAACGCCCTGGAATGCCCACTGTTCTCCTCTGTGAGGTTTATGAGAGGGTTCTTATTACATCCACAAGACAACTTTACCCAAATAAATAAGACATGCTAAATAATTTACAATTATGAACAAAAACTGTTTTGTTATTGATTTTCTTTGTTACTAGAAAGATTGGTGAAACAAGCCTCAGTGAATTTCGTACCTCATTTGGCCATTACAGCAAGGCACCTCTTCCGCCTAACAAGCAGACATGAATATATATAACTCATCATATTTAATTATGTGCTGCAAATCTTTATAATGCATAGAAAAGAGCAATACTTAAAAATATGTTAAAGCTGTTTATTTTTTATTTTAAAACAAACATGAAGGGCAGAATTGCTCTGTGGTGGGATAGGAGCTTGTTGGTTGATAAGACACCTACAACTCTAGTGGTGGACAGTGACACATCCCCATGAATAAAAACAACATATGCTGTTTCCCGCACAGAAAAATCTATATTAAAAAAACAACAACAAAAACTTATATACATATAAAATGTTCTCTTTATATAGTGAAATCAACAGTCTGCAAGCTATATACTTTGTTGAGAGGGAGAGAGAGAGGGGGGGGGGGAAGGAGATACAGGGGGAGAGAAAGAGAGAGAGAGAGAGAGAGAGAGAGAGAGAGAGAGAGAGAGAGAGAGAGAGAAAGAGAGGGAGGGAGGGAGAGAGAGAGAGAGAGAGAGAGAGGGAGAGAGAGAGGAAGGGAAAGAGAGGGAGGGAGAGAGAGAGAGGGGGAGGGAGAGAGGAAGGGAGAGACAGAGAGAGAAGGAGAAAGATAAAGAGAGGGAGGGAAAGAGAGGGAGAAAGAGGGAGGGGAGAGAAAGAGAGTGGGACAGAGAGAGAGGGAGAGAGAGAGAAATACGGAGGGAGAGAGAGAGACATGGGGAGAGAGAGAGAGGGATATATATATATATATATATATATATATAGAGAGAGAGAGAGAAAGAGATATATATATATATATATATATATATATATATATATAAAAATATATATAATATATGATGTAGGATGATTTCTGTATATCTCTGACAAAAATGTAAAGTGAACAGAAGTGTAATAATTAGCCAGATTAATGTATGATAGGCATTGTGAAATATGTTTAGCAGAGTGGAATTCTCACACTTTATGACTCAGCCCCAAATTACAGAACAATTTGTTATTTAGGATGTTGCTTATCTCGATTTTATCAGCATAATATCTGATTTAATGTGAATTTGTTTCTAGAATGAGGTGTCAACTTTATTCTTAGATAGATAGATAGATAGATAGATAGATAGATAGATAGATAGATAGATAGATAGATAGATAGATAGATGATAGATAGAAGATATATAGATCAAAACTGTAAATTAGCAAAAATACTTTAAACTGGTTATACTTGCACAAGTGCTGCAATTATACAAACTTGCAGACCCAAAATAAATAAATAAAACTCTAAGATGTCTTATTTTATAATAGAAACACACACAAAAACATATATAAGTGTATATATATATATATATAGAGAGAGAGAGAGAGAGAGAGAGAGAGAGAAAGAGAGAGGGAGAGAGAGTTACACTACTGCGTGTAGTTCACATTGAAAAAGTACAATATATTTATTATCTTACTCACAAGTAAATCATCTTAATTATATGGAATAAAACTTTACCCCTATGTCTCTCCTGCAATGTGAATTGAGGTTTTGCAACAATTTATTACCTGGAGGCTGTGTCTGATTTTCTTGGTTCTTGTGTAGATCTGTGCCTCTTGTTTTAGGATCAGAGATAAGGAAAATCCAATCCCTGCTGTCAGGTTGCTTAGGAGTCACAAGCATATGTTATGGTGCATGTTCCTCCAGCAGGTGTGAGAGGCACAGAGCAGGTTTTTTATGGCACAGAGCATGGGAAGTGCCCATTTACTGCCAGCTCAGCCGATGACCCTGCTGAGCCGTTGTCACTTGTAGTGCAAACTAAGAGGTGTTCAGTGAAAAGTCCTTCAGTGACCAAAGGCTCCACCTCTCCCAGAGATCACAGCCAATGAGCTGGCAGTAAGAAGCCCTAAACTGCAAGCAATTGCTAAGTGTGTGACAGAGCACATGTGAGGAATGTCGCATTGCCTTTTAACCCACTGTGCTGAAAATGTTCTTGTATTGAGATGTATTAATTTATTCTCTCCTTTTATCGTGCAGAAACAAGTTCTATTTTCTATCTTAGTGCACTGATAAATTATGCAAAATAAGATAGCTGCACAATTGGTTCCTCTATAAAACATTAGTGTTAGTATATAGCCAAAGTAGCAGTGTATTTGTATAGCAGTACAAACTGTATCATTCAATAGACAGAATATGCAAACTTCCATTTCCAAATAAAATATTTGAATGTCAGAATGACTCTTTGGGGCATATTTATGATTGTGCGAGCTGACATGATCCAATATTGCGGATCATGTCCGCTGCACATCGATAAATGCCGACAGTATATGCTCTCAGCATTTATCATTGCACCAGCAGTTCTTGTGATCTGCTGGTGCATTGCCGCCCCCTGCAGATTCGTGGCCAATCGGCCGCTATCAGGGGGTGTCAATTAACCCGATCGTATTCGATCGGGTTGATTTCTGGTGATTTCTGTCCGCGGCCTCAGAGCAGGCTGAAGGCTCGCCGGAAACAAGGGGCATCAAGCTCCATACAGAGATTGATAAATATGCCCCTTTATCTTGTTGTTTGTTTTTATCATTTGATATTTCTATTGAATAAATCTAAATCTTTTTTTTTTAGTCACTTTCCATTTAATTAAAAAAATGAGTATTACAATCTGCGCCATTTACAATGGAATGTTAATTCTGATAAGCTTACATTATGAGATTTAACATCTGAATGTAACACTTAAATGTTTTTCTTTTTTTGAAATATAAAATGAACTTGCTTGAAACAATTAAAGGGACATTGTAAGTAAATATTTCTCCAATTCACGGATTTTAAGCACGATTGCTAGAGTGAATTACAGTGGAAGAAGTGAAGGGGGGTAATGGGTGTTTGTGTAGTAACATGCAGGAAATGTAGTTATGGATAACAGAAATGGGGGCATTATTTATGTATCCTTGGAACAGTTTCAAAGTCACAGGGATTTTTATTTTTTAAAGGACACTATTTCACTAGAGAGTTTTATTTTTAAATAGACCCATTTTATATTACTTTGTGTTTAACTCCTGCAAATTCTTAAAACACACATTCGAAGTTGTGCTCCTGTGCTGCTCAAGATCAGGAGACAGCTTGTGAGCCATTAAGAAGCAACCATATATAGGTATGCTCCAATCACTGGCCATATCCTTACCTGCAGCAACAAGGGGTGTTCCAGGAATATCATTTTTACCAAATGTTTAACCCTGTTGAAAGAGTGCCATACATAGTGAATAGAAAGGTCAAAAATGAAATTACGTGAAGGCATTTCAATATGAATTTGCAATATACTTTCATTAGCAAAAAATGCTTCTAATAAAATATATTACTGTTTTTCTACGGCATATGCACATATCCTGTGAGGGCTCATGCACTAGTATTCAAACACCACATCTTCTCAGAGAGCTGCCGGTGGGATAAATTGCTTCTGAAGACATCATTTGTATCATGCAAGCCACTGCTAACTCTCTTATCAGGCATGGTGTTTGAATACTGGTGCATGGGCCTTCACAGCATATGTGCATATGCCACAGAAAAAAACAATAACTTTTACTAGAAGCATTTTTGCAAATGAAAGTATAGTGCAAAAATGCTTTACACGCATGCACATTTCTTTTTTGACCTTTCTATTCCTTTAAGGAAGAGGTTTTATTTAAAAATGAAATGTGATTTGAAAAAAAACATATATGTATATTTCCCCCTCTAGAATGTACCTTTAAGGTTGCTTACAGCCCTATACCACCAGTTACCCACCAGTGATTTATAGTTCATGTACCTTGCTACAATATAAGCCAGCTTTAACCTATAGTTCATTCAGTCTACCCAACATTGGTTATTTGTGCACTGTAACTAAAGTAACATGCCCCTACCACAATGGCCAGTGCCAGTAAGTACTTTACATTGTTCCAACTACTACAGGGGGCAGTGTTCTCCTATTCTTTATGCAATGCCTTTCCAACTTTTATCTATACCTCCAAGCATCATGTTGTAGTTCCTGGCACTAGGAGTGTGGGTGCAGAGTCACAGTGTGTTATTAATTGCAGTAGTCCAGGGGAGGGTCTTAGGGGCACTTTGTGCATGGGTCAGTGTTACAGGAATGTAATTGGAAGTTTGTGGAAGAGGTTTAGGTGCTCCCTGCTGTCAGTAGGTAAAACTAGTTGCAACCATATTTCTTTTGTGTTATCACTTGCAACAATATATACTGTAAACAACTTTGAAATTAGCAATGATTTATATATGATATATGGCTTAATTATACGTAACAAAAGTAAAACATGTAACAACCAGGCAACATTCAAAACAGATTCCTTAATGAATCATTAAAACACTTTTCTTTGGCTGATACAAGTACCAATATATGAAGGAACTGGCCAACATAAGAAAATCATCACATTCAGTATCTTCCCTCCATTCTTAGCTACACTTGTTTGAGATAAACATAGCTGATAAGACATAAGAATACTGAAGAATTAGATCAGATACATACACAGATGCAGACAGCCTTCAGTTTGGAGGAGTGAAGGAATAGATAAAATGGATTTGAGACACACATGGCGGCCCAAGGGCCTTAGCCTGGACATACCTTTTTCAGACAGTCTGTAACTTTTATATATCATGGGTCATTTGCACCCTACAGTTAACACTGTTGTTCCCACCTACTACAAGGGTCACAACAAGGAATGTCTTGTATGAAATACCTGTATACGAGAGGGAGAGCTACTGTCCTACAGCCTACCCAACATTTTTCCTCTATTACACACAAATTGTGACAACATTTCTAACTAACTTATTTCCTCAAACTCACAGTGGCCATGTGACAATGTGACAACAGAAGCATACAGATCAAGCTCTGTTACAAAGTCTCTTGGGATGTGACAGGCAGGTGATTGTACTCTGCACCTACACACATCCAAAGAGCAGCCAAATGACTGCAATCTCTGCACGTGCCAGATTCCTTTACTTCCCACTGGGATGTTTGGTTTCTATAGCAACTCAGAACTCTGCACCACACAGTAAAGATGAAGTCTATCACGGAGAAAGAAGGAATAGTTTTCTACTAACAGGGGAATAATTATAACGTAAATAAAGCAAATATGCATCATTTTAACATAAATCTTAAATTGAATTTTTTTATCTTGAACCTAAAATAATGTCCTTTTAAATATATTACAGTTTTTGGTCTTTTTTTTTTTAAGTATGTTCTTAGTGCATGTCACTATCTACCGATAGCCGTCCCTATCAGGCAATGATCAATATATTCCATTGGTGCCCTAGTTACTAAACCTAACTAAACATGTGTATAGAAAAAAAAGAAATCTTATCATGTTTTAATACTGCTCATTCCTATGTCTGATAGATTTTTTTTCTTTAATGTTCCTTTAAACATAGTCATACCAAGTCAAGCACTACAAAAAAGTATTTTTATTCAGCACACAGGCGTTTACCATTTTTTTGTGGGGGAAAAAGTACAATACATATGGCTCTTACACTAAATTTTGCTAGGTTTTAAAGACCATGTTATAATGTGTTTAGTTTTTATTTGGATGTAGCGTGCATCACATGTTTTGTAAAACATTGCTTTCATTTCAGAACTAAAATGTCTGTAGCAGTCCATGGTATGGGGAGAAGTTTGTAGATGAGTAATCTTTTACAATAAAAATGAAAAGACTTTATACAATTTACGCAATTCAATGCTTCTCTTTAAAAACATTGTTTATAATGTAAGTATGTTTGTACTCATGTACAGGCAAACCTTATTTATTGCTCTTCGTTTTATTGCGCTTCACAGATATTGTTCTTTTTACAAATTGAAAAACAGAATTTATGTTTACCTGATAAATTACTTTCTCCAACGGTGTGTCCGGTCCACGGCATCATCCTTACTTGTGGGATATTCTCTTCCCCAACAGGAAATGGCAAAGAGCCCAGCAAAGCTGGTCACATGATCCCTCCTAGGCTCCGCCTTCCCCAGTCATTCGACCGACGTAAAGGAGGAATATTTGCATAGGAGAAATCATATGATACCGTGGTGACTGTAGTTAAAGAAAATAAATTATCAGACCTGATTAAAAAACCAGGGCGGGGCCGTGGACCGGACACACCGTTGGAGAAAGTAATTTATCAGGTAAACATAAATTCTGTTTTCTCCAACATAGGTGTGTCCGGTCCACGGCGTCATCCTTACTTGTGGGAACCAATACCAAAGCTTTAGGACACGGATGAAGGGAGGGAGCAAATCAGGTCACCTAGATGAAAGGCACCACGGCTTGCAAAACCTTTCACCCAAAAATAGCCTCAGAAGAAGCAAAAGTATCAAATTTGTAAAATTTAGTAAAAGTGTGCAGTGAAGACCAAGTCGCTGCCTTACATATCTGATCAACAGAAGCCTCGTTCTTGAAGGCCCATGTGGAAGCCACAGCCCTAGTGGAATGAGCTGTGATTCTTTCAGGAGGCTGCCGTCCGGCAGTCTCGTAAGCCAATCTGATGATGCTTTTAAGCCAAAAAGAGAGAGAGGTAGAAGTTGCTTTTTGACCTCTCCTTTTACCAGAATAAACAACAAACAAGGAAGATGTTTGTCTAAAATCCTTTGTAGCATCTAAATAGAATTTTAGAGCACGAACTACATCCAAATTGTGCAACAAACGTTCCTTCTTTGAAACTGGATTCGGACACAAAGAAGGCACGACTATCTCCTGGTTAATGTTTTTGTTAGAAACAACTTTCGGAAGAAAACCAGGTTTAGTACGCAAAACCACCTTATCTGCATGGAACACCAGATAAGGAGGAGAACACTGCAGAGCAGATAATTCTGAAACTCTTCTAGCAGAAGAAATTGCAACCAAAAAACAAAACTTTCCAAGATAATAACTTAATATCAACGGAATGTAAGGGTTCAAACGGAACCCCCTGAAGAACTGAAAGAACTAAATTGAGACTCCAAGGAGGAGTCAAAGGTTTGTAAACAGGCTTGATTCTAACCAGAGCCTGAACAAAGGCTTGAACATCTGGCACAGCTGCCAGCTTTTTGTGAAGTAACACAGACAAGGCAGAAATCTGTCCCTTCAAAGAACTTGCAGATAATCCTTTCTCCAAACCTTCTTGAAGAAAGGATAGAATCTTAGGAATTTTTATCTTGTCCCAAGGGAATCCTTTAGATTCACACCAACAGATATATTTTTTCCATATTTTGTGGTAGATTTTTCTAGTTACAGGCTTTCTGGCCTGAACAAGAGTATCAATGACAGAATCTGAGAACCCTCGCTTTGATAAGATCAAGCGTTCAATCTCCAAGCAGTCAGTTGGAGTGAGACCAGATTCGGATGTTCGAACGGACCTTGAACAAGAAGGTCTCGTCTCAAAGGTAGCTTCCATGGTGGAGCCGATGACATATTCACCAGGTCTGCATACCAAGTCCTGCGTGGCCACGCAGGAGCTATCAAGATCACCGATGCCCTCTCCTGATTGATCCTGGCTACCAGCCTGGGGATGAGAGGAAACGGCGGGAATACATAAGCTAGTTTGAAGGTCCAAGGTGCTACTAGTGCATCTACTAGAGTCGCCTTGGGATCCCTGGATCTGGACCCGTAGCAAGGAACTTTGAAGTTCTGACGAGAGGCCATCAGATCCATGTCTGGAATGCCCCACAATTGAGTAATTTGGGCAAAGATTTCCGGATGGAGTTCCCACTCCCCCGGATGAAATGTCTGACGACTCAGAAAATCCGCTTCCCAATTTTCCCACTCCTGGGATGTGGATTGCAGACAAGTGGCAGGAGTGAGTCTCCGCCCATTGAATGATTTTGGTCACTTCTTCCATCGCCAGGGAACTCCTTGTTCCCCCCTGATGGTTGATGTATGCAACAGTCGTCATGTTGTCTGATTGAAACCTTATGAACTTGGTCTTTGCTAGCTGAGGCCAAGCCTTGAGAGCATTGAATATCGCTCTCAGTTCCAGAATATTTATCGGGAGAAGAGATTCTTCCCGAGACCAAAGACCCTGAGCTTTCAGGGGTCCCCAGACCGCGCCCCCAGCCCACCAGACTGGCGTCGGTCGTGACAATGACCCACTCTGGTCTGCGGAAGCTCATCCCCTGTGACAGGTTGTCCAGGGACAGCCACCAACGGAGTGAATCTCTGGTCCTCTGATCTACTTGTATCGTCGGAGACAAGTCTGTATAGTCCCCATTCCACTGACTGAGCATGCACAGTTGTAATGGTCTTAGATGAATTTGCGCAAAAGGAACTATGTCCATTGCCGTTACCATCAAACCTATTACTTCCATGCACTGCGCTATGGAAGGAAGAGGAACAGAATGAAGTATTTGACAAGAGTTTAGAAGTTTTGATTTTCTGGCCTCTGTCAGAAAAATCCTCATCTCTAAGGAGTCTATTATTGTTCCCAAGAAGGGAACCCTTGTTGACGGAGATAGAGAACTTTTTTCTACGTTCACTTTCCACCCGTGAGATCTGAGAAAGGCCAGGACAATGTCCGTGTGAGCCTTTGCTTGTGGAAGGGACGACGCTTGAATCAGTATGTCGTCCAAGTAAGGTACTACTGCAATGCCCCTTGGTCTTAGCACCGCTAGAAGGGACCCTAGTACCTTTGTGAAAATTCTTGGAGCAGTGGCTAATCCGAACGGAAGTGCCACAAACTGGTAATGCTTGTCCAGAAATGCGAACCTTAGGAACCGATGATGTTCCTTGTGGATAGGAATATGTAGATACGCATCCTTTAAATCCACCGTGGTCATGAATTGACCTTCCTGGATGGAAGGAAGAATTGTTTGAATGGTTTCCATTTTGAACGATGGAACCTTGAGAAACTTGTTTAGGATCTTGAGATCTAAGATTGGTCTGAATGTTCCCTCTTTTTTGGGAACTACGAACAGATTGGAGTAGAACCCCATCCCTTGTTCTCCTAATGGAACAGGATGAATCACTCCCATTTTTAACAGGTCTTCTACACAATGTAAGAATGCCTGTTTTTTTATGTGGTCTGAAGACAATTGAGACCTGTGGAACCTCCCCCTTGGGGGAAGCCCCTTGAATTCCAGAAGATAACCTTGGGAGACTATTTCTAGCGCCCAAGGATCCAGAACATCTCTTGCCCAAGCCTGAGCGAAGAGAGAGAGTCTGCCCCCCACCAGATCCGGACCCGGATCGGGGGCCAACATCTCATGCTGTCTTGGTAGCAGTGGCAGGTTTCTTGGCCTGCTTACCTTTGTTCCAGCCTTGCATTGGCCTCCAGGCTGGCTTGGCTTGAGAAGTATTACCCTCTTGCTTAGAGGACGTAGCACTTGGGGCTGGTCCGTTTCTGCGAAAGGGACGAAAATTAGGTTTATTTTTGGCCTTGAAAGACCTATCCTGAGGAAGGGCGTGGCCCTTGCCCCCAGTGATATCAGAAATAATCTCTTTCAAGTCAGGGCCAAACAGCGTTTTCCCCTTGAAAGGAATGTTAAGCAATTTGTTCTTGGAAGACGCATCCGCTGACCAAGAATTTAGCCAAAGCGCTCTGCGCGCCACAATAGCAAACCCAGAATTTTTCGCCGCTAATCTAGCCAATTGCAAAGTGGCGTCTAGGGTGAAAGAGTTAGCCAATTTGAGAGCATGAATTCTGTCCAAAATCTCCTCATAAGAAGAATCTTTATTGAGCGCCTTTTCTAGTTCATCTAACCAGAAACACGCTGCTGTAGTGACAGGAACAATGCATGAAATTGGTTGTAGAAGGTAACCTTGCTGAACAAACATCTTTTTAAGAAAACCCTCTAATTTTTTATCCATAGGATCTTTGAAAGCACAACTATCTTCTATGGGTATAGTGGTGCGTTTGTTTAGAGTAGAAACCGCCCCCTCGACCTTGGGGACTGTCTGCCATAAGTCCTTTCTGGGGTCGACCATAGGAAACAATTTCTTAAATATAGGGGGAGGGACGAAAGGTATGCCGGGCCTTTCCCATTCTTTATTTACAATGTCCGCCACCCGCTTGGGTATAGGAAAAGGCTTCGGGGGGCCCCGGGACCTCTAGGAACTTGTCCATTTTACATAATTTCTCTGGAATGACCAAATTCTCACAATCATCCAGAGTAGATAACACCTCCTTAAGCAGGGCGCGGAGATGTTCCAATTTAAATTTAAATGTAATCACATCAGGTTCAGCTTGTTGAGAAATTTTCCCTGAATCTGAAATTTCTCCCTCAGACAAAACCTCCCTGGCCCCCTCAGACTGGTGTAGGGGCACTTCAGAACCAATATCATCAGCGTCCTCATGCTCTTCAGTATTTTCTAAAACAGAGCAGTCGCGCTTTCGCTGATAAGTGGGCATTTTGGCTAAAATGTTTTTGATAGAATTATCCATTACAGCCGTTAATTGTTGCATAGTAAGGAGTATTGGCGCACTAGATGAACTAGGGGGCCTCCTGTGTGGGCAAGACTGGTGTAGACGAAGGAGGGGATGATGCAGTACCATGCTTACTCCCCTCACTTGAGGAATCATCTTGGCATCATTTTCTCTAAATTTTGTGTCACATAAATCACATCTATTTAAATGAGAAGGAACCTTGGCTTCCCCACATACAGAACACAGTCTATCTGGTAGTTCAGACATGTTAAACAGGCATAAACTTGATAACAAAGTACAAAAAACGTTTTAAAATAAAACCGTTACTGTCACTTTAAATTTTAAACTGAACACACTTTATTACTGCAAATGTGAAAAAGTATGAAGGAATTGTTCAAAATTCACCAAAATTTCACCACAGTGTCTTAAAGCCTTAAAAATATTGCACACCAAATTTGAAAGCTTTAACCCTTAAAATAACGGAACCGGAGCCGTTTTTATATTTAACCCCTTTACAGTCCCTGGTATCTGCTTTGCTGAGACCCAACCAAGCCCAAAGGGGAATACGATACCCAAATGACGCCTTCAGAAAGTCTTTTCTGTGTATCAGAGCTCCTCACACATGCATCTGCATGTCATGCTTCCCAAAAACAAGTGCGCAATAGAGGCGCGAAAATGAGGCTCTGCCTATGATTAGGGAAAGCCCCTAGAGAATAAGGTGTCCAATACAGTGCCTGCCGGTTATTTTACATAATTCCCAAGAATAAAATAATTCCTCAAAGCTATGAAGTATAAAATATGCTTATATATCAATCGTTTTAGCCAGAAAATGTCTACAGTCTTAAAAGCCCTTGTGAAGCCCTTTTTTTTCTTTATGTAATAAAAATGGCTTACCGGATCCATAGGGAAAATGACAGCTTCCAGCATTACATCGTCTTGTTAGAAATGTGTCATACCTCAAGCAGCAAAAGTCTGCTCACTGTTTCCCCCAACTGAAGTTAATTCCTCTCAACAGTCCTGTGTGGAAACAGCCATCGATTTTAGTAACGGTTGCTAAAATCATTTTCCTCTTACAAACAGAAATCTTCATCTCTTTTTCTGTTTCAGAGTAAATAGTACATACCAGCACTATTTTAAAATAACAAACTCTTGATTGAATAATAAAAACTACAGTTAAACACCAAAAAACTCTAAGCCATCTCCGTGGAGATGTTGCCTGTACAACGGCAAAGAGAATGACTGGGGAAGGCGGAGCCTAGGAGGGATCATGTGACCAGCTTTGCTGGGCTCTTTGCCATTTCCTGTTGGGGAAGAGAATATCCCACAAGTAAAGATGACGCCGTGGACCGGACACACCTATGTTGGAGAAATTTGTGTCAACCCTGTGTGGAGCAAGTCTATTGGTGAAATTTTTCAGTCATATATACACATATAAACACATAAATACGCATAAATACACACCTATATATACACACCACCAGCAAAAAGATTATGACTCACTGAAGACTCAAAAAGTATTTTTTAATTAATGTATGAACATTGTTTTTTTAGGCATAATGCTATAGCACATTTAATAGACTACAGTATAGCGTAAATATAACTGAGAACTTTGGGTAAGATATGCCAATTAGATATACAATATCTCATGCTTTTTTGCTTTCAATACGGTTTTCAACCACAGCAATTCCAGTTTATGTTGTAGGTGTAGCAAAGAACAAACCACTTCTGGCATGAGATATTGGCCCCTATTTATTAAAGGTCTTGCGGACCTGATCCGACAGTGCGGATCAGGTCCGCAAGACCTCGCTAAATGCGGAGAGCAATACGCTCTCCGCATTTAAAGGGACAGTATACTGTAAAATAGTTTTTCCCTTAATGTGTTTATAATTGCTTTTTTTACCAACTGCAGAGTAAAAAATGTATGAAAATTAGCTTTTTAAGGCTTATTTTTGTATATTAACGCCCTGATTTTGTGTTTTGAAGCCACAACCTAATAAAATGGGTTGAGCTTGTAAGTATAATCAGATCTCATTACTGTATCACATTGTGTACATATACCTGCTTCTTTATCTTATATCTGTCCTTAAAACAATCACCAGTACTTTGAGAGAACAATGGAAAATCAACATTGTATTACCTTATCTCTGCTATATCGCACTGTGAGTGTAATTTCTTCTGCTGGCTGTGTTTACAAAGCTTATCTATAGCTGGTACGCGCGGCCACAAACTTTCAGAATAGGTGGGGATACCACATGCTAAATCAACAATTTCAAATGCCAATATAAGGGTAAAGGAGCTAATTGTAAACAATTTAATACACTCCAGCAGGTAAAGTGGATCATTGGGAACAAATTAAAGGGGAGAAATTTTTTGAGTAAAGTGTCCCTTTAACATTGCACCAGCAGCTGCTGGTGCAAAACCGCCCCCTGCTAACTCGCGGCCAATCGGCCGCCAGCAGGGAGATGTCAATCAACCCGACCATACACGATCGGGTTGATTTCCGGCGATTCCTGTCCGCCTGCTCAGAGCAGGCGGACAGGGTTATGGAGCAGCGGTCTTTGTGACTCGCCAGAAACACGGCCCTTCAAGCTCCGTACAGAGCTTGATAAATATGGGCCATTGTATATATAATTTGCATATGTTACCCAGAGTTCTCTGGTGCATTGGGAACAATGTATACAGAGTATTTCTGGTGGAAAGCAAGTGGCGATACTTGCCTAGACTTGCTAATTTTCTTTTTTTTTTTTTTAAATTTTCTTTTTATTAAAGCTTTTTTCTTTTCTCTTGATAACATAACAACAGGAAAAAAGAAACCATACAATTTACAAAGACAGAGAAAAAAAAAAAAAAAAAAAAAAAACAACAGTTGTACATCAATCAAGGGTACGGTTCAAAATTAAAATTCAAGAATATTTACATTAGTTCTCCTTCTTTCGATTCCAACCTAACTTAGAACCGATATACATTTCTTTGGTGCACTTAAACAAAAAACTTCCTTTGTTTCATATAAGAAAACTTTCAGGGTTTGTATGTGGAGGGCTGGCGCCGGGGGTGGCATGGGAAAAAAAAAAAAAAAAAAAGGAAAAAAAGCTTTATTATTGGTATTATAATTATAATTATAGATATAGTTATAGTTATAGCGGGGGAGATCTAATCCATCTAGCTAGTTCGCCCAGCTAGTGGGAAAGTTACCATTAAGGATGTTTAGTTGAAAGAAAATAGATTGCTTAAATGGAAAAACCATTTGTTTTTGAACTCCCGTTGACATTATTTGGATAACCCTGGTCCACTTGGCAAAAAAAGATTCTATCTGTTTTTCGTTCCAGATCTGGATATTATATTGGTCTATTATTATTTGTGTTTCTATACGCTTAGAAAACTCAGTCATACTGGGAGCTACCGAAGCTTTCCATTTTTCCAATATTAATATCCGCCCGATCATAATAACAGTATTAATTAAGTGAGTATTCCTATACTTTTCTCCTGGCTTTACCAAGACAACAATCTGTTGGAGCTTTAATAATATCGGTGTATCCATAAATTTATTAAGCCAAAAATTGATTTTGGACCAAAACTGTCTTATCTTTGGGCACCACCAGAAGCAGTGGAGTAAATCTGCGCTATCTGAGCTACATTTGGGACATAAATTACTGGTTGTGTACCATCCTGCCAGTTTTTTTTGGGGTAATGTAGATCATATTAATCAATTTAAAATGTGATTCTTTGCAGGCATTAGAAGTTTTCGTTTTTTTTGCCAGTAAAAAACTTGCTTGAATATTTTCCATAGACACCCCAGGGAGCAGGCTACTCCATTTATTGGATATTGCGTTCATAGCTTGGTAACCCACGTGACAAATAAGGGTATCGTAGAAATTAGTAATTGCGAAATTACCTTTTGCGTAAGCTTTAATATTATCTGCTAAATTACCTAATTCCCAATCTGGGTTATATTTAGTTTTAATCGTCTGAAGGAAATGTCTAAGTTGGAGGTATGCGAAAAATTCAGATTGGGTGATTCCAAACTCTCTAGTAATCTGGCAGAAGGGTTTAATATGGCCAGTTGAGATATCAATTAATTGGACAAGATATATTAATCCTTGATTCTTCCATTTTGAAAAGATGGATCGACCCAGTCCTACAATGAATTCTGGATTTCCTGTGATCGTTAAATAGTTGGATACCGTATGGTATTACATTAATCTGTAAACATGTTCTGTGCCAGGCGCGAATAATATTGCCAAAAGTTATCATATTACAGATATTAGCTGGTAATTTAGTTGGGCAACAGTGTAAGATCGCATTTAATGTGAATGGCGAAACCAGATCCGATTCTATTTCTAATGAAGTCAAATATTCTTTTTGGGTGATCCAATCTACTGCGTACTTAAACAAAGATACCCAATTGTAATATTGAATATTTGGAAATGCCATTCCAGCCATACTTTTGCGCATGGCCAGTTTCTGCATGGATAGTCGTGGTCGTTTGCCTTGCCATATAAAGACAGAACAAACCCGGTTAAACGCATTTAGATCTTTTCCGAGATAATAAGAGGGGGAGATTTTGTAACAGGTATAGTAGTTTAGGGAATAAAACAGTTTTAATTAGAGCCACTCGTGCAGAGAGAGATAAGGGTAATTTCAACACTGTTCTAGTTTTTTTTTCCCATATTCAAAGAAATCAGGGAAGTTTAGTGCATACCAGCATGCAGGGTCTGCACTAAGAACGATACCTAAATATTTTATATTTTTAACTTCTTTGAAGGGATAGCTTCTTATACTATATGGGGTCTTCGCGATCCATAATAACTCTGATTTAGAGGTATTTATCTTATACCCTGAAATGGAGCTGTAAATGTCTATAATGCTTATTAGTTGAGGTATACTCTGTGTTGTATTATTAAGAAAGATAAGCAGGTCATCTGCATACAGAAGGAGAGTCATACTATTCTTCCCCAGACATATCCCTTTAAGTTCCTGTCTTAGCAGGATCGCTAGGGGTTCCAGAGAGAGGTTAAAGAGGAGGGGCGATAGCGGGCACCCTTGTCTAGTGCCTCTGTTTAGCTTGAATCTATCCGACAGTTCATCATTAATAATCAGAGACGTGAAAGGATTCCTATAAATATTAAGAATGAATTGTTGGAATTGTCCTGTAAGACCAAATTTTGTCAGAGAAGTAAATAAGTGGTCCCAGGTGATCGAGTCGAATGCCTTCTCGGCATCGACTGTAAGGATTGCTGCATCGTTTCTTGAGTGGATTTTTTTTGAGTGGGTTTTATTTCGGTACCAGTCCAGCAAGATTGTAACTTTCCGCATGCTCTTCATTGAGCTACGGCCTGTCATAAATCCCACTTGGTCAGTATGAATTAGAGAATCAAGATATTTTTGTAATCTCTTCGCTAAGATAGATGTTATTAGTTTATAATCTACATTAAGTAGAGAGATGGGGCGATAAGAAGAGGGATTTTCAGCATCTTTATCTTTTTTCAGGATCAGAGCTATATTTGAAGCTGCAAAGTTACTGGAGCAATCTTTTCCATTCTGGTAATACTCATTAAACAACTTAAACAATATTGGACTTACTTGCTCTTGGAGCATTTTAAAAATTCAGAGGGAAGAAAATCGGGGCCCTGGCGCTTTGGCTTAGCTAGAGTTTTTAATACTTGCATTATTTCATCCATGGAAATGGGTTGATTAATATTATTTATTTGCTCCAGAGTTAGTTTTGGGGTTTTGATGTTCTGCCAGAATATTTCTTTATTTTCGAAGTGGACCTCCCTTTCTGCATATAGGTTTTGATAAAACTGATGGAAAACTTTTTTAATGTCAGAGTTGTTAGTGAATCTTTGCTTGTTAAGTTGGACTGCCATTATCCTATTATTTGAATTTTTCTTAGTAAGACGTGCAAAGATACTTCGCTGAGTGTCCTGAGAAACCCCCATATAATGCTTTCTGCCTCAGTTCTATATTTACTGTTTGTTGCTTTAAGAATAAATCTCTCTCTGCTTTGGCCTTAATGTACTTATCCCAATTTTGATCACTAACTGCTGAAATATATGTCCTAAAGCTATTCTTAAGAGCCATTAGCTAATTGATACTCCCTCTGCTTATTCTTACGCTTCCATTTACACATGTACGCCTTTATTTCCCCTCTAAAAAAAACATTTGGCAGTCTCCCAAAAGATCTCTGTTTTATTTATATATGCTTTATTAAAACTGTAAAACTCCGTCATTTGGACTGTAACCAGTTCTTAAATTTAATATTATGGACCCAATATTTAGGGAAAAAAAAAATTTGGAAAACTTATTTGGTTCCTTCTTAAGATTAGATTTAATAATCAATGTTAAGATGGCATGATCCGAGATGACTATGTCTGCAATGTCTGCTACTATATTTAGTCCACATATTTTGTCTGAAACCAAGAACAGATCGATTCTCGAAAATGTTTTGTGACTTTTCGACTCACAGGTAAACATTCTCAGATCCGGGTTTTGTAGACGCCAAATATCTTTGAGATCCAGAGAGTTACAAAAATTTCGCAAGCAATCTATTTTCACAAGTTTTGTTACCTTGCTGTCCTTTATCAAATCTATCAAGCTTAGAATCTGGAACCATATTGAAATCCCCCGCCACAATTATATTTTCATTGGAAAATTTTAAAAAGTTTTCCACGCAGGTTATCCCAGAATTCCCAATCAGTAGAATTGGGACCATATAGATTACATAAAATAAGAGCTGAATTATTAGTTTCTATTTTGATTATTTGAAATCTGCCGTCACTATCTTTCTCATCATGGACAACCTTATAACTCAGATTTTTTATTGATTAAAATTGCAACCCCTCTCTTTCTCTGGGCGCATGGAGTAGCAATAACTTCGCCTACCCATTGAATTTTTAATTTAACTAATTCTGGGGCTTTAAGATGGGTCTCTTGTAAGCAAAGAATATCGGGTTTAATTTCCCAGCCTGTCTAATAATGGATTTTCTTTACTGGGGGAGGTTATCCCTCCCACATTCCATGACAGGATTTTTATATCAGAGCCTGGCATATGTTATACAAAGGAGCCACATAGCATCCCTCCAAGACCATAAACAGGGCAAGGAGAAAAAAAAAAAAAAAAAAAAAAAAAAAAAAAAGCTGATCTGCCCCCCCCCCCCCGCGCCAGACAACTCCCAGAAAAAAGATAGGCACAAAAAGAATAAAAAAATTAAAAGAGGACCAAACACAGTCAAAGCAAAACATTTTAAATACAATATCTCTTAAGCATAATTATACTAAGACCATACATTAGGTAATCTTATTTTCTGTTAAAAAACATTGAGCTTCCTTAGGGGTCTTTTAGTGTCTTGACTTCACCATTTAACATCACTGCAATTTTTGCTGGGTACAGCAGTCTGGCATTATAATTAGCCTGTATGAGTTTTGAACAAAATGGGGACATTTCCTTGCGTTTACCTAAAGTTTCTATAGAAAAATCTGAAAATAAAAGAATCTTGTGTTGGTCTATTGTCAGTGGGTATTTCTTTCTATAACATCTGAAAGATTAACCTTATCTTGAAAATACGCTACTTTAACTATCACAGCTCTTGGTCTCGAGTTTCATCTTTACTCAAGCGTGTAGGCCCTACTCTGTGCGCACGCTCAATTCTAATTGGGCTGTTGTTTGGGCAATTTAGTATCTCAGGAAGCATAGTAGAGGCAAAAGCAATTAGATCTTGATACTTATCAGATTCTGGTAACCCAATTATCCTAAAATTATTACGGCGAGCGCGATCCTCTATCTCCTCGACTTTAGTCTGTAACTCGTCTAACTTATTTTGGTGTGATATAGAAAGATGGTCTTGATTATTACCCTGTCTTCCAAATCTGAGATCCTGTTTTCTGCTTCTTCAAGCCTAGTGTGAAACTGCCTTACCTCATTGGTTAATGTGGTTATCTCTATCTTTAATGAATCAAACTGTGGATAATAATTCCAGCTATTTTGGCCTGAGTAGATTGGGTGAGTCAGGGTTTTAAAACTGTGTTATGTGAAGCATCCTGTGAGATGCTAGTGTCATTTTGTCTAGTGTTTTTTTTTTCTTTGTGTTTAGGTGGCATTATCGGGGGAATTTGCCTTAGAGTGTGATACAAATCTTTCCATGTGATATAGTGGTGTGGGGGAAAACTTAGAGGGAAAAAAAAAAAAAAAAAAGGAAGAAGAGAAAAACAAACAGAAAAAAAAAACAGAAAAGGAAGAAGAAGTGAAAAAAGTAAAAAGAAAAAACAAACGTGCTCAAGTGGTTCAGCCCTTGTTCCTTTCCAATTTGCTGCTATCTAAATTCTGCTTAAGTTCTATTACCACAGTGTAGCAACAAGAAAATATAAAGGGAAAAGAAGAGAAGATTTTTTTTTTTTTTTTTTTTTTTCCAGTTCCTCACGTGTTGTTACTGAGAATACTAGCTTGACACTGCAGTATGGGGTAGACAGATACACACTTTGAAGGGAACCGAGGTCAGTAAATTATATGTTAACAAAGTAACAAAGTAATTATCCCATTATTGCAAACATAAGCATATCTTAGGATCCCTTACAACCTTTAGGGGATACTTTCTTTTGCGCTTAACCAACTACCATAATTAGTTACAGTTTTCTATAGCCTTCCTGCACCCAGTTAATTGTCAGCACTCTGATATTTATAATCTATGCAATGCTTGTAACTGACAGCAGCAAACCATATACTGAAAGGCAACACATTTAATTAAACAGATAGAATTAGTTTCTCCTAATCAGGAGTTCTTTTCCTTTTGTTGCAAAGGTTTCTAGCAGGTAAAACGTTCCTAGTATTTAAGGTGTTAGTCTTATTCCTTGGCACGCAAGCGAGATACATAGTAGTAATACTTCTCCTTTAAGCTTGGATATTCTCAGATGGGCAATACAGCTTGGAGGGTAACAGCTTAACCTCTACTTGCAAATTTTTTAAGTATGTCCAAGCGCCTGTACTATTTAGTACTGCTGAAAACGTGTTTTGGCGGGGGTAAGGGAAAAAGCTGAGGCCCCAGATACAAGGCACCACATGGAAGTCAGGCTATTAAATATAGCAGGTTCAGAGTCATACAAGCATTTCAGGTGACTTTAGATACATAGTAGTAATACTTCTCCTTTAAGTTTGGATATTCTCAAATGGCAATACAACTTGGAGGTAACAGCTTAAACCTCTACTTGCAAATTTTTTAAGTATGTCCAAGCGCCTGTACTTTTAGCACTGCTGAAAACGTGTTTGGCGAGATAAGGGAGAAAGCTGAGGCCCCAGATACAGGCACCACATGAAAGTCAGGCTATTAAAATATAAGCAGGTTCAGAGTCATGCAAGCATTTCAGGTGACTTTTTAGGCGATGTTTAGCCAATACAGTAAATACTTGCGGTTAGAACCTCCGCTATCGTATACTCCTGGGCCTGATTGCTGCTCTCCTAAGACGTACACCTTTTGTCACACCGGACACCTCCTGGAAGTAATCGGAACTTCAAGACAGCAGTTTCAGCATTGACACCTTTCTTTTACTTCTACCACCAGCAGATTATGCACTCTTGCGCGCGCTGGTGGCTAGCAGGGTGATTCCCTATAGATTCTGCTCTTGGATCCGCCGGCAACCAGGACCGGGACCAAGCAAGAAGGAGGCTCTAGCCGACAGAGCAAATTCGGCCTTACGGTGACTTCCACGGTGCCAGCTCCACGTCCGGGCTCAGGGATCCCCCACTCCGCTAGGATAGCAGTCTCCGCTAGCAACGGCAAGGCAAGCACCGGTCGGTAGCGTTGTATCACTGCGCCACACACACCCTGCGCACAGAGCGGCGCCTTCACACGCCAGCTCCTCCCAACAGGAAGTCGTTCCCCAAAAGATAGTGTACTCTGTAAGACACCAAGACTTGCTAATTTTCTATGCAATAATATCTATGACTCTTACTTTTATGAAATGAGGATTTTAATCTCATGCTTTTATCTTCACCATAACTCTAATAAGAATCACTTAAAGTATTAAAGGAAGAAATATAATTTAGTAAAACTATAACTGCTTTTCAAATGTGCAAGAAACCAATAAAACTGTAGAGGATGCCACCTGTGCGCCAATGAGGATAAAAACTGCAATGTTTAGGGTACAAGCAAGCATCTTGCCTAGTTTTTTATATATATACATATATATAATAAATTGTAGCAAAGAAGCACCCTCACCTGAACGGTTCCAACCTGTGACAAAAAGTTTTAATTCAAACAAGTGACGTTTCGGGACAGTAACAGTCCCTTCCTCTGACAAAACTAACACATGTGAAAATGCAGGCCTTAAATAGGCACCAAAACTACCCTACCCACGAGTTTGACCAATCATGGTCAGATTTACATAACATATCTTACCCAGTGACCAATGATAAAACAAATAATACAAATCAAGTGTATCAGTGAGTCGTGTAAAATAATTAAAACATAGGACCCCGTGTTGCTAATAGAATAGGGTGGGCAACTCAGGTCCAACCACATTAGTCAGCTAAATAACCTTAAAATTATAACCAAAATAAAGAAACACAACTGTGATACAAGGGGATCGTATTCAACAATCGTAATAGCCCTAGTCTTGGAGATCGTAATTCCACCAATCGGCAGTGATCTAACTTATGGGAATAGGTAGTAGCACCAAATCAGCATCAATATGACTCTCCGTGTCCGATACGTCATAGGTACATGCTTTCCAGTTACGCCCACCTGTCACTGGCGATGCCTGTTAGATACAGCAGCAAGGGAATAACCCATCCAGCTAACTCTCACCGGATCGCTGCTTATTAAACAAAAACAAATACAGTACCGAGACCGCCCTTAGCTTAGCAGTAAAAAATCTAGCAGTATAGCTAGTTTTACTCAGAATCCATGTTAGTACTACCAACTCAGGCATCTAAGGCGTTAAAACTAGAGACCTGACAGTGTCTTCCAAAGTCAAGTCTGTCACTCTATGTGTGTCAAAGCAAATCTGTGTGTGAACCCTGTTATCAACACACTCTATTCCACAGTTAAAATAGTGCTGTCAAATACATGGCGAAAACTAACCTATCAAAAGCGTGTCCACGCCCATATGGGCGTGTCAAAATATCGCTAACTATTACCTGTATCTATGTGAAAAAATGTTAAGCGCACCTAGTGAGACCTTACCATCATCGCTCATCTGGATGTGACAAGCGATGTATATCATATCATCGATGGCAATCATTAACAGACAGGGACAGACACGGCTGTACTCGGACCAGTGTTACATCACTAATACAAATGTGCTTGTTTTTTCTCATAATGGCACCAAAATGTGATTCTAATCCTCTCTCTGTTTAAAATTCTTAAATGCAGGCTCATATCCAGTGCACCAATCACCACCCTAAAGATAAACTTTAAACAAAAAATCAGACTAAATAAATATAAATGAAAATAAAAATGAATAAGTCTCGATAAAAATATTAGCCTTTCAGCACCCATAATAAGTGATAACAAAAAAAGTCCTATATATGTCACTGTCAGCTCATTGTGAAGGCATCACTGGCTTGTCAGCTGTCAATAAATATAGCGCTGATAATGAGTACGGTGTGAGACAGACCACCCAAACTAAAAGGCAACACGGGGTGTCAACGAAGTGAGACAAAGATAAAATAAAATTAAAATCAATATGTCCATATAATGGACAGGAGAATAACAACATGATGTTAAGAGAGCCACATATGAGTTTTACATAAGGGCAATATGGAACAGAGGGATCAGCATTATCGTAAATAGTATTGTGCTCATAGTCCAGTCAATTGTACTTAGGATCTAGAACTGTATAACATCAAGAGAATATTTTGGTTATAATTCTAAGGTTATTTAGCTGACTAATGTGGTTGGACTGAGGTTGCCCACCCTATTCTATTAGCAACACGGGGTCTTATGTTTTAATTATTTTACACGACTCACTTGATACACTTGATTTGTATTATTGTTTATCATTGGTCACTGGGTAAGATATGTTATGTAAATCTGACCATGATTGGTTAAACTCGTGGGGAGGGTAGTTTGGTACCTATTTAAGGCCTGCATTTTCACATTGTTAGCTTGTCAGAGGAAGGGACTGTTACTGTCCCGAAACGTCACAATTTTGAATTAAAACTTTTTGTCACAGTTGGAACAGTTCAGTGAGTGCTTCTTTGCTACAATTTATCTATTATCTCACAGCACCCTGACAAGCTGCAAAAGTTGGTGAGAGTGCACTTACACCATCGCTTGAAATACATATATATATATATATATATATATATATACCGTATTGTCCCAAGTATAGGCCGCACTTTTTTCCCCATATGTAAGACTTGAAATCAGGGGTGCGGCCTATAATCGGGATGCTACCTTGAATGGTGTGGTCGGGTTGGGCGGAAGCGCTGTTACAGGGAGGGGTTTGGGCAAACACACAGCAACTTCCTGTTTGAATGTGTGGAGTGATAATAACGTCAGACGCTGTTCCTGATCACCTGTTCCCGGAAGAAACGAGGAGGAGACTTGCCCTGGTCAGACGGAGCAAGGACCGTACTGGTTAATCACCAGGAGCAGGGAACTAAGGCAAGTGTTATTCCTGGTTAAGAGCTATCTGGGGTAGGTGCTATACGTAGTGGCACTTGTTGGAAGAGTTAACCGCTGTACTACTGAGGACCGGACATGCTAAGAAGCGGCGTAGACAGGGTGAGTCACTCATTGAGTCTCTAGCAGAAATACGGTATAAGGTATCTGCATTGATATGATATGAAACACTGGCAGAATGTTTGGGATACACATGTTCTATATATGGTTATCTTGCACACCAATTTGGAAATATTTTTTTTTAGTATGTCCCCAGCAACATTGATGTCCTCAGGATGGGAGTGGCAGGGGCTTAAGATAAGAGCTGCTGTGAGTTATAAACTGTGACAGGAGGGTGAGTCAGAATTGGTGAGGACGGGGTTGTGTGAGGAAGAAGAGGGCTAAGAGTATGGGGATGGCTGAGGGGAGGCTTGTGTAATGTAGGTAGTTAATATGGCGAGTAGTGGGCACTGTGTGAGGGAAGGAGGCAGCCTGTGAGGGTTATGATGGGGATGTGTGTGTGTGAGGGGGGAGGGTAAGGAAACTTATCTGTCAGGGAGGGAGGCTAAGAGTTAAAAATGTAATTTCTTTAAAATGGCACCAAACTTTAAGGGTGCGGCTTATAATCAGGAGCGGCCTATACTCGGAACAATACGGTATATATATATATATATATATATATATACAAACACACATACATACACCCATTACATTATTATTATTGTTAAATGATATGTTGCTTTCCATGTACCTATAGGGGTCAATTTATTAAATGCCGGGTGGACATGATTCGTTGTAGCGAATCATGTCTGCCCGGCATCGCTAAATGCCGAAATCATATGCTGTCAGCATTTAACATTGCAAAAGTATTTCTTGTGAAATGCTTGTGCAATGCGCCCCCTGCACATTCGTGGCCAATCGGATGCTTGCAGGGGTGTCAATCATCTCGATCATATCTGATTGGGATGATTACAGTCCGCCATCTTTTAGTTAAGGAGCAGCAGTCTTACGACCACTGCTTCTTAACATCTGTTTCCGGCGAGCTGGAAACTACGGGGTTAGACAGCAGCATCTGCTGCTTGTTAAATCTACCGCATAGGGTTAACTTGGAATTTAGGTACATGACTTCATCTCTCAGACAGAAAAAATGTTGTTAAAGGATATTCTAGTATAAAATGTTAATGTTTGTTAATGCATTTTATTTTTAAATAAATTCTTTCATTTTATGTTTACTTCTACAGATCAGGATAAAGCTAGTGAGCTATCAGGAACAAGCATGCATGTGTTGTTAAAGGATATTCTAGTATAAAATGTTTTAGTTTGTTAATGCATTTTAGCACTGGCTGTATTTTTATCTAGAACAGAATATTAGTGCAACTTTCACTATGTGTTTTAATCCTTTTAAAGAATCAAAATTATTTAAAAATGAAATGCTGTAAAAATGGAGCATTTTAATTTTGAATTAGAATATATCTTTAATGGTCTATGTTCAATTAAATACATATGTAAATAACAATCCAGGACCGGCTCAATCAAAATGCAAACAATGTATTCCAATTAAAAAATGATGAAGCATCACAATATCACGCAGTAGCAAGTAAAAGTCAGGTGAAAAATAAGAGGTGTCTCCCCCCCCCCCGGCATCTGACACGTTTTCGGGAAACCCTGTAGTCATAGAATACATCCGGGGGTCATGCTAACATCTTTATAAAGGTACACTGGTCCTTGACTGACAGCTCGAATGGCCAATCCTGATTGACTGTTTAGCTACTTAAAGGGACAGTCAACACCCAACACAACATGATTTTATATTTTTAAAACCCAAACGAAGATTCGTCTGCACCACCTCCCTTCTTTATTACCTCTATCCTTCTTCAAGTAATCCTTTACCATACAAGCGTTAATCTGCTCGAAATATGGCCGCCTAACTCCCCCCACCATTACGTATCTCCCTTCTCTTTCAAGCCATCAACCAATCATAATTCAATCCTTGGTCAGAATCTTCAAGCTCGTTCATGAAATTTCGCGCATGCGCAATGCGATAGGAACCAGAAAAGCGGAACTTTATTCTGCACAATTGTTGCTGACACTAAGTAGATGAATTCGCTGCTGCAAGTCCAATTTCAGAGTACGATCTGAATTATTTACAAATGCGCATGCGTGATGACGTATGAAGAGCGTCATTAATACCTACATGGACGAGCCTGAAATGGCATAGAGATGGGGAAGAAGGATGAGGGGGAGGAGTTTGGCGGCCATATTTAACATAGATTAAACGATGTATTGTGAATGATTACTAGGACAAGGATATTGGTAATACAGAAGGGAGGTGGTGCAGGCAGATCTTCGTTTCGGTTTTAAAAATTTGGAATCATGTTGTGTTGGGTGTTGACTGTCCCTTTAAAGGGACAGTAAACAATTATTTTGCATGAATATATTTAGTAAAATATATGTAATTTTAAATGATTGTTATTATAAAGCATATATCACAAAAGCTTTGAATAACAAATAAATACCCTATAAAGTTGTTTCTTATCCATATCCATTCTCCGCCCAAACTCGCTGTCATTTTTTTTTTTTTTTTGGGCTACTACCTACAGTGGGCGGTTATGCTAATTCAGCATACGCCCACTCCTTTCCAAGTAAAGCGCGCTCACAGAAGACCGTCATAGCGCTGTAGCACATGTTCTGCAGCCCCCCAGCTCTGTCACTGGACAGAGAAATGTAAACAGTGGATCGCAATTATAATGTTATTAGCGATCTGCTGTTTACATCAGTTGAAGGAAGCGTATTTTATTATTTTTATTTACATTGCCCTAAGTATCTGTTTAGTACAATTTATATATTTCAAAGGGATGCCTGAAAAGTGATGCTGCTTTTGAAAAAAAGCGTATTTTATTATTTTTATGTACATTGCCCAAATAACCTGTTTATTAGTACAATTTATATATTTCAAAGGGATGCCTGCAAAGTGACGTCGCTTGTGAAGTCTTCCTGTATTTTGGATCTTCCGTGTTTACAGAGGAGGGTTTCTGAGCATGCGCATCAGCTCAGAATTGTTCTGAGAGCGTGCCTTCCATGTATTACAATGATGAGGTGATCGGTCCTCTACATATTAATTAAAATGCAATGACTTAAAAAAGAAAAAAACGTTCAGGAGCGGTGGGTGGCCAGATGGGGGAGCCAAATTGAACAATATAGTTTTAAATAAAATGTTTTTTAAAGGGACAGTTTACTCAAAAAAAAAAAAAGGGAGAAACAATTTTATAGTGTACTGCCGCTTTAAGAAAGTATTGCTCAAATTTTAACAGTTTATTGCTATAAACAAAGTATGATCTTTAGAATTATGCAAACTTGTAGGTAACGTTTACTGTCCCTTTAACTTTGTTGGACATAAAATATATGAAACACTATAATAAATGTTGCGCTCAATCTGCAACGAGTGTATCTATAATCTTAATACAAGTTGGGCTAGTTATATTAAATGTCATCACGTTACATGTCTTTAACATAACTAAATGTAATTAAATATATATATACAGTTCCCTAACAACTAGAATTCATTATGTAACACTTTGTAGTGTCATTAATGTATGCATAACAAGGGATCAGAACAGGTAACTGGAGAACCCTTGGGGCTGATATAAAGGCTCCGTTTGCATTAAACGGACAGTCTACACCAGAATTTTTATTGTTTTAAAAGATAGATAATCCCTTTATTACCCATTCCCCAGTTTTGCATAACCAACACAGTTATATTAATATACTTATAACCTCTGTGATTATCTTGTATCTAAGCCTCTGCAAACTGCCCCCTTAGTTCAGTTCTTTTGACAGACTTGCAGTTTAGCCAATCAGTGCTGGCTCCCAGATAACTTCACGTGCATGAGCACAGTGTTATCTATATGAAATACATGAACTAACACCCTCTAGTGGTGAAAAACTGTTAAAATGCATTCTGAAAAGAGGTGGCCTTCAAGGTCTAAGAAATTAGCATATGAACCTTCTAGGTTAAGCTTTCAACTAAGAATACCAAGAGAACAAAGCAAAATTGTGCAGAATTATATAACATTATCTTAGCGGCAGCTTTCTAATTAAAAGCATTGCAAGATTTTTTATTCCAAAGTTGGAATTACCTGGTCTCCACTCCAGGCTCTAGTAAGTGGATCTTATTTTTCAAAAGTGATTCACGGGTGCGTTGTCTAGTCACAGCGTGCCCAATCGCGCCATTGAACTGAATGTAGCTCGCTCCCGCTATCAGACCAGAAAAAAAAGACCCGCTTAGTAGAGCCTGGAGCAGAGACCAGGTAAATTCAATTTTGGAATAAAAAAATCTTGCAATGCTTTTGATTTAGAAAGCTGCCGCTAAGATAATGTTATATAATTCTGCACTATGTGCAGAATTATATAACATTATTTTGTAAGTTTACTGTCCCTTTAAATTAAATAAAATAAAAATGCGAAAGTGCATTATACAGTATAGTAATATAAAATACAATGCACACAATGTAAGTGTAACAAAGCTCTCATATAATGCAGTCCAATATTACTCTGGGCTTGTTTCTGCTTCACATATATAAATGAGAGAGATCTCGCAGTGCTGGAGAGTCCAAACCTTTTTCTTTTGAAAATTCAGTGAGTTCAGTCTTTATGAAGTCTGAACTACTATTTCTCTCCAAGCTAGAGAATTTTACATATAAGGTTGCCTATGCATTAAAGGGACACTAAAGTCAAAGTTAAATGTTCGTGATGCAGCTAGAGCATTCAATTTAAAAAAAAAAAAAAAAAAAAAACTATGAGCACAATATTTTTATAAGCAGATGATCTGATGCACCAGCTCCTACTGAGCATGTGCAAGAGTTCCCAGTATACAGTATATATATATATATATGTGTGTGTGTGTGTGTGTGTGTTTGTGATTGGCTGATGGCTGTGACGTGATGGGGAGGGAAACATTAAAGTAACTTTGAAATTAGTCAGAAAAAAATATATATCTTTGGGGCCTTTTTTGAGCATTATTTTACAATGCATCAAGAGCTCTGCATAGCAAGATAAACACCTCTCAAGTTAAAATTTACCTTTATAATTTGTACTAACGAGACTTGATAGATAATCTTTCCAAAATGGAGAGTTTTAGATTATCGGGCCCTAAGAGTTATTGCATTGTATTTTTATTATGCATTTGTTGATTATGCAATTCAGCTGTATTTAATGGTCCTTTAAATCTCTTTGCAGGGTGAAAATACATAAAGGGCAATTACAATCCTTTAGCAAATTTTACCTTATGCTTTTTTTATAAGGTTTCTAAAGAATAACTGACCCTATAGTCATATGCAAGCAATAATTCACTAACACATCACAACATCCCCCTTTAACCGGTGAGTATTGTAATAAAGTCTTATGCGAGGCCTTGCAAACCTCTGGGATAAATGACAAAAATAAAAAGATTAATCATATGCTTATGCTAAAATATTTATTTAAGAAATCCTTCTGCAAGGGGTTAAATGTTTTTGCACATCTGGTGCATTGTTAAGCAGGTCCTGAGCAGGACAAAGCCAGTGACTGGCAGTATACATACGCCTCTCCTGATTAGTTCTCAGGCCCTGTCATGATCAATGGCAGCAGCACATTGTGGTTCCTGAAAATACTTTAACTTTGTGTTTAACCCCTTTGTGGGCATGAAATGCAGAACATTTCCACAATCCTAAAATGATCAAACAAATTAAAGCATTTTATTACAGAACTAAAGTATCCATTGAATCAAGGAGAAATACGATTTAATCCATTTAGACACAAATATAAGCAGGATGCTGTACAGCCCTTGTGGAAAGCTTTGCTCTACAGCATTTACACAGAGTTAAACTTTTTATTTTGTATTATTTGAAACACTGGTTGTATTGTAATACTGTAAATGTTGCCTATGCCACCTGTTTCATGCCCCATGCACAGCTGTCCCACACCCAAACGGACATTTCATTTAAATATAAACAGATGCTGTTGACTTAGAATGTAGCCCACGTGAAACCCTTTCTGACCATGTTCTCATCTACAAAATATGATGCTTGAGGAGGGAGGAGCTGCATGGGGAGTGAACATTTAAACTGGGTCTGAGCTATGAATATTCCATAAATATAGCAGGGACAGCTCCTCCCTGTGCCCCAAGCGCGATATAGGGCTCTCTAAGAAGTCTCATCAGTACTGAAAGGTCTCTCAAAGAAGGCAAACTTTAGCTTGAGGGCTGTTTATCTCCCTATAAAGAGTTCTAGATTTGAAGGATAGACACCTACACTGCAATATAATGCTCAAAAAAGCCTCCAAAGATTTTGTGTGATCTCTCTATGCCGGCAAGTTTTCGATTATCAGACCCCTAAGTCTCCTTGTATATCCTGCAAAGCACTGCATTTCATGTAGAGCACTGTGCTGCAGTCCTATCCGTGATCTCTCTTTAATTGATATTAATTAAAATGGCACATATTGCACAGGGCAATGAAGTAAACAGACTACAGGAGATCTGACCACTCCCAACAACCATTTCCATAGCTCCAGCCACTCTACTCTAAACCAAGATACCCAATGCAAAGTACACACACTATCCATGTAAAAGTACATATTCAACTGCTGGGCACTTTTACAATAGAAGGGTTACCAGTCACAAATCTATTGCTTAGCCTAGAGCACCTGCAGCTCTCTCAAAGCCGTTTTCTTATTTTAAGCCTTTACAGAAGCCACTTGGTTAAAGGGCCACTGTAAGTAAATATTTTCTATGCCTGTTACTAACTAACTACCCCAAATACGCTTTTTATCAATAGCATTTCATTAACATATCTCTATCGTATGTCAGAAATCTTGTCTGCAAATTTAATTGTTTTCCAAACCCACTCCACGGGTATCCTTTGCTCTGTACCAATCCATTTACAATACCTAGGTTTCAAAATGGCGCTTTAAACACAATTTCATTGGTTTAAGTATTTTGAACACGCAGTGCTGAAAATAGTGGGCAGGAAAACGTGACATCATCGGCAAATAAAAGATATAACTTTTAGAACGTTATGAAACTTTGTTTTGGATAAAATAGTCAGTAGGTTTTAATTAATGTTTATTAACTTTAATATGTTAGTTGTTTGGATTAAAAATTATAACGGAAAGTAATCCTTTAAACTCCACATGTTCATACTAGGTGCTGCTATCTTGGAGCTTAAAGTGAAGGTAAACTTTGATGAATGAAAGCACGTTTTTTTTAAATACTATTAAAAACAGGGGCACTTTCATTCATCAAAGTTTACAAAGCAGCCGTTTTGATTAAAAACTTAACCTTTTTTTTTTTTCACAGCTAAAGCAGCTCCCCCCTCCTGGAAATCCTCTCTTCACACGTCAGCAATGACTAATTCGGCTTCCTCCAATCACAGCTTTCCCCCCAGGGTGGTCATTGCCTGAGGCCATGCTGTGATTGGAGGAAGCCGGATTAGTCATTGCTGACGTGTGAAGAGAGGATTTCCTGGAGGGGGAAGCTGCTCTAGCTGTGAAAAGAAAAAAAGGTAAGTTTTTAATCAAAACGGCTGCTTTGTAAACTTTGATGAATGAAAGTGCCCCTGTTTTTAATAGTATTTTTTAAAAACGGGCTTTCATTCATCAAAGTTTACCTTCACTTTAAGTATTCTTGCACTCAATGACAGTGATAGTGTGACTTTATAGATGAGTGACGTTGCAGGCTTTATGACAGCTATATTGTGCACTTCAGATTAGATTGCGTGAAACAGAGCTAGAGCTTTACATTTTGTAGTGGCTGCACTGCTCAATATTATTCATGTGATCTTTTTTATATAAGTTATGTAGCTTTTAAACTGTGTATAAAAACTGCAAAAATGTAAAATCCTCGTGCTCTGTACTGTGTGTGCTTACTAAAAACACACATTATAGCTGTGCAAAAGCCAGCAATATCACAGATCTGTGAATGTGGATGACTTGTTTCACAGGATGCAAGAACACATAAAATCCAAGATGGCTGCGCCCAGTATGAAAATGCAGAGCTTCACCAGCAAGCTTCTGTAAAGGGTTAAAATAAGAAAATGGCTCCAAAGAGAGCTGCTGACAGAGGAGGAAAAATAATAGTGTGGTGGGAAGTAACCATTCTGTGTCCAGCAGTTTATTGTCCTTTTATTGTCCCTTTAATCTAATCTATAAACTGCAGGAGATCCCCATTACCAAGTTAGATATATTATTTTATGATCTGTTTTTACGGGACAGACTCCTAGGACAATTGTACCACAGTGCATCCTGGTAAAATAAGGACAGTTTGCAAATATACTGATGTGAGTTTATTCCTGTGCCTCAGACTATGGTCACATGTACAATCAACAGAGGCTCATTTTCAATAGAATGTTTTATAGTTCAACTTGGAGATATAATACCTTACCTTTTTTTCCAGTCCATTACATTAGACTTATGATTCTGAGAAATGTTTATAGTTCAAACACATTATTCTTTTAAAGATGAGAGGAGAGACCTTATTTAATACTGAATAAGTAATAGTTATTGTCTAAATTACTTTATTATAAGAATCCAAATTGCTAATTACATAGAGGTCCTAAAAAGGACAATAAACAAAACACAAATGAAACATTAATATTCTTAAAGGACCAGTAAACACAGTAGATTTGCATAATCAACAAATGCATGATAAAAAGACAATGCAATAGCACAATGAGGCCCATTTATCAAGCTCTGAATGGAGCTTGAGGGCCCGTGTTATGAAGCAGCAGTTATGAAGCAGTTCTAAAGACCGCTGCTCTATAACCTGTCCACCTGCTCTGAGCAGGTGGACAGAGATCGCCACAATTCAACCCGATCAAGTATGATCGGGTTTATTGACACCCCCTGCTGGCGGTCTGTCAGACCGGATACGCACTGTTGGATCAGGTCCGACAGACCTTTAATAAATAGGCCTCTTAGTCTGAACTTCAAATGAGTAGATTTTTTTCTGACAATTTTAAAAGTTATGTCTATTTCCACTCTCCCTGTACCATGTGACAGCCATCAGCCAATCACACATGAATTATTGCACATGCTCAGTAGGAGCTGGTGACTCAAAAAGTTTAAATATAAAAAGACACATTTTGTTAATGGAAGTAAATTGGAAAGTTGTTTAAAATTGCATTATCTATCTGAATAATTAAAGTTTAATTTTGACTTGCGTGTCCCTTTAAAACACAATCACTACATTGATATATTGTTACCTTCATGCCTCTTTAAAGAATCAGTCAACACCTGAATTTTTGTTGTTTAAAAAGATAGATAATCCCTTTATTACCCATTCCCCAGTTTTTCATAACCAACAAAGTTATACTAATACACTTTTTACCTCTGTGTTTACCTTGTATCTTAGCCTCTGCAAACTGCCCGCTTATTTCAGTTCTTTTGACAGACTTGCATTTTAGCCAATCAGTGCTTACTCCTAGGTAACTTCACGTGCGTGAGCTCAATGTTATCTATATGACACACATGAATTAACGCCCTCTAGTGGTGAAAAACTGTCAAAATGCATTCAGATTAGAGGCAGCCTTCAAGGTCTAAGAAATTAGCATATGAACCTCCTAGGTTTAGCTTTCAACTAAGAATACGATGAAAACAAAGCAAAATTGGTGATAAAAGTAAATTGGAAAGTTGTTTAAAATTACATGCCCTATTTGAATCGTGAAAGTTTATTTTGGACTTGACTGTCCCTTTAAATCACACTCCAATGACATAATGAATTTGCTGCAAAATGTTAAGGGTTAAAAAGGAACAGTGAGCTGCTAAAAGTAGAAAAAAATAGCTTTACAGGTAACACTTTTAATTGAACTGCATTGTGTAATCTTGTAAAGTTAGGTTATTATAAAGTCCATAAGGTGAGTTTTTGCACTGTTTCTGCCCAAACCTGCTCTCTTTTGGAAGGTGAAGATGATAGTTTAATTCCAAATTACTTTAGATTCCCAATGAACTAAAGCGGTGTTGAGGTCAGCCCATGAGAGTTGCAAAAGGAATGCATTTTACGGCATGTTTTCTGTGGTGTTTGTTGCTTTAGGGGGTTTAGTAATTAGAATGATGTTTCATTCTACTACGAACCCAGAGTATGTGGTAACAGGACTTTACCCAAGACCAGCCCTCTTCCTGTCTAAGAGCGGCATTGATACAGCACACACAGAGAACTATTAATAGTTTACAACACTTTTCTGAAAATGTGATGGCCCCTCCCACGTCTGGAACAAGGACAGCTGTGTGTGAGAGGCCACATCTCTGGAGCTGGCAGTGAGATAGCATAGGAACGGCTATGCAAGCTCCTCAAATAGGTGTGAATGCCATAGCTGCTAGTACAAGTATAAGGGGTATCTGCTTCCAGGAAAGGCTGTAGAGTTCACAGCTCCTGGGACACATCTGTGGGGCCCCACTGCAAAAGGTTTAAGGAACCTCAACCTAAGCCTGGGAGAGCACAGATCACTGAAATAGATGCAAGAGATAACTCTGTTGTGAAGGGCCACAGCACATGATATAACTGTGATACCTGTGAGGTCTAGAGATATGACTGCAGGTATCAGGGCAGCACATTCTTTTAAACAGTTGTTTTTTTCTGGATTTTTTTTAAATGTTTCTATCCTGAATATATGAACAGCATTTATTTATTTTGAATGAGATTGTCATGTTTAAAAGATGCACTGTTAACTGCATGACAGGAAATGTTTTAGTTCAATGTCCTTTAAAAGAGAAATAATTTCACTTTAAAGGGACGTGAAACCCAAAAATGTTCTTTTATGATTCAGACAAAGCATACAATGTTAAAATGTTTTCAATTTACTTCTATTATCAAATTAGTTTTGTTCTTATGATATTCCTTTGTTGAAGAGATACCTCGGTAGGTATCTGTAGCACTACATGACAAGAAATAGCACTGCCATCTAGTGCTCTTGCAAATGGATAACATTCTTACAAAACTGTTGCCATATAGTGCGCTAGAAACGTCTACGCTCCTGAGCGTTTAAAAAAAAAATAAAAAGATACCAAAAGAAGAAAGACAAATTGATAATAGAAAGTTGTTTAATGCTGCACGCTTTAGCTGAATCATGTAAAAACATAATTTATGCTTACCTGATAAATTTATTTCTCTTGTGGTGTATCCAGTCCACGGATCATCCATTACTTATGGAATATATTCTCCTTCCCAACAGGAAGCTGCAAGAGTCCACCCACAGCAAAGCTGCTATATAGCTCCTCCCCTAACTGCCATATTCAGTCATTCGACCGAAACCATGCAGAGAAAGGAAAAACCATAGGGTGCAGTGGTGACTGTAGTTCAAATGAAAAAATTACCTGCCTTAAAGTGACAGGGCGGGCCGTGGACTGGATACACCACAAGAGAAATAAATTTATCAGGTAAGCATAAATTATGTTTTCTCTTGTTAAGTGTATCCAGTCCACGGATCATCCATTACTTATGGAATACCAATACCAAAGCTAAAGTACACGGATGATGGGAGGGACAAGGCAGGTACTTAAACGGAAGTTACCACTGCCTGTAAAAAACCCTTTCTCCCAAAAATAGCCTCCGAAGAAGCAAGGTATCAAATTTGTTAAATTTGAAAAGTATGAAGCGCAGACCAAGACTCCGTCTTGTAAATCTGTTCAACAGAAGCCACATTTAAAAAAGGCCCAAGTGAAAACCACAGCTCTAGTAGAATGAGCTGTAATCCCTTCAGGAGGCTGCTGTCCAGCAGTCTCATAAGCTAAATGAATTATGCTTTTTAACCAAAAAGACAGAGAGGCTGCTGAAGTCTTTTGACCTCTCCTCTGTCCAGAATAGACAACAAACAAGGTGAACGTTTGATGAAAACTGTAGTAGCTTGTAAGTAAAACTTTAAAGCACAAACCACGTCCAATATTGTGTAATTGACGTTCCTTCTTTGAGGAAGGATTAGGATACAAGCATGGAACAACTATCTCTTGAGTGATGTACTTGTTAGATACCACCTTAGGAAAAAACCCAGGTTGGTACGCAGGACTACCTTATCCGTACGAAGGACCAGATAAGGAGAATCACATTGTAACACAGATAACTTGGAGACTCTACGAGTCGAGGAATTAGCTACCCAAAAGGAACTTTCCAAGATAAAGATTGATATCTATGGAACAAAAAAGGTTCAAACGGAACTTCTTGAAGAACCTTAAGAATCAGGTTTAAGCTCCATGGCGGAGCAACAGTTTTAAACACAGGCTTGGATCTAACCAAAGCCTGACCAAATGCCTGAACGTCTAGAATACCTGCCAGACGCTTGTGCAAAAAAATAGACAGAGTAAAAATCTGTCCCCTTTTAAGGAATTAGCTGACAACCCTTTTCTCAAAAACATCTTGGAGAAAAGATAATATCCTGGGAATCCAGACTTTACTCCATGAGTAACCCTTGGATTCATAACAATCAGATATTTACACCATATCTATGTTCAATTTTCCTAGAGACAGGCTTTCATGTCTGTATTAAGGTATCAATGACTGACTCGGAGAAGCCATGCTTTGATAACATCAAGCGTTCAGTCTCCAGGCAGTCCATCTCAGATTGATTCTATTTAGATGGTTGAAAGGACCCTGAGGTAGAGGGACCTGTCTCAGAAGCAAAGACCGTGATGGAAAGGATGACATGTACACCAGATCTGCATACCAGGTCCTGCGTGGCTACGCAGGCGCTGTCAAAAACACCAAAGCCCTCTCCTGCTTGGTCTTGACCTCCGGAGGAAATCCCACTCCCCCGGAAGAAAAGTCTGACGACTTAGAAAATCCACCTCCCAGTTCTCAACACCTGGGATATGGATAGCTGATAGACAAGAGTGAGTCTCTGTCCAGTGAATTATTGTAAGACTTCTAACATCGCTAGGGAACTTCTGTTCCCCCTTGATGGCTGATGTAAGCCACAGTCGTGTATATTGTCCGACTGAGTATGATGTACCTCAGAGTTGCTAACTGAGGCCAAGTCTGAAGAGCATGGAATATCACTCCCAGTTCCAGAATATTTATTAGAAGGAGGGTCTCCTCCTAAGTCCACTATCCCTGAGCCTTCAGGGAGTTCCAGACTGCATCCCAACCTAAAAGGCTGGCATCTATTGTAACAATTGTCCCATCTGACCTGCGGAAGGTCATACCCTTGGACAGATGGACCCGACATAGTCACCAGAGAAGAGAATCTCTGGTCTCTTGGTCCAGGTTTAACAGGGGGACAAATCTGTGTAATCCCCGTTCCTCTGACTGAGCATGCATAGTTGCAGCGGTCTGAAATGTAGACGTGCAAACGGTACTATGTCCCTTGCCGCTACCATTAAGCCGATTTCATTCATGTACTGAGCCACCGAAGGGCGCGGATGGGATGAAAAAACACGGCAGAAATTTAGAAACTTTGACAACCTGGACTCCGTCAGGTAAATTTTCATTTCTACAGAATCTATCAGAGTCCCTAGGAGGGAAACCCTTGAGATTGGGGATAGAGAACTCTTTCCTTGTTCACTTTCCACCCATGTGATCTCCAGTACTACGTCCGTATGAGACTGGGCAATTTGGATGTTTGACGCCTGTATCAGGATGTCGTCTAAATAAGGGGCCACTTCTATGCCCCGCGGTCTAAGGACCGCCAAAGCGACCCCAGAACCTCCATAAAGATTCTTGGGGCTGTAGATATCCCAAAGGAAAGAGCTACAAACTGGTAATGCCTGTCTAGAAAGGCAAACCTGAAAAACGATGGTGATCTTTATGCATCACAATGTGAGGATAAGCATCCTTCAAATCCATTGTAGTCCTCTATTGACTCTCCTGGATCATAGTTAAGATGGTACGAATAGTTTCCATCTTAAATGACGGAATTCTGAGGAATTTGTTTAAGATCTTTAGATCCAAAATAGGTCTGAAGGTTCCCTCTCCTTGGGAACCACAAACAGATTTGAGTAAAAACTCTGTCCCTGTTCCTCTCTTGGAACTGGATGGATCTCGTACACAATGTAAGAATGCCTCCTTCTTTATCTGGTTTGCAGATAATTGTGAAAGGCGAAATCTCCCCTTTTTTTGGGGGGGAATATTTGAAATCCAGAAGATATCTCTGGGATATAAATTCCAATACCTAGGGATCCTGGGCATCTCTTGCCCACGCCTGGGCAAAGAATGAAAGTCTGCCCCCTATAGGATCCGTTACCGGATAGGGGTCCGTTCCTTCATGCTGCCTTAGAGGCAGCAGCAGGCTCCTTGGCCTGCTTATCTTTGTTCCAGGTCCGATTGTCTCCAGACTGCCTTGGACTGAGCAAAAATTCCCTCTTGTTTTGCCTTAGAGGAAGAGGATGCCACACCTGCCCTGAAGTTTTTGAAAAGGTACGAAAATTAGACTTTTTTTTTTTTTTTTTCCCTTGATTTAGACCTATCCTGAGGAAGGGCATGACCTTTTCCTCCAGTGATATAAGCAATAATCTCCTTCAAACCAGGCCCGAATAGGGTCTGCCCCTTGAAGGGAAGTTAAGTAGCTTATTTATTAAAGTCACGACAGCTGACCATGATATAAGCCATAGCGCTCTGCGCGCCAGTATAGTAAAAAACAGAATTCTTAGCCGTTAGTCTAGTCAAATGAACAAGGCATCAGAAAACAAAGGAATTGGCTAGCATAAGCTTGTCAAATATATTCATCCAATGGAGTCGCTTAACTGTAAAGCCTCATCAAGAGACTCAACCCAGAACGCTGCAGCAGCAGTGACAGAAGCAATGTATGCAAGGGGCTGCAGGATAAAACCCTGTTGAATAAACATTTTTTATCCATTGGATCTAAAAAGCACAACTGTCCTCGTCAGAGGTAGTGGTACGCTTAGCTAGAGTAGAAACTCTTCTCTCCACCTTAGGAACTGTCTGCCAGAAGTCCCGTGTGGTGGTAACTATTAGAAAACATTCTTCTAAAAAATAGGAGGGGAAGAGAACGGCACACCTGGTCTATCCCATTCCTTATTAAAAATTTTTTAGTAAACCTCTTTAGGTATTGGAAAAACATCAGTACACACCGGCACTGCATATTATTTATCCAGTCTACACAATTTCTCTGGCCCTGCGATTGTACACATTCATTCAGAGCAGCCAAAGCCTCCCTGAGCAACAAGTGGAGGTTCTCAAGCATAAATTTTAAATGTAGAAATATCAGAATCAGGTTAAATCATCTTCCCTGAGTCAAAAAAAAAAAAAAAAAATCACCCACAGACTAAGCATATTGTAGTAGTATCATACATGGTTCTTAAAGCGTCTGTATGCTCTGTATCTACCCCCAGAGCTAACTGCTTTCCTTTAATTTCAGGTAGTCTGACTAATACTGCAGCCAGAATATTATTCACCACCTTTGCCATGTCTTGTAAAATAAACGCTATGGGCGCCCTTGATGTACTTGGCGCCATTTGAGCGTGAGTCCCTGAAGCGGGAGTCGAAGGGTCTGACACGTGGGGAGAGTTAGTCGGCATAACTTTCCCCTCGACAGAATCCCCTGGTAAAAGAAACGCTATGGGTGCCCTTGATGTACTTGGCGCCATTTGAGCGTGAGTCCCTAAAGCGGGAGTCAAAAGGTCTGACACGTGGGGAGAGTTAGTCGGCATAACTACCCCCACGACAGAATCCTCTGGTGATAATGTTTTTAAAGACAAAAAATGATCTTTATTGTTTAACATGAAATCAGTACATCTGGTACACATTCTAAGATGGGGTTCCACCATGGCTTTAAAACATAATGAACACAGAGCTTCCTCTATGTCAGACATGTTAGAAAGACTAATAATGAGACTAGTAAGCTTGGAAAACACTTTAAATCAAGTTAACAAGCAAATATATAAAACGTTACTGTGCCTTTAAGAGAAACAAATTTTGTCAAAATTTGAAAAACAGTGAAAAAAAGGCAGTAAAACAAACGAAATTTTTACAGTACATGTAATAAGGTAACAGAGCATTGCACCCACTTGCAAATGGATGATTAACCCCTTAATGCAAAAAACAGATCAAAAAAAAAAAACGACATAGACGTTTTTAAAAACAGACACAACAAACTGCCACAGCCAACAGTGGGAAGCTTCAGTTAACTGTTTCTATAAAAAATTTAAGCCAGCCATGTGGAAAAAACTTAGGCCCCAATAAGTTTTATCACCAAACATATGTTAAAAAACGATTAAACATGCCAGCAAACGTTTTAAAACACATTTTTACAAGAGTATGTATCTCTATTAATAAGCCTGATACCAGTCGCTATCGCTGCATTTAAGGCTTTACTTACATTACTTCGGTATCAGCAGTATTTTCTTAGTCAATTCCATTCCTAGAAAAATATTTTACTGCACATACCTTATCTGCAGGAAAACCTGCACGCCATTCCCCCTCTGAAGTACCTCACTCCTCAGAATGTGTGAGAACAGCAAATGGATCTTAGTTACGTCTGCTAAGATCATAGAAAAACGCAGGCAGATTCTTCTTCCAAATACTGCCTGAGATAAACAGCACACTCCGGTGCCATTTAAAAATAACAAACTTTTGATTGAAGAATAAACTAAGTAGAAAGCACCACAGACTCTCACGACCTCCTATCTATGTTGAGGCTTGCAAGAGAATGACTGAATATGGCAGTTAGGGGAGGAGCTATATAGCAGCTTTGCTGTGGGTGGACTCTTGCAGCTTCCTGTTGGGAAGGAGAATATATTCCATAAGTAATGGATGATCCGTGGACTGGATACACTTAACAAGAGAAAACATTTTGGGTTTTGTGTCCCTTTAAGTTCTGGTGGGCAAATATAAATAGCACAACATGAAACTGAAATATATTGTACTTATACAATATCAAACATTGTCCCTATATATAAGTGGTTCTATATGTGTGATCGTGTGTCTTCTCTATTCCCACTAAGCACTTAAAGGGACATGAAACCCACATTTTTTTTTCATGATTTAGAAAGAGCATGCCATTTTAAACAACTTTCTAATTTACTTCTATTATCTAATGTTTCATTTTCTTGATATCCTTTGCTGAAAAGCATATCTAGATAGGCTCAGTAGCTGCTGATTGGTGGCTGCACATAGCTGCCTTGTGTGATTGGCTCATCCATGTTCATTGCTATTTCTTCAACAAAGAATATCTAAATAATGAAGCAAATTAGATGATAGAAATAAATTGGAAAGTTGTTTAAAATTGAATTCTCTACATGAATCATGAAACAAATATTTTGGGTTTAGTGTCCCTTTAAGAGCAGATATGTAGGACCTGTTTTTATGTACTATAAAAGCTGATATATTGAAATGCAGACAGATCATTCACAAAGATGTTTTTCTGGGATTCCATATGATTCCCTGCAATTACAGTAAAGTAACATTACTTACAGTCTGTGTCTGAGAAAACATCAGAAAAACATTTAGTGAAAAAACTATGCTTCAAATATTGATTTACTTTTGTAAGTCACCATCTAGTTACTATTTACCTAAACACTCACAGCATAAATATATTGTGCAACATACAGCAGATCTGAAATGGAAGGTTTAAGCAGATTACATTTTTTTGTGGCTATGTCAGAAAGACAGAGCACATTAGGGGACAGCAAGTATGGGGTCCACATTTGCATTACCATATAACTAAGGTAGAGAAAAAGAGAGAGTGGCATCTGAGGGTAGTTAATATTAATTGCTTGCTCTGCTTTCTACTAAACAGATTCCTTGAAATGAGCATCAAGAGTAATTTACTGGGTTTCCTGTGAGATGCCACATCCCCCAGGATGAATATGAGATAACAGCTGAGTCTAAAGTGAATAATTTAGTGTGAGTGTATCGTTAATAATATTGCCGGTGGGATGTCATTAAAAAGTCATGTATTTGGTCCTGCCCCAAGCATTAGGTGTGGGATATTCTATATGCAGCCAACCCGATCACATCCATTTCCCAATGTACTCAACTTATTCCTTTAATAAGTATGGCGTTCATTTCAGGGACATTATTATTATTTTAATTAGGACAGGAAACACAATCATTTTATGAATGAAATCAAGCTGTCTGTTCCCTGTTTTTGCAATTAGAGGTATAAGGCATATATATATATATATATATATATATATATATATATATATATATATATATGTTGCAAAATTTTATAACCCCCTTAGCACCATGTTAGCCTACCTTGTCTAATCTGCAAAAAACTAAAAACACTTTCTTTACAAAGTGCCCCAGGGCCTTACTGTCTCTCACTATAAAACTTTTATCTGAGCTCTAAAAGACACACCTTTGCATTCTGGAATTCTGGCTCAAACCCACTTTATAATCAGGTACATCTAGGCTAGAATAGCCTGATTAAACCGCAGCTTGTGCCAAGAAACGCGTTGTTGTGTTAACCTATAAGTTTTTAAATCTTTTAAATAAATTTTTTATCATACGACCTCGCTCTGTAAACCTGTTCTTGCTTTGGGACTATATGGCCTCTGATACGTCAAGTACGATCAAGGTGAAATTAGCCGGTAAGAGGGTTTCCACATCACATCTTATTGGGAGTTAAGGACGCTAATTGTGACGTCAGCGGTGAAGCATCTACTGTGTTCCTGAATCCTTGGCGTGGGGCATGAGTCAGCCGAGCGGCTCAGAAGTCTCGGCTCACCTATACTGCACAGTTTGTGCATTACCCTTGTAGTAGTACCCAACGTATTGATTTATTGTGAATCTTTATACCCAATGATATTGCATCATTAGGCGACTCTTTATTTGTTGTCTTCCAGGACATTGTTTACATTAGGATAGAATATAATGCATATGAGACCCTAGGTTTTAAATACTTGCCTTTTATAATCAGACGCATGCTAGGCTACGATTTAAAAGTTCAGTGATATGTATTTACTTATCATGTACTCAGTTTCTCATTACAATATAGTATGAATGCCTAGTAACCTGCTTTCTCATGTACTAATAACAAAGAATCATAGAATAGGATTTCCTATTATGAAATTAAAAATGTGTATGAAAAAGAAGCATTTAAATATGCTGATCGTTTACTACCTGAAAAAAATATACAGCAAAAGTTATTTAAAGGGCCATACGTCATTATAGCATGTAATTTTAAAACTAGCGATAGCCAAACTCCACAAAGAGTTTAACCCCTTAACGAACCTGTACAACGCTGGTCGTTATGCCCTTAAGGACCAGCGATGTACCCTGTATGTCGCTGCAGTCCTGGGCTTCACTCTGCCGCGATCTCGCTCAGAATAGCAAGATTGCGCTATTGCTGCATGACCCACGAGTGGGGCACTGCAGAAATAGATTTGCAGAGTTATCGATGCAGAGAGGGACACTTCTTCTGAGGCCAATAAGGAATGGTTATAAATGGCTTACTACAGTGTGCAACCAATGACTGTGTGGAATATAGCTGTGTCTGCACTTCAATGTTTAACATGAATTGGGAAGCCCACAATATTCAGAATTAAATTACAGTAAAGGAGAACAAAATAAATAATCAAAGTATATTGTAAAGTTGTTTATCTACATGTAATTAAACAATTTAAATTAATATATTGAGGTGTTTAATGTTCCTTTAAATTTAAACTTACATACCAGCAAATTAACATACCAGTTCATGACAAAGAATGCTGCCATTTTGTATAGATTAAATACATTTTTGAGTATAGCTTTCATTTAACAAATCCTCTGGCTTTAATGGTCTAGATGCAATAAAACCCATTTGTGCAAGTAGTAGTAATCAATAAAGCAACATAGATCTCTTAACCATCCACCAACAAGAATCACAAAAACAGCCTCAAAACCTTTGGAAAAAAACACAACCTAATTCAAATAAAAACACCGCTATAATCCAGTCCATTCTAGCATATGCCCAGAGGAAAACATGAAAACGGTTAAAAGAGAAAAAGCAGAAAAATAAAAAAATGAGACATCATCAGCTTTGAAATAACGAGACATGTCCAGGAGGAGAAAAACACACACAATAGAACTTGAATTTCACGTTATTGTAGGTGAAAAATCCTGATGAGGCCCCTGAACGCCCATGACCGGCTTTTTCACCCCCCTTTTTTTAAACTTTTTTTCTACAGTGTAGAGATCGCTCCTCAACCCTCCCACCTCCATGATCCCTCCCAAACAGCTCTCTAAGCCACCCCCCTAACTAGTGGCAGCTATTTTAGATTCTGACAGCTGCCTGCCAGTACCCAGTTTATTTTTTATTCTCTACCTCCCCGCAATCGTTTTATAGGGCGTCCCCCACTCTTATTTCCCTTTTTTCTCCCACCCCTCCCTCACTTCCACTTCTGCCGATGGACCACCATTCTGCCTCCCACCTACCCTCCCACCAGCACCAAAGGATGATCATTAAAGACAGTGACACAGACAGTGTTACTGTCTGTAACGACTTGCCAATCTGGCTTCATATGGTAACGTAGCACTGATCGTGCTCTGTTACCATATGAAGACAGATTCCTGTAGCTCACAAGTCTTGGTTGTCACTTGACAACTGAGAATGCATGGCTGCCTGAAGGTCGGACATAGATCTAGATTATGTGGTATGATTGGCTTTGTACCACATAATGTAGCTCTACGTCCGATTGACTTAAGGTTTAAAATTGTACGTTCTATCTGAAGCATGAAATACAGTTTTGGTTTCATGTTCTTTTAATGGCAGGGGCGCCCACTTAAGAAACTAAATATAGGTAAAGGCATGTTCAATGGGTTTCAAATATGATGTCGCTTCTACAAGGAGGCCCCTCAGCAACCTTACTATGCATCTAAGCCTATGGGGCTGATTTAACAAGGGCCGAATGGCCCTGAATGTTACTGTTTCCGTGCAAGCTTTCAGGCTCGCTGGAACAGGAGTTAAGAAGCAGCAGTCTTAAGACCGCTGCTTCTTAACTCGTACGCTTCCTCTGAGGCTGTGGACATCAATCAGCCCAATCACATACGATCGGGTTGATTGATACCCCCTGCTAGCGGCCGATTGGCTGCGAATCTGCCGGGGTGGCGGCATTGCACAAACAGTTCACCAGACATTTATCGATAAGCAGCGGACATGATCCGCTACAGCGGACCATGTCCACTAGCACTTTGTTAAATCGGCCCCTGTGAGTTGAGTTCTATGCATAAACCAGAGAATGAACTGGAGTAAAGCTTATAGAGCTTTTGAGATTGACCGTGTAGCCTGTTTATATATTAGTAAAACAATGTGAACAGCTTTTACTGAGTAATGTAAAAAACATGATTTTTAAAACATTACACATCATTTTTAGTTTCATGTTCCTTTAACCTGCCCAGAAGAAAACAGCGGTAATCTTCAAACCTCAGTTTCATGCCACTACTCTTTTTATCAGCGTGTAGTGCTGAAGCACAGTATACTGAATATTTCTGTGGGAAATTTGATCTGCTGACCTGCATAAGACTTGCTGATACGCTAAAAAATGTATTTTGTTTCCTGCATCTTATTTGTTTCTATTCCTTTATCATCATAAATATGTCCCATATTGATGTTTCATGGAGTCACTATACAATGGCCTCCTAACCAGCACATATTTTTCAGTTTCTTTGGCTTGCACTGCTTTCCTGTCTCATTCCGAAGATAGCAAACAATCCACTGGAAATATTCAGAAACCTATCAGGGTATCAGGGATTTGCCAGGGTTTTTTGTGAGCAGGACGTGTTAGTCCTTCTAGGAATGCAGAAGGTGTTGATGGCTAAACAAGTGTCACGGGACTTACAGCTACATTACTGTCATTTGCAGATACCGCTCACATTTGTTCCCACACTGAAACCTCTGCACTTGACATCTAAATGGAAAGCTGCGCAGAATGAGATTATAGGGATGTGCCAGTTTTCCTATTAACGCCTTGCTACTGCAGACAATAATAATACAGTACTGAAAAAAAAGATAAAGCAGAAGAGCCACATAACTTATACACTAGACCCTTATTAAACATTTTCCACAATGTTGTATGGCTAATATTAAAAAAAGATAGTGCTAAATAATGTATTATGTACTGTTAACATTAGCATAATGACATTTAATCACAATACACAGAAACAATTTGTATAAAAACAACTATATAGAGATATAAAAGTCCAAAACGAAAATGCTCTCTGTGGCTTGCATATAACTGTGAGTTTAATCCATGCTAAAATGTTAAACACATAGTTTAAGTCAGCTGCAGAGCCAGCAATGATACCAAGAGAACAAAATAACCGTGATAACAGAAGTATATTTTTTGCTTTGCACTATTATGTTAAAGGGGCAAAATACTCAAAGCTTAACCCACAATTAAGGGCCAGATTACAAGTGGAGCGAGTGATAAGTGGTTTATCGTGGGGATTTGCACTGGTCGGGCTTACAGCTCGTATGACGAGTTAAAAGTAAACGCAATCACTTGAGCACAATCGCGTTTTACGCTAGAATGATTACCGCGACTTCAGAGCATTGGATAACTGTTTCACAAAACTAAAAAGTTGCACAAAACACATAAAAAATACATTACAAAGTATAGTCACAATCATAATAATATAATACTATCTGATAAAAATTATTTAAAAAATGATTGCACACAAAAGTTATAAGGGCTCAAAGAGATCTCAGGTGGCAGGCAAAGGAATTTAACATTGAGATACATAGATATACATGTCTAAAGATAGATATGTATCTATGTATATATATATATATATATATATATATATACATAGATATGTGTCTATGTATATATATATATATATATATATATATATATATATACACACATAGATGTAGATATGTATTTATATGTGTAGATATGTCTTTACAGACATATATACACATACATACATATGTACATATATATAAGTGCATTGGAGCTCTTTGCAGCTAAGTAGATGAAAACATGAAAAAACATATTTATGCAATATTTATTTTTAATAAAGGCTTTAACTATATATTTACTGTAAATATTTCACATTCCAATGTTCTGTACATAGGAGAATATGTTCTAAGTATTTCTAAATAGATATTCCTATATATATCTGTATATATCTATACCTATATATAACCATGTATAGATATACGTATAAATATATATTGTACCAAAATACCATCAGATATGTGTAGAAATATGTATTTATGAATCAATAGAACATATTCTTCTATGTGAAGAACACTGGAATGTGAAATATTTATATTTTTATGTTGGTTTAGTGCACATGAGAATATAAAATCAGGTTTGCTCGAGTAGGGTGTTAGTCATTGGAGAAAAAAAAGTGGGGAAAAAACCTTCTATGAGAGAATACATTAACATGCACGCAATATTATTGTAAGTTCGGCTTTTTGCACTCGTCGGGTTAGTGCGTGAGCAAAAACAGTTTACTTTCAACTCATAATAGGAGCGCAATCCGACGAGCATAAAAAGCTTACTTCTAGATCAATAAACGCTCGATCAGTAGCGTTTATAAGCGCTCCACTTGTAATCTGGCCCCCAATGTTTAATTATGCAAAGTATACCAAAACAAAATTTTGAAATGTTGTTTCATTATTTATTTTGTCTGCTTTTCCTGTTAAATTTATTTTCTCTAATTTGGTCACTGTAAATGAGACAAACTGAAGTGGCTTAGCAAGCACTTTGTAGTCTTTATTTATTATTTACAATGTCCTCTATTTCTGTAATTTGACTCTTAAAAAATGTTTTACCACTTACTTCAGAATTCTAACCCTGCAATATTCTACACAGTGATCACAGCATAAAAAAACATTAAGATAAACCATACTCACAACAGCTTTAAAATGATTTTTAAGTGTATATTTTGTATGCAGATCATATATGATACAGTAAAATAATTTGTGATGCATAAAAATGTGTTGATGTCCCTTTAAGCTGTGCCTTAAAAGTTGTGTTATTCAGATCTAACATAAAATGATTACTCCTTGCGTGTTTGACAACTGATAACAATATGATTTTAAAACTGCATTAAGAAACCATCTGATTTAAATGTTTGCCTTCTACATAGGAAACTCAGGTTGGCCATCAGTCAATAACCTTTCAAGAACTTCCTGGTAATCAATATGGTGATGCGTTCGACTGCATTCTAGTTTGTTATGTCTGATAGCTGTATACATTTAGTGGGCCCCGGGGGTCCCACACAACCCACTTAGGGCCAGATTACGAGGTGAGCACAAACATTTGTACCCGAGCTATAAGGGTTTATTACAGGGCCTTTGAGTCTTGTCGAGCTTACTGCCTGCATTACCAGTTTGAAAAAACACATCAAAAATACATTACGAAGTAAGTTACACTCATACTAAAACTATTTGATAAAAAATATATAAAAAAAATATTGCACACAAAAGTTATAAGGGGTCAAAAATATGAGATCTCAGGTTTAAATAAAAAAAAAGGCAGGCAAAGGGCTTTAACATTGAGATACAAACATTTACATGTCTAAAGATGAATATGTACGTATGTATATACAGTCATGGACAAAAATAATGGCACCCCTGCATTTCTGTCAGACAATGCACCACTTCACCCAGAAAATTGTCGCAAATTACAAATGTTTAGGCATTCTCATGTTTATTTATTTTGTTTGTATTGGTATGACACAAAAAAGTGGAGAGAAAAAAGCCAAATCTGACGCATTCCACGCAAAACTCCAAAATGGACTGGAATGGAAAATATATTGGCGCCTTCTCAAAATTGTGAATAAATAATTGCATTTCAAGTTTGTGATGCTCCTGTAATTTGTAATTAAACTTACCTGTATCAATTAACAGCGGATGACAATATAGAAATCACACCGGCAAACTAGTTAACCAGTGACTGGTTACGGACAACCATCCAACTGTATGTTTGGAAAGGACTAAGCAGGACTATCAAATACGATTGTCTTAACACGGGGGTAACATTAACATTTGGGGGCCGATTTAATAAAGTGCGGACGTACAGATACGATGTAGCCTTCGGAGCTTGAAAATTTGACCCCTAAAAATCCCCATCATGTATCGGATGTGCTGAGCGTTCCTGTCATCAGTGAGGACTCTAAAAGGGACCTCATTCTTCTAGAGGGCTTCTATACCTCATATTGTTTGAGGGCTCTTTAGTGAGTACAACACCCTGCAGGGTGGTGATTTTGTGTAATTTTTATACTTTTCTACATCATATTAAAATAATCTGCACTATGTAGTTCGCTTGTGTGCTTTCTGTATTTTTGTGAATATTTTATAATATATATATATATATATATATATATATAAACCAAATACATATCATATATATGTAGAAATATGTATTTATGATATAATAGAACATATCTTCATATCGGGGTAGCGCAAATGAGAATAGATGATCAGGGTTTGCGCAAGAGTGGCATGTAACATGTATGCAATATATTCTAAGTTCGTCTTTTTGCGCTCGTCGGGTTAGCGCGCAAGCAAAAACAGTTTACTTCAACTCATAATATGAGTGCAACCCGATGAGCGCAAAAAGCTTACTTCTAGTGCAAATAATGCTCGAGCGGGTGCGTTAATTAGCGCTCCACTTGTAATCTGGCCCTAATTTTATTGGTGCATTCAGATCACAAACCAACATTTACATTTTCTTTTGTTTTCTTACTCTTATAAATGTTGGGTGGTTTGCAGAAAGAGAAATAGTGATTAGGTGAGGTGCTACACTGATATGTTTGGTGAATGCATGAGACACGCCGAAGGACAGTGAGAGCACGTACAGGACTGGAGCACTGTAGGGACTAAACAAGATACGTGCCCTTAGTGAGGGAGGGATCTGGTCTTGCATTCACTAAACATAGTAACAAGAAAGTTCTGGCCATGAGCTTTGCGTCTTTCAGACCGCTTTTCCCACCTCACAGGATATGATCCATATACCACTGCACAGCACAGTCACAATAAAAACAGAGAAAAGTGCCAAACATAAGAGTATTTGTCACATATGCACACACCTTCTGCCACCCACTGCCGCCCACTACTAAATAACATACAAACTACATATGTACACAGCATTCATTGTGCAACACACCACACGCAATGCCACAAATACCTAATGTAATATAATCAAAACACAACAAAATATGCAACATTAACTACTACACATTCCTTGCTCCCTAACCATAACTGTAGAGCAGTAGCCTGTAAACTGCACTAAATATAGGAAAACCAGCGTTAATATGCACACCTCAAACTTGCCACTGTCTCCCTATCTCTAAATTTGTCCACATTTCCTACAAACATCTCCATGCTTCCCTAACCAGGTCAGCCTCTCTGTCACATAAAATAAGGTTTATCACAAGCAACCCTTCTCCTCGTCTCCTCTTTGGTATCTAACCACCTTTCATGGGCACTAAACACAATAGTTGCCAATGATATCCTACATCTTGTGATTAGCTGAACTAAGCATTTTTATCACTTTCATGCACTTTTACTGTTTGTTGTGTGTCAACAAACTGAGGTGGAGGACCAGCATTGCCTGGAAGGTAAATAGTCACATGGTCATTATAAAAACAATAAAGCTAGCAGTATAGATACATCATGATGACTACCTGGCTTACAATTGATGCTCTGTAGCTGCACAATATTGCTACACAGCTGTAAAAATTGATCAAAAATTATTAAAAAAAAAACCTATACAGTCTCAAAATGAAAAGCACTATTGAAATGGTTACAAATTACCTTCACTGTAGTCTCCCATTTTACCCAATACTATTGCTATTGTGAGAGAAGATGGAAAACACCATTCGTTTTTCCAAGGCTAACCCAAAGCGCAATATCTTCTCTAATACAAAATATACTTCAGCAAATGTACGTGTACGTATAGGTGACTATATGGCTGCCATGTCACACTGTATCACAGTTAGAATGGGAAGCATACACAAGACTACACCCCATTGAATGCCGGTGGGTTTTCTTACCACCAAATTAAGAAAACAACTAGAAGTGGCCAATATATTAAGGCCTGTATTCAGTCTAATGCAGCCGTTTCCGCGCAGCCTTCAGGCTCGCCGGGAAACAGGAGTTAAGAAGCATTGGTCTTAAGACCGCTGCTCCAAGGTTATAGATGTCAGGGTGCTGATGTATTAACCCATCAAAAACTTATTGCATTCTACAAAATGTACAGTAGTATGCAAAAGTTTAGGCACCCCTGACAATTTCCATGATTTTCATTTATAAATAATTGGGTGTTTGGATCAGCAATTTCATTTTGATCTATCAAATAACTGAAGGACACAGTAATATTTCAGTAGTGAAATTAGGTTTATTGGATTAACAGAAAATGTGCAATATGCATCAAAACTAAATTTGACAGGTGCATAAATTTGGGCAAATAACAGCCTCTAGATGCTTCCTATAGCCTGTAATGAGTGTCTGGATTCTGGATGAAGGTATTTTGGACCATTCCTCCTTGCAAAACATCTCCAGTTCAGTTAGGTTTGATGGTTGCCGAGCATGGACAGCCCGCTTCAAATCACCCCACAGATTTTCAATGATATTCAGGTCTGGGGACTGGGATGACCCATTCCAGAACATTGTACTTGTTTCTCTGCATAAATGCCCAGAGTAGATTTTGAGGAGTGTTTTGGGTCGATGTCTTGTTGATATATCCAGCCCCGGTGTAACTTCAACTTTGTGACTGATTCTTCAACATTATTCTCAAGTATCTGCTGATATTGGGTAGAATCCCTGCGACCCTCAGTTTAACAAGATTTCCAGTACTGGCACTGGCCACCACAGCCCCACCGCATGAGGAACATCCACCAAATTTTACTGTGGGTAGCAAATGTTTGTCTTGGAATGCTGAGTTCATTTGCCGCCATGCATAATGCCCCTTGTTATGACTAAATAACTCAATCTTTATTTCATCAGTCCACAGCACCTTCTTCCAAAATTGAGGCTGGCTTGTCCAAATGTGCGTTTGCATACCTCAAGCGACTCTGTTTGTGGCGTGTGTGCAGAAAGGCTTCTTCCGCATTACTCTCCCATACAGCTTCTCCTTGTGCAAAGTGCGCTGAATTGTTGAACGATGCACAGTGACACCATCTGCAGCAAGATGATGTTGTAGGTCTTTGGAGGTGGTCTGTTAGCTCTTTTTGCCAATTCTCACCATCCTTTGCCTTTGCCTCTCCGATATTTTACTTGGCCTGCCACTTCTGGCCTTAACAAGAACTGTAAGCAGAGAAAAATATCTAACAGCGCTGAAGAATCTGTCCTATATGCTCCTAAAGGGAAATGGGTCCCCTAGCACCCAAAAGGTTTAGAATGCAAAAGATAGTTCAAAAGGTGCGCCTCTCTGGAGGAAAGGACTAGTATTAAGGAGTCTATATTAACCAGAGATCCTAAAAGATCTGAATTAAAAATATAATATATATATAATATATATATGTGTGTGTGTGTTCACAAAAAACAGAAGAAATGTAAATATAAAATGTATAAAAGTTATGGCAAAATTAGATAGAATAAGATACTAAATTACTTAATGAAATATTTAATATCACATCAGAATATATACCATTAAAAATATCATAAATACATGATGGATCCATGACTAAAAGATAAACTACTTAGAAATAAAAACAATAAAAACAATAGATGCGCTATTCGCAATATAAATATGCAGTGTCTCAAGTCCTAATAAGTAGTGTGTATCAACATCATTTCATTTATTCCAATCCTATTGTATCTATATGAGATGTTGATACACACTACTTATTAGGACTTGAGACACTGCATATTTATATTTGCGAATAGCCGCATCTATTGTTTTTATTGTTTTTATTTCTAAGTAGTTTATCTTTTAGTCATGGGATCCATACATGTATTTATGATATTTTTAATGGTATATATTCTGTGTGATATTAATATTTTCATTAAGTATTTTAGTATCTTATTCTATCTAATTTTGCATAACTTTTTATACATTTTATATTTACATTTCTTCTGTTTTTGTGAACACCATTATATATATATATTTTTTTTAATCAGATCTTTTAGGATCTCTGGTTAATATAGACACCTTAATACTAGTCCTAGCCTCCAGAAAGACGCTCCTTTTGAACTATCTTTTGCATCTTAACAAGAACTGTGTCTGTGGTCTTCCATTTCCTCATTATGTTCTTCACAGTGGACACTGACAGCTTAAATCTCTGCGATAGCTTTTTGTAGCCTTCCCCCTAAACCATAATGTTGAACAATCTTTGTTTTCAGGTCATTTGAGAGTTGTTTTGAGGCCCCCATGTTGCCACTCTTCAGCACTCTCAACTTGCAATTGGCCACCTTAAATACCTTTTCTCGTGATTGGATGCACCGGTCTATGATGTTCAAGGCTTAATGGGCTCACCAACCAATTGTGTGTTCCAATTAATCAGTGCTAGGTAGTTACAGGTATTCAAATCAACAAAATGACTAAGGTGCCCAAATGTATGCACCTGTCTAATTTTTGTTTTGATGCATATTGCACATTTTATGTCAATCCATTTAAATAACAAAAATTGTCATAAGTTGTCATTTGTTGGGAAAATAATACAAATATATAAACATTTTTAAAAATTAAAAAAAAAAAGTGATGTTGGTTCTGAGAAAGCTTGAGATGATCTACTTGTTGTTGAATGGAAGAAGTCGACATGTTGTAAGAATTAGATTGCGTACTTGAGATGTTGGATATATGACGGACTAAGCATCTTCTGGTGACATCACGTAATGAACACAAGAGGATGCGCTTATTTTAAGCTTTCTGATTCACAACCCCAACAGGATTGTGTGTAGAATTATATTCCTTCATTTTATTTCAACATGAGATTATAGTTGTGATCAAGTTACTGACAAGTGACAATTTTTATTACGGAAAGTGACAATATGATTTCCTACGGACTTAGCAGTAATTTCTTTGCATTTTTCGCCTAAGCACTATTATAGTTTGTTTATTCGCTGTGATTGTGGGTGTTTTTTAGATTTTTGTTGTTGTTTTTTTTTTCTTTTATGCAAAGAAAAGTAAAAAGAAAAATGTAATAAAATTTGCCTATCCCAGCTTGGGAAAAAAGTAAAGAAAAAAAAAAAAGGCTGTTGCTCCCTTAACTCGTCCGCCACCTCTGAGACTACAGAGAGCAATCAGCCCGATCGGATACGATCGGGTTGATTGACACAACCTGCTAGCGGCTGATTGGCCGCGAATCTGCAGGGGGCGGTTATTTCACAAGCATTTCACAAGGAATGCGTGTGCAATGATAAATGCCAACAGCGTATGCTGTTGCATTTATTAATGTAGGGCAGACAAGATCCGCTACAGCGGAATGCGGATCATGTCCACCTTAGCATGATAAATAGGCCCCGAAGTGTATATGTGAAAATGCACTACTGTGTTCTGTATACAGAAAAAATTATTTCCGCATGTAATGCATGTAAACAAGCTTTTTTAAAAAGGCAATTAAAAACACATCATAGTACAGTATTTAAAATGATATGACTAAACAATATTAAATACCAAAGCACACAATATAAACTACACAAACAAACTAGTCAGTATCTCGACTAAACCCAGACACAGATTCTCAAGTGCGCTAACTGGGACATAAAAATATGAATATTCCACATTCCAATTTTCTTCACATAGAAGAATATGTTCTATTTATCATAAATACATATTTCTACATATATCTGATAGTATGTTGGTACAATATACACTATATCTATACCTATATATCTTATATGATTATATATAGGTATAGATATATACAGATATATATAGGAATCTCTATTTAAAAATACTTAGTACATATTCCCCTATGTGAAGAACATTGGAATGTAAAATATTTATAGTAAATGCATTGTTAAAACATTTATTAAAAATTGAATATTGCATAAATATGCTTTTACATGTTTTCATTTACTTAACTGCAATGGGCTCCAATGCACTTCTATATATCTACATATGTATTAGTGTGTTTATATATGTATATATATATATATACTATATATATATATATATATATATATATATGTCTGTAAATACATATATACACATATAAATACATATGTATACATATAGAGACATAAATAAATATATATATATATATACATATGTAGACATGTATATGTGTTTATTTCTATGTTAAAGCCCTTTGTCTGCCATTTTTTTCTAACACTTGAGATCTAATTTCTTTGAGCCTTTATAACTTTTTTGTTATGAATCATTTTTATCAGATAGTGTTATTATGAATGTAACTGTACGTTGTAAAGTATTTTGATGTGTTTTGTGACACTTTTTTGTTTCGTGAAACAGTTAACCAAATCTCTGAGTTTGCGGTAATCATCTAGCGTAAATGGCGATTGCGCTCATGTGTTCCAATTTACTTTCAACTTGTAACATGAATGCAATTTACCTTGCGTGCAGACAAATAAGCGCGCTACTCGTAATTTGGCCCCAAACTATCAAAATGATACTATAAATACAATAAAACACAATTGTTTTTCTTAATATCAAAAGTTAGAGACATAAAATTGCTAACCTGGTAGAACATTTTATTATTGCATTTTTACTTGCATATAACTAACCCCTGTAAAATGGTTAAACACATAGTTAGAGTAAACTCTAGAGCAGCAACTTTGGGACCTAGCTGGTGATTGGTAGCAATGCACATGTGCCTCTTGTCATTGTCTCACCAGATGTGTTCAGTTCCCAGCAGAGATAACTTTAACTATGTGGTTAACCCCTTTGCAGGGGCCTAAACATACAGTTATGTATAAGCAATATATGGAATAAAACAGAGCAGTTTCATTTTGCATTTTTATGACTGTTTAAAGAAACACAACGCTGCAATAAAAATGCTCTAATACATTTGAGTGTTTTCTTACTGCACTACTGCATCACTACACATGAGTTAACCCCTGCAGCTCCATACTGGTAGTCCACTACTAGTTGTAATTGTTGCTAAGTAATTAAATGCCACATATGTGCATAACCTCCAATTAACTCCTGTGTTCAGCTCCAAACCTGTAGTGCATTGCCAGTATGGTGCTACTTTAACTATGCATTTAACACTTTTGCAGGGTTTAAACACATAGATATAGGCAAGCAATAGTGCAAAAGAAAATGTTCTAATGCACTGGGGCATTTTCTTCCTACTTCTTTAATATCACACTGCCAGCTGTAAAATAAAACAAACAAGTATATCGCTTTTGATATAGGTACTTGTTTTGTATAATATATTTATTTAGTCTGTTTATATTGGCTCTGTGGCTGCACTGTTGTTCCTAATTTTTTTGAGGGACTAAGTTTGCTGCCATCCAGCAGGAGTCAGAGACCTGAGGGAACAGAAAGAAAATATTGAGTCACCAGTAAGAAAACCATCCCACACATGAGCTCACACTCATAATATTTATACACGCCCACAGACGGCTCAATATATCCCCACTCTGTCATGAGCTGCAGGAGAGCAAGGGTTAATTGCGCAGAGCCTCACCCTGTGAAATACACGGAGCCCATACTAATACCACACACGGCCGATAACAATATTAATAATGTATTTTAGATATTACTATTATAATAGCAAGAGCTCACGTAAAGACCTGCCCTGCTGCACGTGTGTATTATTGCTACTAAACAAAAGAAAACAAAATTCCATCGAGGAAGAACTGACAGGACCACTCTGTGAACCATGAGGAATAAAATGCCAAGGAAAATGAGCAGAAGTCAAGGTAGATACAAAGACCCGACCTTCCTGCACAGCTGTTTGATGTTGCAACTTAAAATATCTACACAGAATTTTATGATATGACTATGAAAAGATAATTCCATACACAGAAAGATAACCTTAACAAGGTATACATATTATTAAAAAAAACATATTTCAGACCTTTAATGTATACACAGAGCTGTGTATTTTTACAAAAAGTAAAACCTAAAACGAAATAAAACATTTGAAGGTATTGATGTATATTTGATGAATCACAAAAGTACCATATGCATACAAGCAGGGTATACTGTGAGCCTTTGTTAGCATCCAGGGCAGGGATGCAGTCTGGTTACACTCACCCAGCTCTAGGGGAGCAGATAGCCTCCTCCGCAGGCGTTTCCAAGTCTTGGATGCACGGTCCTTAAATTGTGTCCTCCGATTCAGCCGGCTTCCTTCCTGTATTTCTGCCATGCTGAGACCCCAGTGATACCCTCACCATGTCCCCCAAAACTCTTCAGGAGAAACAAGGGGAAGCTGAATTCCAGCGGCTAAGATTAGGAGCTCAGTATATTGAGCTTGCCTGGAAACTCTGACACCAACCTCCCTCAGGCTGAGACAGCTGCATGTGTAAATGGGTGTGAGCTTGAATGTGTATGAGTCTGTCTGTACGCGTGTGACTGAGTATATATCTGTCTGGTTGTGGGCTCCCTATTTGTAAGTCTACACTGACCTTTGACTGTGCATTTGTATGTTGTTATATACAATATGAGTGTGTATACCTGAATGTACAGCTATCTATATCTATCTATCTTTCTATATCTATCTATCTATCTATCTATCTATCTATATCTACCTATATCTATCTCTATCTATCTATTTACATCTACCTACCTATCGATCTATCTATCTATCTATCTATCTATCTATCTATCTATCTATCTATCTATCTATCTATCTATCTCTATCTGTCTATCTATCTATTTATATCTATCTATCTATCTCTATCTTTCTATCTATCTATTACAGTGATCTAGAACTATATGGTAATAAAAGTTACATTTTACCGATTTATGTCTGCGTGTCTGTATAACTGTATATGTTAGTGTGAGTCCCTATGCATGTGCCTATATTGTATTTTGATTCTTGTGTGTCTGTGTGTTTTTTTTTACCAGCGTCTTGTGTCTGTGTGTTACAGCCTGTATGTGTAATATCTGTTTTTGTTTGCTGTGATATTATAAACGATTCTGCATTTGTCTTCCTCACTTCAAACTCTACAGCTGGCTTTGCTATTCCCCCTGCATGTGTTCTGTTAAAATCTGCCAACTAGTCCCAAGTACTCTCCCTCACACCTCTCTAGCAACCATCCAGTGCCAGGGAAGTCTTGCTTTGTCCTATGTACTAGATGATCTCCTCACGTACATGAAGGCTGCACAGCTGTCACCTCGTCCCTCCCCGCTCTCTATAACTCACCCACCCCATTCACATGATGATTACTAGTCCCAAAAAAAGATGCAAGAGGAGACTGTACACAACAAGTATTCACTGATTGTTGGAGTTGGTAAGATGCTGTTTCTTGCAGCTGTTAATATATGTCCCTGATAATCATGGCCAAGCATTGCATGACAGGGCCCCCACACAGGCAGAAAAAAGGGCCACACACCAATTAGCTAACCACAAAACAAAATCCTGTGGTTTAATATCTTGCTGATAAGTTATTTCACTGCATGCCCAGTAATATATTCTCACTTTGTTATATTACCTTCAATACATTATATATTTTTATTGTTCCCATAACATAAGTAAGATATTAACGGCTAGATTACGAGTTTTTCATTTTGAGCAGAGTTTTCTCTCACCGCTCACTTACCTGAAGCGCTGGTATTACAGGTTTTTACAAACCCGGCGTTAAAAGACAAGAAGTGAGCGTAGAGCAAAATTTTGCTCCTTACCACACTCCAAAACCAGCGCTGCTTAAGTCAGCGGTGAGCTGGTCGTACGTGCTCGTGCACGATTTCCCCATATTCTACCTAGTTAAAATAAATACAAAGTTGCCTGTAAAATAAAAATAAACCCTAAGCTAGATACAATGTAACTATTAATCATATTGTAGCTAGCTTAGGGTTTATTTTATAGGTAAGTATTTAGTTTTAAATAGAAATTATTTAGGTAATGATAGGAATTTTTAGTTAGATTTATTTTAATTATATTTAAGTTAAGGGGTGTTAGGGTTAGGGTTAGACTTAGGTTTAGGGGTTAATACATATAGTATAGTGGCGGCGATGTTGGGGGGTGGCAGATTAGAGGTTAATAAGTGTAGGTAGGGTGGCGGCGATGTTAGGGACGGCAGATTAGGGGTTAATAATATTGAACTAATGTTTGTGAGGCGGGAGTGTGGCGGTTTAGGGGTTAATATGTCTATTATAGTGGCGGCGACGTTGGGGGCGGCAGATTAGGGGTTAATAAGTGTAGGTAGGTTGTGGCGACATTGGGGGCGGCAGATTAGGGGGTTAATAAATATAATGTAGGTATCGGTGATGTTGGGGGCAGCAGATTAGGGATTCATAAATATAATGTAGGTGGCAGCGGTGTCCGGAGCGATAGATTAGGGGTTAAAAATTTAATTTTAGTGTTTGCGATGCGGGAGGGCCTCGGTTTAGGGGTAATAGGTAGTTTATTGGTGTTAGTGTACTTTTTAGCACTTTAGTTATGAGTTTTATGTTACGGCGTTGTACCATAAAACTCTTAACTACTGACTTTTAAATGCGTTAGGACTCTTGACGGGATAGGGTGTGTACCGCTCACTTTTTGGCCTCCCAAGACAGATTCATAATACCAGCGCTATGGAAGTCCCATAGAAAAAAGACGTTACAAAGTTATGTAAGTCGTTTTGCGGTAAAGCCAAAAAAGTGTGCAGTGACCATAAACCTGCAAGACTCGTAATACCAGTGGGCGTAAAAAAGCAGCGTTAGGACCTCTTAACGCTGTTTTTTTTACCTTAACGCACAACTCGTAATCTAGCCGTAAATATGTACTAAAACATGTAAATAAGTACCAGTAGAGCCAAAATGCACTATAAAACAAATTATTTTTATTTAGATGTTTTCAAGTTATTGCGCAAGGTACTATTGCAAATATATTAACAGATACTATATAATGAATCATTCAATTTTCCCATTCAATGCAAATTTTCCAAGAAGCCATTTATTTCTGCTGCTGCTTACCACTTCCCCTGGAAAACGGTTCCATGTATCTACCACTGTTTGCGTAATGTACTATGTGTGTTCATTATTCCTGGGTCTTGTGAAATTGTAATAATTTGTTCTATGTAATACTAGTTTGTTTGTTTTTTTCTACTCAAAAGATACAGATTAAGGAAATAAGACACAAATATGTTAATTCCCATGAAAATAGCCCACATCATAGTGAAAGTAGCCTGTTGTGTGCATAGTCATGAGGTCCTGTCAAGACCTCATGATTTGGAAATGCTGAAGTGAGATGTGACCTGGGGTCATAGTGCTGACATGTGTTATTTATCTGCCTTTCCTACATCAGAGCAGGTCAGTTCAATCACCCCCTCTTTAAATATTCAGTAACCTTCTGCAACCACTTAAACTACACAACAGGTCACAGGGTGCCAAAATTGTCTCCCCTGCCTGTCCTGATTAGACCAGGAAAACTAGGATCGCAATTATTAATGTTGTGCAAAACAGAAACTCTATGAATTGTTCTGGGTTGCCTGATTACTTGATTTAGGGCTAGCTTAAAAGTGGCAAGTTAAATTTATTGTGTGTGTGATATAGCAATATCATGCCCCTGTTAATTTGCACGTTACAAGTTGAAAGTAAACGCGTTCGCTGGAGAATTTAATAGACTTTAACGTGTGTCGGGTTAATGCAACTGAAGACCTTGCGTAAAGAGTTAGGGCTAGAATAACCACAACATAAATACATTAAAATAAACAGTTACACTTATATATATATATATATATATATATATATATACACACACAAACACTATATGATACAAATTATTCATATATATATGTCTATATGTATATACATGTGTATTTATATAAGTATATATGTATATTCATATATAGACATATATATATATATATATATATATATATATATATATATATATATATATATATGCACACACACACACACACTTTGGAGCCCTTTCCACTCAAATACCTTGAAACATGGAAAATTATTTTTATTCAATAGTAATATTCAACAATGTGTTTGTCTATTTACTGTTTTACATCACAATGTTCTTCACATGTAATATATATATATATATATATCAATACCTGTATATATTCATTTATATATCTTTATATTTATCTATCTATCTATCTATCAATACCTGTATATATTCATTTATATATATATATATATATATATATATATATATATATATTATATATATATACTGTATATATATATATATATATATATATATACTGTATATATATATATATATATATATATATATATATATATATATATATATATATAAATAACATAATTTATGTAAGAACTTACCTGATAAATTCATTTATTTCATATTGGCAAGAGTCCATGAGCTAGTGACGTGTGGGATATACAATCCTACCAGGAGGGGCAAGGTTTCCCAAACCTCAAAATGCCTATAAATATACCCCTCACCACACCCACAATTCAGTTTAATGAATAGCCAAGTAGTGGGGTGATAGAAAAAGGAATAAAAAAGCAAACAAAAAAGAGGAACTGGAAATATAATCGTGCTTTTATACAAAAAATCATAACCACCAGAAATAGGGTGGGTCTCATGGACTCTTGCCAATATGAAAGAAATTAATTTATCAGGTAAGTTCTTACATAAATTATGTTTTCTTTCATGTAATTGGCAAGAGTCCATGAGCTAGTGATGTATGAGATAGAAATACCCAAGATGTGGAAGTCCACAGAAGAGTCACTAGAAAGGGAGGGATAAAATCAACAGCCATTTTCCGCTGAAAAAATTAAATCCACAAAAAAATAAGTTTTTCTCATAAATTGAAAGAAAAAAACTTAAAACATTAGCAGAAGAATCAAAATGAAACAGCTGCCTGAATAACTTTTCTACCAAAGACTGCTTCAGAAGAAGCAAATACATCAAAATGGTAAAATTTTTGTAAATGTATGCAAAGAAGACCAAGTTGCTGCTTTGAAAATCTGATCAACTGAAGCTTCATTCTTAAAAGCCCAAGAAGTGGAGACTGATCTAGTAGAATGAGCTGTGATTCTCTGATGTGGGGACGGTCCCGCCTCCAAATAAGCTTTATGAATCAAAATCTTTAACCAAGATGCCAAAGAAATGGCAGAAGCGCTCTGACCTTTCCTAGAACCAGTGAAGACAACAAATAGATTAGAAATCTTCCTGAAATCTTAAGTAGCTTCAACATAATATTTCAAAGCTCTTACAACATCCAAAGAATGCAAAGATCTTTCAAGAGCATTCTTGGGATTAGGAAACAAAGAAGGAACAACAATTCCCCTACTAATGTTGTTAGAATTAACAACCTTAGGAAGAAATTTAAACGAAGTCCGCAAAACAGCCTTATCCTGATGGAAAATCAGAAAAGGAGACTCACAAGAGAGAGCAGACAATTCAAAAACTCTTCTAGCTGAAAAGAAACAACACTTTCCAAGAAAGTAGTTTAATATCCAAAGGATAGGCTCAAAAAGCAGGAGCCTGCAAAGTCTTCAAAACCAAATTAAGACTCCAAGGAGGAGAGATTGATTTAATAACAGGCTTGATACGAACCAAAGCCTGAACAAAACAGTGAAATATCAGGAAGCTTAGCAATCTTTCTATGAAATAAACAGAAAGAGCAGAGATTTGTCCCTTCAAAGTACTTGCAGACAAACTTTTATCCAAACCATCCCGAAGAAACTGTAAAATTCTAGGAATTCTAAAAGAATGCCCAGGAGAATGTATGAGAACACCATGAAATATAGGTTTTCCAAACTCGATAATAAATCTTCCTTGAAACAGACTTACGAGCCTGTAGCATAGTATTAATCACTGAGTCAGAGAAACCTCTATGACTAAACACTAAGCATTTCAATTTCCATACGTTCAAATTTAACAATGGAAAAAACGGCCCTTGAGACAAAAGGTTTGGTCTTAGAGGAAGTGTCCAAGGCTGGCAACTGGACATCCGAAACAAGATCCGCATACCAAAACCTGTGAGGCCAACGCTGGTGCTATTAGAAACACATAAGATTGTTCCATAATGATCTTGGAGATCACTCTTGGAAGAAGAACTAGAGGCGGAAAGATATAAGCAGGTTGGTAAAACCAAGTAACTGTTTAAAGCATCCCACCATCTCCGCCTCAGGATCCCTGGACCTGGACAGGTACCTGGGAAGTTTCTTGTTTAGATGAGAAGCCCTCAGATCTATTTCTGGAAGACCCCACATCTGTACATCTGACAAAATACATCTGGATGGAGAGACCACTCCCCCTTTTGTAAGGTCTGACGGCTGAGATAATCCCGCTTCCCAATTGTCTTCACCTGGGATATGCACCGCAGTAATTAGACAAGAGCTGGATTCTGCCCAAGAAAGTATCCAAGATAGCCCAATGTCCTGTAATTCCCCCATCTACACTTTTTATTTTGCTGATCCTCTGGCATCCACCCCAAGTGAACCTTAAGGAATGAGGTTTACAAGGGGAGCTTCGCCACTCTTGAACCCCCAGACGGAGGCAAAAAAAAGAAGATAACGGAATTACAGTGCATGATATATATGTTTGATGTGGTGACTCCACACTCTGAGAGGATTTATGATCATACATCAGGCTTTACCCACAGCTGCTTGGGTAATGTCCATTTTACCCAATATCTGACTTTACCCATAACATATACAGTTGTGCTCATAAGTTTACATACCCTAGCAGAATTTATGATTTCTTGGCCATTTTTCAGAGAATATGAATGATAACACAAAAACTTTTCTTTCACTCATGGTTAGTGTTTGGCTGAAGACATTCATTATTAATAAACTGTGTTTACTCTTTTTAAATCATATTGACAACAGAAACTACCCAAATGACCCTGATCAAAAGTTTAAATACCCCAGTTCTTAATACCATGTATTGCCGCCTTTAACATCAATGACAGCTTGAAGTCTTTTGTGGTATTTGTGGATGAGGCTCTTTATCTTCTCAGATGGTAAAGCTGCCCATTCTTCCTGGCAAAAAGCCTCCAGTTCCTGTAAATTCTTGGCCTGTCTTGCATGAATTGTACGTTTGAGATCTCCCCAGAGTGGCTCAATGATATTGAGGTCAGGAGACTGAGATGGCCACTCCAAAACCTTCACTTTATTCTGCTGTAGCCAGTGACAGGTCGACTTGGCCTTGTGTTTAGGATCATTGTCCTGTTGGAATGTCCAAGTACGTCCTATGCGCAGCTTCCGGGCTGATGAATGCAAATTTTCCTCCAGTTTTTTTGATAACATAATGCATTCATCTTGCCATCAATTCTGACCAAATTTCCTGTGCCTTTGTAGCTCACACATCCCCAAAACATCAGCGATCCACCTCCGTGTTTCACAGTAGGAATGGTGTACCTTTCATCATAGGCCTTGTTGACTTCTCTCCAAATGTAGCGTTTATGGTTGTGGCCAAAAAGCTCAATTTTGGTCTCATCACTCCAAATTACTTTGTGCCAGAAGGTTTGAGGCTTGTCTCAGTGCTGTTTGGCGTATTGTAAGCGGGATAATTTGTGGCATTTGCATAGTAATGGCTTTCTTCTGGCGACTCCACCATGCAGCCCATCTTTCTTTAAGTGCCTCCTTATTCTGCATCTTGAAACAGCCACACCACATGTTTTCAGAGAGTCCTGTATTTCACCTGAAGTTATTTGTGGGTTTTTCTTTGCATCCCGAACAATTTTCCTGGTACTTGTGGCTGAAATTTTAGTTGGTCTACCTGGCCGTGGTTTGGTTTCAACAGAACCCCTCATTTTCCACTTCTGGATTAGAGTTTGAACACTGCTGATTGGCATTCTAAATTCCTTGGATATCTTTAAATATCCTTTCCTGTTTTATACAGTTCAACTACCTTTTCCCGCTGATCCTTTGACAATTTTTTTGCTTTCCCCATGACTCAGAATCCAGAAACATCAGTGCAGCACTGGATGAAAGATGCAAGGGTCTGTCAGGAGTCCAGAAACTCATTGACCTTTTATACACACACACTAATTACAAGCAAACATGTGAGGATGGTTACCTTTAATAGCCATTCAACCCCCTTTGTGCTAACTTGTGTGCATGTTATCAGGCCGAAATCACCAGGGTATGTAAACTTTCGATCAGGGTCATTTGGGTAGTTTCTGTTTTGATTATGATTTAAAAAGAGTAAACAGAGTTGATTGATAATAAATGGCTTCAGCCAAACACTAACCATGAGTGAAAGAAAAGTTTTTTGTGTTATCATTCATATTCTCTGAAAATTTGCCAAGAAATCATACATTCTGCAACGGTATGTAAACTTATGAGCACAAATAAATATATATATATATATATATATATATATATATATATATATATATATATATATATATAAATATAATAATGTTAATGTAAAATATATATCTATACCTATATAACTATATGAAAATATATATACAGGTATGTGTGTGTGATATTTATATAAATATAAAAATAACATTTTCCTGTAAGAACATTGGAACGTGAAATATTAATATTAATTAACTCCTGTTGGGTATAGCGGTGTGGGTTTAATATGGTGTTGGGTTAGTGTGCAAGCAATAAGTTTCTATTTTTCTGCGCTCTCCATTGAAGTATACTGGGAGAATAAGTTAAGGCCGTCGTGATATTATTATTATTATTATTATTATCAGTTACTTGTAGAGCACAAACAGATTCCGCAGCGCTATAAACAAATGCGGAGTACAACAAAACAATTATAGGGATCAAATGGGTAGAGGGCCCTGCCAAGGGTTGCACTGTTGTAGTCAGCTCTTAAGAAGGGGATCTACAAACAGCTGGACCCTTAGGCATACATTCTAAGGGGGTTCAGGAGATAGCAAATGAGGAGAGGAACTGGTATAAAAAAAGGTTAGTGTAGGCTGTATGCATCCCTGAACAGTAGAGTCTTTAGGGAGCACTTGAAGCTTTCAAAACTAGGGGAGATTCTTGTGGAGCGAGGCAGAGAGTTCCACAAGATGGCAGCCAGTCTGGAGAAGTCCTGTAAACGGGAGTGTGATGAGGTAACAAGAGAGGAGAAGAGTAGGAGGTCATGAGCAGAGCGAAGGGGATGGGAGGGAGAGTATCTGGAGACAAGGTCTGAGATATAGGGGGCAGCAGTGCAGTTGAGAATTTTGTGTTTAATCCTAGAGGCAAGAGGAAGCCTGTGAAGGGATTGGCAGAGAGGTGCAGCAGATGAAGAGCGATGTGTAAGGAAGATGAGCCTGGCAGAGGCATTCATTATGGATTGTAAAGGAGCTAGGCAGCAGCTGGGGAGACCAGAGAGGACATAGTTGCAGTAATCAAGGCGGGAAAGGATGAGAGAGCGGATTAAAATCTTAGTTGTGTCTCTGTTGAGTGATGGGGACGAAATCCAGATTGCAGTGGTCAAGGAGGGAGTTTAATGTAAGGAAATGGGATAGGGCTGCATATTACTAGTTTTTTTCGAGAAGCTTTGAGGCAAGAGGGAGGAGGTAAATAGGGAGGTAGTTGGATGGGGAGGTTGGATCAAGGGATATCCTAAGTGCTTTAGTTAACGCACGTTGGGTTTCACTCTTGCACAAAATTTTAACTTTCAACTTGTAATCTGCGCACGCAAAATCTATACTTCCGCCGGTGTTATCGCTCAAACAAAAGCGCTAAATAGCGCGCCACTTGTAATTTAGCCCTTATTTTATTACCACATATAAATATGCTGAATAAATAAAACATAACTTGGCTCTTTTTCTTAATACACAGAAATAATATCTATCAGTTGGTACTTGTTGCTGTTTCCTGTAAGACTGACAATTTTCAAAGTACAATCAGGCAATAGCTCTCTTCACAACTAGAAGATATGACATCATAACATAAAACATGTAAATTTGTACCACAGATGACAACCACTGCCAGAGATTTGTGAGTCAGTTATGTTACTTTCTAAAGTATAGAACCACAGATGAAGGGACACAAGTTAAAGGGACAGTCTAGTCCACAATAAACTTTCATGATTCAGATAGAGAATGTCATTTTAAACAATCACCAATTTTGCTTTGTTCTCTTGGTATTCTTAGTTAAAAGCTAAACCTAGGAGGTTCATATGCAAACTTCTAAACCCTTGAAGGCCGCCTCTTCTCTCAGGGCATTTTGACAGTTTTTCACCACTAGAAGGTGTTAGTTCATGTGTGTCATATAGATAACACTGTGCTCACGCACATGGAGTTCCAGTGAGCCAGCTCTTATTGGCTAAAATGGATATCTGTCAAAAGAACTGAAACAAGGGGGCAGTTTGTAAAAGCTTAGATACAAGGTAATCACAGATGTAAAAAGTGTATTTATATAACTGTGTTGGTTATGCAAAACTAGGGAATGGGTAATAAAGGGATTATCTATCTTTTTAAACTATACAAATTCTGGTGTAGACTGTCCCTTTAAAGTGGGGTTTATTATTTTTATATGTTGGTATTCTTAAGGACTGACAAATTTCAAAACATAAGAATAGAAATCTTTAACACTGGATCTTACCTGCATGTTTTCTGTCGCGTCTTGAGCTGAGATCCTGCGAGAGAAAACAGACAAAATATGATAAAATTTACCTCAAGACATCACTTTACAGGACTTGCATGTTTGTGCACAGCTGGTCTATGGGATAGAAACTCACTAGCTAATACAAAACACTCCAATAGCTCTATTGGTAGACAGTGAAACCCCCCGCACCAAAAAACAAAAAATATTTTCAGCCCAGGAATATCTGATTTTCCAAATAAAAAACAACAACCATGCAATATGTGTTAAAATGTCCTCTTTAAGATATGACAAAGAACAAAATTGTTTTATAAACAAGTTTTATTACAAATGTATTACATAGAAGTAACATGGACAATGATTTTTGACATTATAGGTCTATTTAATTTGGCAAAAAGCAACAATTGGAACTTAGTAAGAAAGGATAATAAACAGACTAATCATTTACAAAACCTTAAGACAAATTATCAATGGTTACATTTAAAATATTTATACCCAAAAATATATTTGTAAATTGAAATTCCACTACATGACTGAAAGCATGTGACTAGGGAATGGAATTCAGTCATTAATTAAACATGCTTAGAAAGCCTACATTTAAAACACGGAAAGCACTTTACTTTTTTAAAAAAAACTGAATAAATAGAAAGTATAGACAGTCTAGAAATAAATCTTTTGAATAACTACTAATGCAGTTTTAAGCTGTCGCCTCTCTGTTCCTTCACAGGGAACATGTTAATGTTTTTGCAAAAGCTCCATAATATTAATATAGCCTATGTGTGTGCCGCCAATCTGCAAGGGGCGGTATAGGCATTGCACAAGCAGTTCACTAGAACGTATGCTGTATGCTTTAGCGATGTCTGGCGGACATTATACGCTACAGTGTATTATGTCTGCCAGACTTTAATAATTTGGTCCCAATACGTGTAATGACAGAATGTGCAGGTACATCAAAGGACTTAAAGGGTCATAAAAGTATAAAAGTTGTAACTGAAATGCAAATGTATGTGTTTGTATGTATGTATGTATGTGTATTGTGTATATATATATATATATATATATATATATATATATATATATATATATATATATATATATATATATATATATATATATATACATACATACATATACACACCCTATCAGTCAAACATTTTTCTTCTGACGGAAAGAGTCCACAGCTGCATTCATTACTTTTGGGAAAACAATACCCAAGCTATAGAGGACACTGAATGCCAAGACGGGAGGGTACAATAGGCGGCCCATACTGAGGGCACCAGGCCTGACCCTCTACCTAATAAAAACCCTGCTTCGTCCAAAGCCGAGAACATTTTTAAGGAAAAGCCCCAATGACACTGACTCGCAGCTAGTCCAGAAGCCAAACTAGAGACTGCAAAATGGACTCGACTGAGCCAACAGTCCTCCAACAGACGGTTCCCAACGAAGTCACCCCCCACTAATGAAGGGTACATCAGCCAAGACCCCCAAGGGGACAAGGCAAGAAGAACCGAGGAAACCAAAAGGGTCCCTCCAAAAAAGAACACCTCCAATAGTGAGTCCAACTCACAAAGACCCAAAACAGAAAATACTTCTCTCCAACATCTTGCAAGTACTGAATGCTACCAAAAAAGGCAAAGTCCTCCAAGCGTCGGAACAGAGAATACCAAAGTATTCAACCACAAAAAATTTGGAAGAGACCCAGTCGGAAACCCCAAGTTGAAGAAGTCCACAACAGAAAGACACAGAGGGTTCTTGCGAGGAGGAAGAAGCAGTTAAGCAGAAAGCAAATTGCAAAAGCAGCCCTCAGACAGAGGGCACGCTCCAGGCAACCTAAGCCGCCAGACCCACACACAGGTCACTAAAAAAGGGACACAAAACCTCAATCAAGGCCGCCCCTGAGAAGGAGAGTATACCTTCAGAGCCCGAAGGAAGAGGAAACTCCCGCCTAAAAGCAAAGGAGCAAGTTGAAAAGGAAATCCATATCCTATCAGACTGAGATAACAAGATAGACTCAATAGGTCCGCACATCCAGAAGAGACTGCAACCTGAATGCAGCGCCTTAGACCGCTCGGCCATCCTGACCTGCAAACCTCCACTCAGCTGGACCATCCCAGCCTCAGGGATCCCTAACCGGGAAACAGAAGAATCCCGAAGCTGGTACAGGAACAAGCGTAAGGATAGCACAGCCATCCCCACAGAGTACAGATACAACCCAAATCCAAAACAGACGACAGGGCCATAGACCTAAGGATCTAACAAAAAAAGGCCCCACAAATCTAGAAAAGGACCCCCTACAGGTGGCCTGCCAAGCAGTGACACAGCCAACCCATTTGCCTGCAGAGCAGGGAATCCACGGGTTACACTGGCAAGCTGACAAAGGGAATGCAACCGTAAGGCGCACCAGAAATGGACATCCAGCACCAGCAGCTGTGTATGAACCAACATCCACAACAGTTAAAAAATATAATACAATGCTACAATGATTTTAAAATAATGCAGTTAAAAACCAATTAAATATCTCTTTTAAAAGGTAAACGGCGAAGGTGGTGAATTCTGGATGTGGCAAGAAAATCGGATATAGTGATTGCAACTATGTGTTTAATGTTGCAATTATGTGTTTAATATAAAAATATCCTAAACAATGTTGGTAGACAATAACTGGTTAAGTTATTTGAACTAAATAAATAAATAAATAAATAAATAAATGAGTTGGTGAGTAGGATGTATGCTAACATTAATTTATGATGACAATTCATGTGTAGTAACGATGTGAATGGTGATAAAAAACAATTAATTAAATACAAAATCAATGTTGGTGATATAAAATAAATCAATAGTGCATAATCCATATGATATTCAAAATTGAAACATCTATAATTTATAAAAATGTGACCAATGTGTTAAACAATCAAATTCAAAGAAAGTAAAAAAAGGATCAAATTAAAAAAAACGGCAAACAGTGAATCCTAGGGTGTTGGAGTTCCTTAGCCAAAGGTTAAAGATAGTGTTATGATGTCAGCATCCAAAGCAGGGGAGTGATGTGTTCTTTTTAAGTAACAAACGTTCCCAGGGTATTCCTATCGTAATAAAGAAACAAACAATAGTGCAGAGTGTTTTACAAGTTAACAATTATTGGAATTAGGCTTACCAGTCGACACGTTTCGGTCTATCCTAGACCTTTATCAAGACTGGTTTAAACAATGTATAGTGGCCTTTTATACCGGGCTGTTAACCGGTCTAGTCATTTCTGAACCGGAAGTGTTTGTATGATATTTCCGGTTTTTGTTAAATATGATATACCTCTTAATGTAATACTTTCATTGCCTCTGATATAGTGTATACTTTATACATGCAACTTATATCCTCTATGCATGTATTATATTAAATTTGTATAAGTCTTTTTGCACGATTTGTCGACAATTAAAATCGTGAACCGGAACTACTTCCGGTTTATCCGTAATGCACTTTATAATATATATTAAACCGTTTATTTACATTCCTTCTGTTTAAATATACAACATTTGTACATACAATTTGTTTGCCTCTTATATAGCCTCTTTATAAGAGGACAGTATTTTGTATCATTTATTCAGACCCGGCCCCACTGAGATCGCTGTTTACTAAAAACTTATGAGATCACTGTTTGTTAAAAGACATATATTTTTTCCGCTACGGGCTCAAGTGTCAACTGTTAAAAAAAAAATTGTTTTAAAGGAAGAAGATCGTTGATCACTATTTTAGCTGCGGATTCGATTGTAATATATTTTTTAAAAAGACCAATTTCATTGGTGTTGTTATTATTTATCAATTGACAAAAGATTTTTCATTAGAAATAACGAGAGTTGTATGAAAGGGAACCTTTCTTATTAGATTGTTTCAGCTTAGTTCATTCTTAGCTGTCATTCTTAGCTGTCAATTGATATACAATTATTCATTGAAAATCACGGGAGGTGTGTGAAGGGGAATCTTTCTTATTGGGTTGTTTCAGCTTAGTTCATTCTTAGCTGTCATTGAGGGATAGTGGGTGTGTTCAAACGGAGCCACTTTAATTTGTGCTTTTATCATTTTGTCAGTTAGCATATAATTATTTACTGGATGACGGGAGAGGTGTATATAGAGGAGTCTTTCTTATTGGTCCTCATTTTGATTAATTAATAACTGTCACAAGCACGCTCAGTGTTATTGTCAGTTATGAAATCGCTCGTTCGGGTTATTATCAATATATTTCTTAGTGTACTTCTATCTTGAATAATCCACATTATTGCTTAAATACCTTTAGTTTACATACTACAACTTTATTTTAAACTGATGATGAGTGGTAAACTTTTAAAGTTATATAATCCATAGTGTAACATAAATGTAATACCTTCAGTTTACATAATATTACTTTATTTTAATTTATGGTCAATGGTAAACTTTTAAAGTTATAGACTGATTTAATCAACTAAATAATTTCTCCTGGATTAAACTCATTTATAAAAATATGATTCTTCCTATACATAAACATTAAGTAAATAATCTACTTTATCCAAATAACTCAACATTATCTTGCTCATCTCAATGATAGAAACAAAGTTTGGGTAATAGATTCTATACGCAAAAAATGTAGCCATTATCCTTGTATTGATTGAAAAAAATATATATGATGTGACAAATTACTTTTATATAAAGAGATATTAGCTAACTTAAGGGTTTTTAGGGTATTAAGTGTCAAAGATGATGACATCTAGAAGATGATGATAAAATGGAGATATCTACAGGGTCCGATAGGTTAAACACATAGATAAATGTATAACTTGTATTACTCCTATATTCTGACAAAAAATGTGTGTCCGTAGTCTTGTGTAAAAGATTACTTATGTAAGGAGATATCAGATGACTTAAGGGCATTAAGTGTCAAAGACGGTGATATCTAGATAATGATGGATAAGCGGGGGTATATACAGATCTCAATAGATCTCCGTAAAAGTTACTCTTGAAATAGTTTAACTAGATCTCTATAAGAGTTACTTTAGAATTAAAAAATAACTAATTATCTATAAGGGTTATTCTAGGCTGTACGTCTGGAATAACATTAGTTCAACTAGTGGTTAATAATCAACATAGTGTATGACTCCTTAATATCCTATGTTGTGGGAATGGAGGGGAGGCAGAATATACCATACTGCATTTCAGTTTATTCTATCTCAATTTAACGTACGAGTGAATCGGAAATTTATTAATATATAACATGTTCACCAAGTTTAAAAAAGGTGTCTCATTGAAAGTAAAGAGAGGAAGAACCAGATACATATTCCCCATATTTTAAGACTAAATGTGTCTCAATAAAAACAGAGAGAGGAAGACCAAGAGACGATATTTTTAAAAGGCATAAGCCCTTTAATTTCTGAATTCAGTAATGTTGAAGTGTGGTATTCTTCTTCCGAGGAATATTTAGAGGGGATTTTCTTTGATGATCATTTCAAATTTAATATTTAAAATTTAAGAAGTGAGACAGATCTTCTTTATTATTTAGGCCTCTTGGATATAGACAGTCCAATTGGAATATCCACTTTGATTCAGCTGTTAGTAGTTGTTTCTCATAGTTACCACCTCTCCAATGTTTGATAACTTTATGGATTCCCATATATTTCAGTGTCTTAGTATTTCCCTGATGTTTAGTAGAGAAATGTTTATATAAGGGTGTATCCATATTTTGTTTCCCGATCATTAGCAGGTGTTCCCATATCCTGTCTCTAAGGATTCTGGACGTCTGCCCCACATATTGGAGCCCACAGGAGCACTGTAGTAGGTAGATTACTCCCCTATCTTGACAATGTATTAGATCTTTTATTTTGAATTCTTCTTTAGTGTTATTGGAATGGAACTTAGCTGTTTTAGTTCCACATTTACATGCTTTACATGTATGACAGGGGTAGAATCCTTGAACCTTTTTTCCGAATGCATCTTTTATTCCTAGAGTTTTTTTCTTTTGTAGACTAGGTGCTAGTCTGGTCTTCAGATTTTTCATTTTCCTGTATATAAATCTTGGTGTCTGTGGCAGTATTTCTCTTAAAGGGACACTTCACCCAAAAAAATGTCTCCTATTTAAATTGTTCCCAATGATCCATTTTACCTGCGGAAGTGTATTACATTGTTTACAAGTAGCTCCTTTACCCCTATTTTGGCCTTTTAAAAAGCTGATTTAACTTGTGGTTTCCCAACCTATACTGAAAGTTTTGATACTGGAGTATCAGCTATTGAATAGCCTAAGTAAACACAGCCTGCAGAATAAATGACACTCACAGTGGGGTGCAGGATAGTTAAGTAATACAATGATAATTTTCATTGTTCTCTCTGTGTATTGAGCTTTAGTTTTCCAGACAAATTTAAGATAAGAAAGCAAGTCTGTGTATGCAAACTGATAACATAATGAGATATGATATTACCTGAAACTCAGCCCATTGCAATGGGCTGTGGTTTAAAAGCACAAAACCAGCTACTTCATATACACAAATAAACCTGAAAATGCAATTTCTCATAAATGTTATACTCTGCAGCTGGTATAACAAGTCATTGAAAATACATTAATATAAAAACAATTTTACAGTGTACAGTCCCTTTAATATGTCATCGTCCTTTAACAGCGCCCACTGTTTCTGAAAGATGTTCTCTACAATATGTTTGTTCTCACTGTATTCTGTTATCATAGGTATATTTAAAATGTCATCAGTTGTATTCTTCTTGATCTTTTCTTTATATTTAGTAAGTTCTTTCCTCTCCGTTTTCCTTACTTCTTCCAGCTTTTGATCTAACATCTTTTCGTCGTAGCCTCTCTCTATAAACTTCTCTTTAATTATTGAAGCTTGTTCTTCCCATTTAGAGAGATTGGAGCAGTTTTTCCTCATCCGCAAAAGTTGTCCCTTCGGGATATTGTTTTTCCATCTCATATGGTGACAACTTTTTTTGTGGACATAATTATTACTATCCACCTCTTTGAAGTGTGTGGATGTTTCTAGTCTCCCTTCTTTTACTTCTATTCTTAGGTCTAAGAATGTAAGCGCTGTATAGCTCCAATCGTACGTAAACTTGAGATTTGCAGTATTCTTATTCATGATTTCGATAGTATACCTTGGAAGACCTGATGTATACTATCGAAATCATGAATAAGAATACTGCAAATCTCAAGATTACGTACGATTGGAGCTATACGGTGCTTACATTCTTAGACCTAAAGAAGTAGGTCCGGTACACAATTTTAATGGTCGACAAATCGTGCAAAAAGACTTATACAAATTTAATATAATACATGCATAGAGGATATAAGTTGCATGTTTAAAGTATACACTATATCAAAGGCAATGAAAGTATTATATTAAGAGGTATATCATATTTAACAAAAACCGGAAGTATTATACAAACACTTCCGGTTCAGAAATGACTAGACCGGTTAACAGCCCGGTATAAAAGGCCACTATACATTGTTTAAACCAGTCTTGATAAAGGTCTAGGATAGACCGAAACGCGTCGACTGGTAAGCCTAATTCCAATAATTGTTTACTTGTAAAACACTCTGCACTATTGTATGTTTCTTTATTACGATAGGAATACCCTGGGAACGTTTGTTATTTAAAAAGAACATACCACTCCCCTGCTTTGGATGCTGACATCATAACACTATCTTTAACCTTTGACTAAGGAACTCCAACACCCTAGGATTCACTGTTTGCCGTTTTTTTTAATTTGATCCTTTTTTTACTTTCTTTGAATTTGATTGTTTAACACATTGGTCACATATTTATAAATTATAGATGTTTCAATTTTGAATATCATATGGATTATGAACTATTGATTTAATTTATATCACCAACATTGATTTTGTATTTAATTAATTGTTTTTTATCACCATTCACATCGTTACTACACATGAATTGTCATCATAAATGAATGTTAGCATACATCCTACTCACCAACTCATTTATTTATTTAGTTTAAATAACTTAACCAGTTATTGTCTACCAAACATTGTTTAGGATATTTTTATATTAAACACATAATTGCAACATTAAACACATAGTTGCAATCACTATATCCGATTTTCTTGCCACATCCAGAATTCACCACCTTCGCCGTTTACCTTTTAAAAGAGATATTTAATTGGTTTTTAACTGCATTATTTTAAAATCATTGTAGCATTGTATTATATTTTTTAACTGTTGCATATGTTTTATGCTTCATGTTTGTAATTAACATGGATCCATGTATATCTGTTATGTAACATTAAAATTCTAACTTTATACTATATTGGTTAGTTCACACAATTTATTCAGTCCCAGCCTCATTTGGCGCTTTGGTATTAATCTAACATTTACCTCAGTATCTTTTTTTGACTACTAGGAGTCAATTTTCCAGAGCTAAGGGTCCTTTCTTAGGTAGGCGCATAGTGTACTTTCTTTTTATATGAACCAACATCCCTTGAGGCGCAAGTCACAAAGCTAACCCTAGAGCACCTGGGCTGCTCTGTTGCAAAGAGTAATAAATACTCTGAAAACCTGGCCATGATGACCAGGTCAGATAGATGGAGCCCAAGTTCCCACTACAGTGAAACACCCTGACCAGCCCTGAGATCCAAGATTCCAAAACAACCCAGTTTTTCCCAGGAAAAAGGCCCAAAGCCTCAGCAATCGGAAGCCTCAGGAAGAAAAACAGGTCTGGGCACCTAATAGTTCAGGCAACCTTGCCCTAGAACTAAACACCCCACCTGACCAAAAAGCCAGACACCAGGGATATGCATGCATATCCAGAGAATCCAGATAGCGAAAAGAACTTGAAAGCCCCAACCAAAGGAAGGAACCAACCCTAGCCAAGTCCAACGCTCCAAGGAGCAAGGCTAGAAGTCCAAAGAAGAGACTTCTCAAGGCCGCAGGGCAACATAAGGGATACCTCGTGGTTCAAAAAAAACCCTTCTAGCAGGGCTAGTCTCCTCATCACCTCCACACCAGCAGAGGACACAGGGAAGAGACAAGCGCTAAGCCTTCCCAGCTTCGGGAAACCCCAAGCTACACAAAGTCCCCACAGGGATCAACCATCACCCGGAATACAGATCCCGAAAAGGAGATCCAATTCACCCTGGGACAATGGAAGCAGACCCAAAGGTCTCATCACTTAAACAGACAGAACACGTCAAGAGTAAGATCTGTATCTAGATGCACTATAAATAGCGTATGCGCACACCTGCAAGGTGCCAAGAGCTGCACTGGTTTCAAACTGAAAACCCTCCGCAGGCTAGACAGCCTAATCTGATAGAAGCTGTTGGATCAGGCCCACAAGGGCAATCCAGAGGTCTAAAAACAAAGGCCAAACCGTTCAAACTGCGGCAATGGGGCACTAAGCCCTCTAACCCTCGACCGCATGGGGGAGGAAACCTTATGTTCTGAAAATATCAGATGTCAGATAGAGTGACACAGTGGAAAAACCTCCCCTGACCTGGTCATATATGACTAAAGGCTATAAGGACTGAAAGAATCCTACCCGCCCTACGGACCCACAGGTCCTCTCGAATGCTAAGTTAAACATGAAAAACAATAATAACCTGAGCACTTGGTGCTTCTACCTTACCAACCGAGCAGAACAGCGCCACGTGTCTGAACAGCCACAAGACAGAACGAACCCAACCAGACCAGCCTGCACTAAGGGTCCTAACCGGAAAGCTGCAAAATTCTCCCTCATAGGGGGGAAAAAAAAAGTAACAGACATTATAACATAGGACTAACTTGTCCAAAACAACTTCCGAAGAAGAACAAAGATCATCTATCCCAGAAGGTTCCCAAAGGAAACAAAACCAAATAAAAGACATCCCATCGGATACAAATAAGATATAAGGCAACCCGGAGGTTAACGCCCAAAAAGACACAGGCCTGCCCGCAGGACCAGCCAAACGAAGTCCTATCTTTCAAAAAACTTGGAAAGATCTCAATCAAATGACAATCAGGAGATTACCTCATCCCCACATGTCTAATGAGGTGCACCATTTGAATTAGCAGACTGAAAATCCTTGTATCTGGTAACGATAGGGTCATTCAATAACTGAAAAACATGTCTGAGCAATACGAGAAGGCGCGCAATCCTGTAACGAAAGGCACAACACTCAGGGACAGTTACACCGCGGGGAACTGTAGAAGCCCTCCCCAAGGTGGAAGGCCCGGGACAATAGGGCATGAGCACATTCTCAAATAAACATCTGGACTCTGCAGACGAACAATCGCCAACATTATGTGGAAGCAAAAACGTGCTGCAACCTCCGGGGGAACACGCCACCCTGCATGGAGGAATCAGAAACTGGGTTAACCGCATGTGTAGAAGTATGAATTGGTAGGGAACTCGCCTCTCGGAGGACAGGACCCCCAGAGGCGGATGGCTCAGCTGTCCCTTGATTCCCCGAGCCCGCGGAACCAGGCGCTCTAAAATGGCATACGGAACATAACTGGTTGACATGTGTCAACGAGGCCAGTCCGGATTCGTCACCGGACACAGAATCTGAAATCAAAATAGTCTCAGTATAAGTATAAATTAGCACAGTCTCAACATCAGAATCCTCCATAACTGGATAGAGGAAATATAAATATGTAAAACAAAAACGGCACCTGACACCCACAATGGCTGGGGCACTCACCACCTCCTATGACCAGAGCCCTGCGGACTAGAAAATTTCCTTTGCCACACGGTCCAGAATGCGGAAATGGAAAACGGAACGTAATCACGCCCGAACACAAGGTGAACCGTACAGTCCAAAAAAGCGCGCAAAACAGAAAGGCTGCGTCACTTCCAAAGGCCTCAAAGTTCCAAACCACAAGCCCAAAAACATCACACATAAGCAGGTTGAATCACATAACAAACATGATTATAAACCCCCCTGTTTAATAACCCCTGTCAGGAGATATTAACCCTCGATTCCAAGATACTAAAAGAAACTCACTGAGACCCTTATGATATTAGTTAGACCCGCAAGGTGGTAGCCTCTCGGGAAAACATTCACAAAACAGTACGATGATGAATAAAGTAAAATTAAACGATCTTACCGGAATCTACGCCGTGGAACAGGAACACGGCCTTTCAAGTGTGATGGATAGTAGCATGGCCTCCGCCATGGACTTGAGAGAAGAAAACAGGCAGCGGAGCGAAGTTCGACAACGCCAATTGCTTGAGGAGCTGTTAACATGAGTCGGGATGGTTTCGCAGAAAGAATCTCACTGCATCTTCGGACTCTAACTTTCATCCAAGCTCTCACTGAGAGACTGACAGGACTTCTTAAAACTCCTGTCCCATGCCGAAGAGTACTACCCTCCATAAAAGACAAAAACAAAAATTAAAAATTCTGACACGTCTCTGCCAACCTCCTGGGACGAAAGGCAAAGAATGACTGGGGGATGAGGGGAGTGGGAGGAGTATTTAAGCCTTTGGCTGGGGTGTCTTTGCCTCCTCCTGGTGGCCAGGTTCTTATTTCCCAAAAGTAATGAATGCAGCTGGGGACTCTTTCTATTTAAGAAGAAAAACACCTTAATTTTGACAGTTTTTACTGACAGTTAAGCAGTTCCAGTGAATAACCTGAAATGTTACAAAGGTAAACTATCAGAGGTTGAAGTAACAAGTTTAGGTTACCAAAAATTTAAACAAAATGTATGTAGAACATTATAACTCTTAAAGTTTAGGGGCCCAATGATCAAAAACTCACAGGTATGGAGAGAAATTGCACAAAATCTTGAGACATTTTTTTAGACCTTGTATTGTAAAGAAGAAGTCTCTCCTTTATATCCAGAACCGGCTTAGCGAGATAAACAGCTCTAAAGATCATTTGAATTTCTTTGAAGGACCTCACCATACTGAAGAGATTTCTTAGATCACCTTACCTGAGCAGAGAGCTTTAGATTATCGAACCCTAGGTATTTCTTTTGAAGAAATTACAAAGACAGTCTAGTTGTCACTGAGTAAACTTTTCCTTCACCATCAAAATGTGCTTGGAAACTGGAGGAAACTGACAGGAAAAGGTCTAGCAGACCAAAAGGCACATCAGAATCAGAAGACAATTTACTGAGCGTCAACGGCTTGCGTGATAGGCAGCTCACAGGACAACAGCTTCAATTACAGCTCAACAATGTTTAGACTTAAGTGTTGCAGAACTTCATAGTTGGAAAGAAGAACTTTCCAAACATTATTTGATTTTGATTGTAGAAAGAATGCCACAAGTGTGTTCGGTTGCAAAAGGTGGCTACTTTAATTAAAAAATTTAGATTCATTTAAAAAAAAAAAAAAAAACAATGATTCCATGTTTGTTTGTTTTTTATCTCCAATTGTTTATTTGTTCTACGCTTTCATTTTAAAGTACATTGATACATTTAACTGTATAATTTTGATAAAAAAATGAAGAAATTGAGTTGTTCTTAAAGGGACAGTATACACTCATTTTCATATAACTGCATGTAATAGACACTACTATAAAGAATAAGATGCACAGATACTGATATAAAAATCCAGTATAAAACTGTTTAAAAACTTATTCAGAAGCTCTCAGTTTAGCTCTGTTGAAAAGGTAGCTGGAAAGCCCACTGTAAGTGGGAAATAAGAGCCTCCCCTACTTTTGCATATGAAAAGACTCTTTATAGAAACAGGAGCAAGCTAGAGTGGGTAGCTGACGGTATTCTCATAAAACTTTGGGGCTTAGTTAGGAGTCTGAAAATCAGAGCAATGTTATTTAAAAATAAGCAAAACTATACATTTTTTATTTTTTAAAAACTGTATGGGCTTTATAAATAGATCATCTACAAAACATTTATGCAAAGAAAAAATGAGTGTATAATGTCCCTTTAAGCTTTTCACCAGGACTGTACAGGGAGTGCAGAATTATTAGGCAAATGAGTATTTTGACCACATCATCCTCTTTATGCATGCTGTCTTACTCCAAGCTGTATAGGCTCGAAAGCCTACTACCAATTAAGCATATTAGGTGATGTGCATCTCTGTAATGAGAAGGGGTGTGGTCTAATGACATCAACACCCTATATCAGGTGTGCATAATTATTAGGCAACTTCCTTTCCTTTGGCAAAATGGGTCAAAAGAAGGACTTGACAGGCTCAGAAAAGTCAAAAATAGTGAGATATCTTGCAGAGGGATGCAGCACTCTTAAAATTGCAAAGCTTCTGAAGCGTGATCATCGAACAATCAAGCGTTTCATTCAAAATAGTCAACAGGGTCGCAAGAAGCGTGTGGAAAAACAAAGGCGCAAAATAACTGCCCATGAACTGAGAAAAGTCAAGCGTGCAGCTGCCAAGATGCCACTTGCCACCAGTTTGGCCATATTTCAGAGCTGCAACATCACTGGAGTGCCCAAAAGCACAAGGTGTGCAATACTCAGAGACATGGCCAAGGTAAGAAAGGCTGAAAGACGACCACCACTGAACAAGACACACAAGCTGAAACGTCAAGACTGGGCCAAGAAATATCTCAAGACTGATTTTTCTAAGGTTTTATGGACTGATGAAATGAGAGTGAGTCTTGATGGGCCAGATGGATGGGCCCGTGGCTGGATTGGTAAAGGGCAGAGAGCTCCAGTCCGACTCAGACGCCAGCAAGGTGGAGGTGGAGTACTGGTTTGGGCTGGTATCATCAAAGATGAGCTTGTGGGGCCTTTTCGGGTTGAGGATGGAGTCAAGCTCAACTCCCAGTCCTACTGCCAGTTTCTGGAAGACACCTTCTTCAAGCAGTGGTACAGGAAGAAGTCTGCATCCTTCAAGAAAAACATGATTTTCATGCAGGACAATGCTCCATCACATGCGTCCAAGTACTCCACAGCGTGGCTGGCAAGAAAGGGTATAAAAGAATAAAATCTAATGACATGGCCTCCTTGTTCACCTGATCTGAACCCCATTGAGAACCTGTGGTCCATCATCAAATATGAGATTTACAAGGAGGGAAAACAGTACACCTCTCTGAACAGTGTCTGGGAGGCTGTGGTTGCTGCTGCACGCAATGTTGATGGTGAACAGATCAAAACACTGACAGAATCCATGGATGGCAGGCTTTTGAGTGTCCTTGCAAAGAAAGGTGGCTATATTGGTCACTGATTTGTTTTTGTTTTGTTTTTGAATGTCAGAAATGTATATTTGTGAATGTTGAGATGTTATATTGGTTTCACTGGTAAAAATAAATAATTGAAATTGGTATATATTTGTTTTTTGTTAAGTTGCCTAATAATTATGCACAGTAATAGTCACCTGCACACACAGATATCCCCCTAAAATAGCTAAAACTAAAAACAAACTAAAAACTACTTCCAAAAATATTCAGCTTTGATATTAATGAGTTTTTTGGGTTCATTGAGAACATGGTTGTTGTTCAATAATAAAATTAATCCTCAAAAATACAACTTGCCTAATAATTCTGCACTCCCTGTATATGAATACATCCATGCATACATATACATCTGTATTTCAAATACCATGTTAATGTCCCTTTAAGTCTTCTAACATACCTGCACATTCTATCATTACATGTATTGTCTGGGACATTAGTACAGAAGTACAAGCAAGCTTATAGGATATATTAACATTTATGAGCTTTTTCAAAAAACATTAAATGTACCTAGGCAATTGTCATCTTAAAACACTGAATTTTAAATAAAGACATAGAATTTGACACTAGATAAGAACCAAAAGGTCCATCAAGTCTACTCATAATATATTTATATATCTGTATATATTTATATAGATATATATTCCAAATAAAAAATAATTATATATATATTATTTTTTTTAAAGAACATTTTCTTTTATATCAAGAACATTGGAATGTAAAATATTAATAACTACCTTTATGTTGGTCTAATGCAGTATCTAGTAAGTGTGTGAGCGATAAGTGTTAGATTTTTTTAACAGCATGCCCCATTGAGGTCTATGGGGAGACAAATTTAGCACGGTCACGATATGCATAGTCCTGAAGCTAAAGCGCATTGGTCTTTCGCTCCCATGCTAACTTTTTACTTTCAACATGTAATATGCTCTTTAACCTGCTCTTAATAATCTTTTACCTTGGGCATAGTTAGCGTGCAAGCGAAAAAAATTATTTAGTGCGCCACTTCTTTATCTGGCCCTTTTATGGTATAATTTCTGTGGATTTGCAATTTGCTTTGGCAAATATTTACTATAAGCCACATATGCTTATTCAGGAATAAACTGTCTGAGTAATAAAATCAAGGTGCTTTTAATAGTTGTTCCTATTCAAACTGAACATTTCTATATTTTATTGTATTCCAATTTATTATATGTGTCTTTGTTTAGTTATCTCCTGTTTACACAAATTCCCTGTGTTTGATCTGTTGATATTGGTTGCCATGGTTATGTGATCAACACCTAGGGTTAAGGTGAAGCTAAAACCTCAGAGTTACTTGTTATTGTTGATTTAGGACTTAAGCCATTTTGAAGCTGACCTAATGGTAGACTTGACCCTGCATTCTCTCATCCCCCAGAGCTCTGATTTAGCCAACATTTCTACTGAATTAATTTAATCTCCAGAGACCTTCTGTACATGGTCAATGTTTGTACTGTTTCTGCAAAATGTCTTTCTTTTGGAGCACAACGATGAATTGTGTGTAATAAATATTACCTAGAGTCAGTTTTGCCTTAGTTATTCTGATATTTTTTACTGGTTAAGGTACCACCCAGAGAGTAATCTAGTCAAGTCAGGGTAAGATATTATATCAAGTCAGGGTAAGATATTATAGGATTACATCTGCTGCACGTATATTGGGCAAGTACACATACAAAAAAAGGAATAAAAACAAACAATACAGATATACAAGGTAATGTCATACAAATCAAGAATTACTTTTAAAAAGACACTAATGAACAATGATTAAGTAAAATATACATCATTTACCCATTAGGATTTACAGTTTACTATAGGAGTAGTAAACCTTAATAAGGCCCATACAAATGCATCAAATTGATATTTTTATAATTGTTAAGTGTTTCCTCCTACCTTTGTTTACAAAATAGCTTATCACGTAAGTGAAGTAACTTTGCATAATTAATTAACAAAACTGTTTGAGAATCCCAAGTCAATTTAGTAGAATAAATATTTATCTTTCAGCAAATGTTATTTTACATGTGAGCATATACTGTATACAAAAATGGATTCTGCTAATATATTATTTGTTTTTATCACCATGACAATGTACAGTTGTTATAATTTGAAACATGAATTCTAAAAATATTGTCATTCTGGGATGCCAAAGTATTAAAAAAAACAAAATTATATTTACCTGATCATCATTCGGAATGATGATGGTCCACAGTCCTCTGTAAAATATGGGGTAAATTTCCTGCCACTAGGAGGAGGTCAAGAAACCATACACAAGCTTTAAAACACTCCCATCTCCCATCTCTCTCTTAGTTTTACGCATAGCTGAGTAGAGAATAGGAAGGAAAGGTAGGAAAGGCAAAGCAGGGTCTATAGAGGTATCAGAACTGTTACCCAAAAATGTAAATGAGCGGGAACTGTGGACCATCATCATTCCGAAATAAAAAATTTTATCAGGTAAGCATAAATTTTGTTTTATTTTGTAAAATGATGATGGTCCACAGTTCTCCATAACATATGGGATTAATACCCAAGCCGATGCTCTATGATACGGAAAGGGTGGGACAGTTTTATTTAGCTGAAACTGCGGCCTGAAGGACTTTCCTGCCAAAAGCTGCTTGCTAAAATGCAAAACCTCAAACTCTGAAAAAAGTATGCAGATAAGACATTTTGCAGCTTTGCAAATCTGCTCAAAAGATGTATAATCCTTTTTTTTAAAAACACAATGTTGCAATTGCTCTTGAAGAAAGAGCTGTAATGCTCTTAGAAAGGTGACCTTCCAACCGTCAAGAAAGTCTTGAATCCCTTCTTATGAGTTAAGAGGCAATCAATACCTTAGTAGCTTTCTGCCCCTTACTAGATTTAGTAGTGAACTAAACAACTAGAAGTGTGACTGTGTCATGAATTCCACCTTATCATAGTATCAATATCATCATACCACCTCAATACTCAATTACCTGTTTCACCTTCAGATATAAGAGCACGCCTACAGTGCTTCATTGCTGGTTAATTGAAGCATTATACTTCTCATGCCTCTCCAGCTCTGAAGCTAAAACTAATCTACAGTTCCAGTTTGTTATTCTACAGAACTCTAATACTTTTGCTTAAATCTACCTGCAAGCTCCCGCAGCTCTGACGTCATCGCAGCGTCTGTACACGCTACTCTGGATTGCCAGCTGCAGCTTCCACTCACACTGTTTGTTTACCGAACACCGCTACAGATTTGGCAGCTTTAATCTATTCATCTATATTTCTACACCTCGCTCCATCCGGAGGTTCCTGAGCTCTGTTACACTAGGAATGGCTGCAGGTTTTCCAGCGGTCGTGAGTACTAAACATTTGTATCAACAGTTATTCGCACCTCACTACTCATACTGATTTGTTTGTTACATTTTCCTATTGACTGCCTGTGTACTTCAGTTTCAAAGTAGCAACTCATTTGTATGCTAATCTATTTCTTAAAGTGACATGCTACAATTTCCTATTTTATGTGCCAACGTATTTGCCTAAGCCTCACCTAAATTGTTGATATATTAAATATATTGTATATTGCATATAGGTTAAGAGGCAATACTATATTTTCAATTCTGTTTAGAGTTGCTCAGCCAATAATACGCTCTAACAGAGTAGATACAAAAAACAATTTTATCCATATATGGGAGATAGTTTGTATGTTCATGACAGACTGAAATCCATAACTTCTTGGAGATATAACTTCAAAGCATTTACTATAATCAGATTATGTAATATCTGCTACCTAGAGCTAGCAGGATCTGAATACAATGAAGAAACAACCATCTCTCAATTGGTATTTTCCTTTACTAATATTTAGTACAAAATATAGCCTTCACCTTGTGAATGTGAGAAATGTAAAATTACAGAAACTCTTAATGCAATGTAATGCAAAGGTTCAAGAGAAGAACCTTGTAATACAAAGAAAACTATTTCCGATTCCAGGGTGGAGAACTAGGTTCCATCAGTTTAGCTAACTTCCTATGAAAAAGAGATACGGCAGAAAATAGTGGACAAACCCTTGACCAGGGCATCCTGAAAACTAAAGGATTCTATGAATTTTAATGGATACCAAGAAAACACTATTTAAGGACACCATTTAAAGTATGTCTTCCAATCTTGTGTTAAATTTCTTGTGCGTATGCTGTCGGCATTTATCGATGTGCGGCGGACATGATCCGCTAGAGCAGATCATGTCCGCCTGCACATTGGTAAATCTACCCCAATGACTGAATCAAATAAATCTCTATGAAACTAGCGGTTCAAACTCCCTGCCATAAAATTAGAGATTAGCGATATTGATATTAAAGAGAACAGTGAGACAACAGAGTCTATCTCAGATGAGATACCAATAGATCTTATCTCTAAAGGATCTCTACATATAGTGAAAATAGTCATGATCAATGTCCAGTATCTGCATGAAAGAACCTTTTTGTATATAAATTACACATAAGACAGGTATAAAATAGATACTAATATATCTTATCTCTGAAGGAACTCCACTGTTGTATAAATAAACATAAATTATGCTTAGCAGATAATTTAAATTCCTTCTGTATAAGGAGAGTCCACGGCATCATTTCTTACGGTTGGGAAATACTGGACCTGGCCACCAGGAGAAGGCAAAGACACCCCAGCCAAAGGCTTAAATACCTATCCCACTTCTCCCATCCCCCAGTCATTCTGCCGAGGGAACAAGGAACAGAAGGAGAAATATCAGGATATAAATAGTGCCAGAAGAAAAATATAATTTAGATGGCAGCCCATCAGAGAACACGTGCGGGGACGTGGACTCTCCTTATACAGAAGGAAATGAAATTATCTGGTAAGCATAATTTATGTTTTCCTTCTCAATATAAGGAGAGTCAGCGGCATCATTCTTTAATGACAAAAAGAGAGGCGGGCCCTAATCTAAGGGCACCACAGCCTGCAAAACCTTTCTCCCGAAAGCTGCTTCAGTTGAAGCAAAAACATCAAACTTATAAAATTTAGAAAAAAGTATTTAAGGAGGACCAGGTAGCCGCCTTACAATTCTGATCCATAGAGGCCTCGTTCTTAAAGGCCCAAGAGGAAGCCACTGCTCTAGTAGAATGAGCCGTAATCCTCTGAGGAGGCTTTTGTCCCTCTGTCTCATAAGCAAAGTGGATAACACTCCTTAACCGAAAAGATAAGGAAAAGACCTTTTGACCCTTACGCTTCCTGGAATAGACAAGAAACAAGGAAGAAGTTTGTCTAAAATCCTTAGTAGCCTGAAGATAGAACTTCAAGGCCACGAACCACGTCCAAATTATGAAGCAAACGTTCCTTCGAAGAAGAAGGATTGGGACACAAGGAAGGAACCACAATCTCTTGATTGATGTTGTGGTCTGACACGACCTTAGGAAGAAAACCTAACATGCGGCCAGATTACGAGTTTTGCATTAGAGGCTATGCGGTGCTAACAAGCAGTTTTCTCTCACCGCTCACTTACCTGCAGCGTTGGTATTACAGGTTTTTACAAACCCGGCGTTAAAAGGCAAGAAGTAAGCGTTGAGCAAAATTGAGCTCCTTACCGCATTTCAATACCAGAGCTGCTTAAGTCAGCAGTGAGCTGGTCGTACATGCTCGTGCACGATTTCCCCATAGGAATCAACGGGGAGAGCCGGCTGAGAAAAAGTCTAACACCTGCGTAAAACTCAGTAAAACTCAGTAACGCAGCCCCATTGATTCCTATGGGGAAACTACATTTATGTTTACACCTAACACCCTAACATGAACCCCGAGTCTAAACACCCCTAATCTTACACTTATTAACCCTAATCTGCCGCCCCCAACATCGCCACCACCTACATTATACTTATTAACCCCTAATCTGCCGCTCTGGACACCACCGCCACCTACATTATATGTATTAACCCCTAATCTGCCACCCCCAATGTTGCCGCCACCTACCTACACTTATTAACCCCTAATCTGCCACCCCCAACGTTGCAGCCACTATATTACATGTATTAACCCCTAAACCTAAGTCTAACCCTAACACCCCCTAACTTAAATATAATTTAAATAAATCTAAATAAAAATTAATATTATTACCTAAATAATTCCTATTTATAACTAAATACTTACCTATAAAATAAACCCTAAACTAGCTACAATATAACTAATAGTTACATTGTAGCTAGCTTAGGGTTTATTTTTATTTTACAGGCAAGTTTGTATTTATTTTAACTAGGTACAATAGTTATTAAATAGTTATTAACTATTTAATAACTACCTAGCTAAAATAAAAACAAAAGTACCTGTAAAATAAAACCTAACCTAAGTTACACTAACACCTAACCTAACCCTACAATTAAATAAATTAACTAAATTAAAAACAATTAAATAAATTAAATTAAAGTGATGGTAAATTTATCACAATTGAGCATTACATTTGGATTCCCCAAGTATTGATAATACAAATCGCCCATATAAGTTATAAATTACGATCTTTTTATGTGTCTCAAATTCATATTTTACTTTATTAGTCGTAATGATCATTGCTCCTCCCCATGAATCACTTCCTTAAATTCTCTTCCTCCAGGCGACAGAGTTGAAACACCCCTCTTCACGTCACAGCACTGGCATAACAACCTCCGTTCCGCTCTCTACGCATGCGTTAGTGAACTGTATTCACAGGTAGAGAATAGTTATGCTGTGATTTACGAGCTAGTGCATGCGCAGAATTCAGGATGGGCGTATTTCATTAAGGGTGTGTTGCCGAGTGGCCTGTTCTGTCATTGGATAAAAAAAACAAGTGACCGCTCGAAAACAATGGCGGATGATCTACGGGAGGAGACTGTATATAAAAATAGTAAAATCAAAATCTTCAATATATATGTAATTGCACGGAATATGGGGATATTGTGAATGAAAGTGACATTATTTTATTACTTCAATTATGATCGCTAACTCAAGGTACTCATACTTTACCATCACTTTAAATTAGCTAAAGTACAAAAAAACAAAACACTAAATTACAGAAAATTATAAACAAATTACAAGATATTTAATCTAATTACACCTAATCTAATAGCCCTATCAAAATAAAAAAAGCCCTACCAAAATAAAAAAAAAAACGAGCCTAAACTAAACTACCAATAGCCCTTAAAAGGGCCTTTTGTGGGGCATTGCCCCAAAGTAATCAGCTCTTTTACCTGTAAAAAAAATACAAACAACCCCCCAACAGTAAAACCCACAACCCACACAACCAACCCCCCAAATAAAATACTATCTAAAAAAACCTAAGCTCCCCATTGCCCTGAAAAGGCAAATCAGCCAATAGGATTGAGCTCGCATTCTATTCTGAATGCGAGCTCAATCCTATTGGCTGATTGCATCATCCAATAGGATTTTTTCTACCTTAATTCTGATTGGCTGATAGAATTCTATCAGCCAATCGGAATCTAAGGGACGCCATCTTGGATGACTTCACTTAAAGGAAGCTTTATTCGTCGGGAAGTCGTTGGAAGAAGAGGATGCTCTGCGTCGGATGTCTTGAAGATGAAGCCGCTCTACGTCGGATGGATGAAGATAGAGCTCTGTAGCAACCCAAGGGTTGCAGGTTCGATCCCCGACGAGGTCCACTCAACCTTTCATCCTTCCGAGGTCGATAAAATGAGCAGCGCCTTGAGACCCTTACGGGTGATTAGCTGCACTTTACAAGTACCCAATACATACATACATACATACAAGATGCCGTCTGGATGAAGACTTCTTCCCGTCTGAAGGATCACTTCGCCTGGCTTGGATGAAGACTTCTCCCGGCTTTGCTGAGGACTTTGGCACGGTTGGATGAAGACTTCTACCGCTTCCTTGAGGATGGATGTCCGGTCTTCAGAACTGTAAGTCGATCTTCAGGGGGTTAGTGTTAGGTTTTTTAAGGGTGTATTGGGTGGGTTTTATTTTTAGATTAGGGGTTTGGGCTGCAAAAGAGCTAACTGCCCTTTTAAGGGCAATGCCCATCCAAATGCCCTTTTCAGGGCAATGGGGAGCTTAGGTTTTTTTAGTTAGCTTTTTATTTGCGAGGTTTGTTGTGTGGGTGGTGGGTTTTACTGTTGGGGGGTGATTGTATTTTTTTTTTACAGGTAAAAGAGCTGATTACTTTGGGGCAATGCCCCGCAAAAGGCCCTTTAAGGGCTATTGATAGTTTAGTTAAGGCTAGGGTTTTTTTATTTTGGGGGGGCTTTTTTATTTTGATAGGGCTATTAGATTAGGTGTAATTAGTTTAAAGATCTGTAATTTGTTTTTTATTTTCTGTAATTTAGTGTTTTTTTTTGTAATTTAGCTTATTTAATTTAATTTATTTCATTGTTTTTAATTTAGATGATTTATTTAATTGTAGTGTAGTGTTAGGTGTTATTGTAACTTAGGTTAGGTTTTATTTTACAGGTACTTTTGTATTTATTTTAGCTAGGTAGTTATTAAATAGTTAATAACTATTTAGTAACTATTCTACCTAGTTAAAATAAATACAAACGTGCCTGTAAAATAAAAATAAACCCTAAGCTAGCTACAATGTAACTATTAGTTATATTGTAGCTAGCTAGGAGTTTATTTTACAGGTAAGCATTTAGTTTTAAATAGGAATTAGTTAGGTAATGAGAGTAATTATATTTAAGTTAGGGTTGGGTTAGGGTTAGACTTAGGTTTAGGGGTTAATAAATTTAGAATAGTGGTGGCGATGTTGGGGGCGGCAGATTAGGGGTTAATAAAAATAATGTAGATGTCTGTGATGTTGGGGGCAGCAGATTAGGGGTTTATAAGTATAATGTAGGTGGCGGCGATGTCCGGAGCAGCAGATTAGGGGTTAATAAGTATAATGTAGGTGGTGGCGATGTTAGGGACGGCAGATTAGGGGTTAATAATATTTAACTAGTGTTTACGAGGCGGGAGTGCGGCGGTTTATGGGGTTAATATGTTTATTATAGTGGCAGCGATGTCCGGAGCGGCAGATTAGGGCTTAAAAATTTAATTTTAGTGTTTGCGATGCGGGAGGGCCTCAGTTTAGTGGTTAATAGGTAGTTTATGGGTGTTAGTGTACTTTTTAGCACTTTAGTTATGAGTTTTATGTTACGGCGTTGTACCATAAAACTCTTAACTACTGACTTTAAAATGCGTTACGGATCTTGGAGGTAGAGGGTGTACCGCTCACTTTTTGGCCTCCCAGGACAGACTCGTAATACCAGCGCTATGGAAGTCTCATAGAAAAAAGATTTTATTAAGTTTACGTTTGCGGTAAGGCCAAAGAAGTGTGCGGTGTCCCTAAACCTGCAAGACTCGACTAGCAGCGGTAGTGAAAAAGCAGCGTTAGGACCTGTTAATGCTGCTTTTTCAGACTAACGCACAACTCGTAATCTAGCCGTTAGTACGTAGGACAGCCTTATCAGAATGGAACACCAGATAAGAAAGCTCACATTGCAAGGCAGCAATCTCAGATACTCTGCGCACAGAAGCAATAGCCAGTAGAAAAAGAACTTTACAGGACAACAATTTAATGTCAACTTCATGCATAGGCTCAAACGGAGCCCGTTGCAAAACCTTAAGAACAAGATTAAAACTCCAAGGAAGAGCCGAAGATCTAAACACAGGTCTGATCCTAGTCAGAGCATTAACAAAGGACTGTACATCTGGAAGCGCCGAGAGCCTCTTGTGCAGTAAACTGGCAGAAAGGCCCTTATCCAGTCCCTCCTGGAGAAATGATAGGATCCTGGCAACCTTAACTTTATGCCAGGAAAATCTACGCTCTTCATACCAGAATAAGTAGGCTCGCCACATTTTATGATAGATGCGATGAGTGACCGGTTTACGAGCTTGAATGAGAGTATCAATACATTTCTCAGAAAAACCTCTCTTGGCTAGGACTAAGCGTTCAATCTCCACGCAGTCAGCCTCAGATAATCTAGATTTTGATGAACAAAAGGACCTCATTCCAGCAGATCCCTGCGACAAGGTAATTTCTATGGAGGAGATGATGACATCCCCACCAGATCCGCAAACCACATCCTTTGAGGCCACGATGGAGAAATCAGTATCACTGATGCCTGCTCCTGCTTGATGTGGGCCACTACACAAGAAAGGAGTGGTAACGGCGGGAAAAGGTAAATTAGACTGAACCTCCATTGGAATCTGATAAACTGGGACGAACCCAGAAGGGTCCAAGCCTTCACAGCATTGAGGATTGCCCAAAGTACCAGAATGTTGATCGGGAGGGAGCATTGCTCCTGAGTCCATGCCCTGTGCCTTCTTGGCACCCCAAACAGCTCCCCATCCTGATGGGCTTGCGTCCGTAGTCACAATCTCCCAGGATGGTCTTAAGAAGGATGTCCCTAGGGACAGATGATCTAGACAGAGTCACCAAGAGAGCGATTATCTTGACCGGTTGTCCAGAGAAATCTGTTGAGACAGATCCGAATGATCGCCGTTCCACTGCCTCAGCATGCACAGTTGCAACAGTCTGAGACGAAACCTGGCAAAGGGAATGATGTCCATGCTGGACACCATGAGACCAATCACCTCCATACACTGAGCCACAGAGGCCTTAAGGAAGTCTGGAGGGCAAGACATGCTGAAGCTTGCTTGCAATGTCTCTGGTCTGTCTGTCTTATGTATATGGAGTCTATTATAGTACCCAGAAATTCCACCCTGGTACTTGGGATAAGAGAACTCTTTTCTAGGTTTATCTTCCATCCATGAGATCAAAAAAGAGAGAGAAGAGAGTCCAAATGGTCCTCCGCCAGACAAAAAGATGGTGCTTGTACCAGAATGTTGTCCAAGTAGGGAGCTACTGCTATACCCTGGGGTCTGGCAACGGTTAGAAGAGCCCCTAGAACCTTCGTAAAAATTCTTGGAGAAGTAGCTAGACCAAACGGAAGTGCAATGAACTGGTAGTGCTGGTCCAGGAACGCAAACCTTATGAACTGGAACTGGTGCTTGTGGATTGGAACGTGAAGGTAAGCATCCTTAAGATCTATAGTGGTCATGATCTGTACTTCCTGAACTAAGGAAAGGATGGACCTTATCGTTTCCATCTTGAACGAGGGGACATTTAGAAATTTGTTTAAGCACTTTAGGTCCAGAATCGGGCGGAAAGTTTCCTCCTTCTTTGGGACCATGAAAAGGTTTGAATAGTATCTCAAACCTTTTTCTGCGATAGGCACCGGGACAATGACTCCTAAGGAGGATAGATCACGCACACACCACAGAAAGGCTTCCCTCTTTTCTTATCTGGAAGACAGGATTGAGAGAACGAAAGGAACGAAAATTAGAAACTTGTCCCTTAGACTTGCTCTTTTTATCTTGCGATAGGAAGGCGCCCTTGCCCCCTGTAACCATAAAGATAATGGAGTCCAGGCCTGGACCAAATAAAATCTTACCCTTAAAGGTCAGGGAAAGAAGTCTGGACTTAGAAGTCATATCTGCAGACCAGGACTTCAGCCAGAGCGCCCGACGGGCCTGAACCGAAAAGCCAGAAGCCTTAGCATTTAGGCGAATAATCTGCATGCTTGCATTACAGAAATTTTTTTTTGCAATTCTCAAGGCCTTAATTCTTTCTTGGATAACGTTGAGGGGACCCTCCACCTCGATTAAATCCGATAAGGAGTCACCCCAGTAGGTAGCTGCTCCAGCAACTGCGGCAACAGCCTCTGTCGGTTGAAACAAATATCCTGTATGTTAAAGCATCTTTCTTAGAAGAGTTTCCATCTTTTTATCCATCGGCTCTCTGAACGATGAGCTATCCTCAAGCAGGATAGTATTGCGTTTGGCAAACATGGAGATAGCGCCATCCACCTTAGGGACGGAACCCCAGAACTCCAATTGAGTCCGGGGCCGGAAATAATTTTTTAAAGGAAGATCCAATTCTGTCCCATTCGTTCTTAATAATATTCGCCATGTTTACAGGCACAGGAAAAGTTAAAGGCACTACCTTGTCCTTGTAAACTCTGTCTAATTTAGGAATCAAAGGTTCATCAGGCAGCTTGGCCTCTGGAACCTCTAATAAAGACAAGACTTCCTTTAGAAGAAAACATAACTGTTCAATCTTAAATCTAAAGGCTGGTTTCTCCGCAGCAGGAGGCTTAGAGGCAGCAGACTCAGTCCCAGAAAGTTCATCCTCTGAAGCCTCAGAGTGCAACTCATCCTTGGATAACTGAGACAGTTAAATCCAAAAAATTACATGATGACCCCGGGGCAGGAGAGCTATGTTTAACCTTTCGCTTGCGTTTAGCAGGGCGAGGTAAAGCACTGAGGGCCTCAGACACCACCATTTTTAACTGCACTGTAAAATATGGTGGCAAAAGGCCCCTTTCAGAAGGAGGATCAAGCATGCTATGGGAAGCTGCGTGTGTAGAAGGAGATGAATGTAGGGAATGCACCTCATGGGATGGCGAGTCCTCAGAGATGGACTGCTCAGTGATACTAAAAAGGTTAACCTTCTTTGACCGAATAACATTGTCAAGGCATGTGGAACATAATTGAGAGGGCGGGCATACCAAAGCTTCCTCCCAATATAAACAGGTATTAATATTTGGAACAGAGGGAGTACCCTCTAATATATCAGAATCCTGCATAGCTTAAGCTAATGACAGCAGGACACAGAAAATAAACAATCTTTATTTCTCAAAAACGGCACCTTTATACTCCCAATGGCTGGGGCACTCACCACCTCCTAGACCCAGACAATACAGAGAAATAGTGTCTTCTCCGACAGCCAGCTCGGTCAGGAAAGAGGAAATAAAAGGGAGACCACTCCTGGTCACATGGTGCGCAAGGCAGGACCGCCCCTGCTATGAGAAAAAGAACGCCAACCTACAAGCTGCGCAGTACTCAAAGTGAAAGTAAAAAACTGTGCGTTCCAGCCACATAACAAACAGTCTATGAGCCCAAAAATCTCACACATAAAGCAGCATAAAATCAAGCATCACATTTGATTAATCCCCACTGTTCAATAATACCCCTCAGGAGATATTAACCCATGATTCTATTAAGATAAAAGGAGCCACACTGTTACCCTGTCTTCTAGCGTTTTCAACATATGTAAAATTTGAAAATGAACTTACCAGAATCCATGCTGTAGAACAGAAACACAGCCTCTCAAGTGTGACAGTCTTGTAGCATCACTCCTGACATGGACTTGAGTGAGAAAACAAGCAGGCAGTGAAACTCATCAACACTGATTGCTTAGGAGCTGTTAGCAGGCAGTCTGGATGGGTTCGCAGAAAGACTCTTCCTGCATCTCTAGACTCTAACTTTTGTCAATGCTCTGCAATGAGAGGCTGACAAGACTACTTAAAACTCCAGTCCCACATATGTAAAAATTGAAACGATCTTACCATAATCTATGCTGTGGAAAAACAGAATTTATGCTTACCTGATAAATTACTTTCTCTTGCGGTCTCTTGCGGTGTATCCAGTCCACGGATTCATCCTTACTTGTGGGATATTCTCATTCCCTACAGGAAGTGGCAAAGAGAGCACACAGCAGAGCTGTCCATATAGCTCCCCCTCTGGCTCCGCCCCCCAGTCATTCGACCGACGGTTAGGAGAAAAAGGAGAAACCATTGGGTGCAGTGGTGACTGTAGTTTAAACAAGAAATTTAACCTGACTTAATTGCCAGGGCGGGCCGTGGACTGGATACACCGCAAGAGAAAGTAATTTATCAGGTAAGCATAAATTCTGTTTTCTCTTGCAAGGTGTATCCAGTCCACGGATTCATCCTTACTTGTGGGATACCAATACCAAAGCTTTAGGACACGGATGAAGGGAGGGAGCAAGACAGGTAACCTAAACGGAAGGCACCACTGCTTGCAAAACCTTTCTCCCAAAAATAGCCTCAGAAGAAGCAAAAGTATTGAATTTGTAAAATTTGGCAAAAGTATGCAGTGAAGACCAAGAACTTCATTCTTGAAGGCCCAAGTGGAAGCCACAGCTCTGGTGGAATGAGCTGTAATTCGTTCAGGAGGCTGCTGCCCAGCAGTCTCATAAGCCAATCGGATGATGCTTTTCAACCAGAAGGAAAGAGAGGTAGCCGTCGCTTTTTGACCTTTCCTCTTACCAGAATAGACAACAAACAAAGATGATGTTTGTCTGAAATCCTTAGTTGCTTGTAAATAGAATTTCAAAGCACGAACCACATCAAGATTGTGTAAAAGCCGTTCCTTCTTAGAAGCTGGATTAGGACACAGAGAAGGAACAATGATTTCCTGGTTAATGTTCTTATTAGAAACAACTTTAGGAAGAAAACCAGTTTGGTACGCAAAACTACCTTATCTGCATGGAACACCAGATAGGGTGAATTACTCTGCAAAGCAGACAATTCAGAAACTCTTCGAGCAGAAGATATAGCTACCAAAAACAAAACTTTCCAAGATAATAACTTAATATCTATGGAATGTAAAGGTTCAAACGGAACCCATTGAAGAACTGAAAGAACTAAGTTTAGACTCCATGGAGGAGCCACAGGTTTATAGACAGGCTTGATTCTGACTAACGCCTGTGCAAACGCTTGAACATCTGGCACTTCTGTCAGACGCTTGTGTAAAAGGATAGACAGAGCGGATATCTGTCCCTTTAAGGAACTAGCTGATAAACCTTTCTCCAAGCCTTCTTGGAGAAAAGACAATATCCTTGGAATCCTAATCTTACTCCACGAGTAACCCTTGGATTCACACCAACAAAGATATTTCCGCCATATCTTATGGTAAATTTTCCTGGTGACAGGTTTTCTAGCTTGGATCAGAGTATCTATGACTGATTCAGAGAACCCACGCTTGGATAGAATTAAGCGTTCAATCTCCAAGCAGTCAGCTGCAGAGAAACTAGATTTGGATGCTTGAATGGACCCTGTATTAGAAGATCCTGCCTCATTGGCAGTGTCCATGGTGGGACAGATGACATGTCCACTAGGTCTGCATACCAAGTCCTGCGTGGCCACGCAGGCGCTATCAGAATTACCGAGGCCTTCTCCTGTTTGATTCTGGCTACCAGCCGAGGGAGAAGAGGAAACGGTGGAAAGACATAGGCCAGATTGAAGGACCAAGGCGTTACTAGAGCATTTATCAATGCCGCCTTGGGGTCCCTGGACCTGGATCCGTAAAGAGGAAGTTTGGTGTTCTTTTTTTTTTTTTTTAAAATGATTTTTATTGTAGGTTCAAAATAAAGCATACATGAATATCCAACAGTGACACATGAAAACAACACAGTATTCGCATGAAATAGGATAGTTTCAAGCTAACAGTGAATACATCAGAAATTAAATTTAAAGAAAATAATATACATGCAGTATGCCAAGTGATGTACAAACCTCCTAAAAAACACAAGAGGCCACTCTTGGGCCCCAGAAGTATAAACGAAATCACAGGAGGTTACCCTTGATCAAAGGAGACCACTCTTGGGTCCCAGATGACTGACCTAATTTTTCCTTTTATATATATAAGAAAAAAGTAATGTACCAGAGCCTCTTTGAAAATATCGAAGAGTATCAGGGAGTAAAACTAGTAACTGATGGGCCTCCTAAGCTGCCAAACTACATGCAATATAAACAGGAGATATGGGCATACATATCTATGGGGGGAAGGGCAGGGTGTGTTAAAGGCAGGGGCATATGGGGCAGCTGGCCACTTTTTCAACCTAGGCCGCGCCTGGGCCCTATTCTTCCGTAGTGATTGCAGGCAACTATTTAAGCCAAAAAATAGCATGTGAAGGGCATTTTATAAGATTGGAAAGGATTGCAGGTGTCTTATGGGGTGTTCAGTTAATTCTAAATAGGCTAAGGGGAATAAAGGATTATATTACATAGATGTATAGCTTTGGAATACCTGGCTCCATCCCTCTCTGTTTAGTTGCGTCCACTAAATGAAAGATGTTGACTATGAAGAAAACATAATATGATAGTATGTCATGCTTGTACCAATATCACAGGGACAATTCAGTCTAAGAGCATAGCAAGTTCTTTTTCAGAGAGAGATATCGTATTACTCTAATTGAACACAAAGGAGGGGATAAAGACAATGAACATTATTCTAGTTGTTTACTAATGTGCATCTGCCCACTAAAAACATCTCAATACAGTATCATAGAAGCGTTTAAAATTCTAGCATTGCCAATTGTCCAGGAGGATGAAATAATGGGACAAAACATTGAGGCTGTGGGAAAAAAAAAAAACCCAGAAGAAAATATAGATAACTTAAACTTTTAAACAATAATTTCATGATTAATTTGATCTTCTAAGCAGACAGTTTCTTTGCGAAATAGGTCACCCAGGTTCGCAAGAGGTATATAGTTCTGCTCCTTCCCGGGACAGAGTGACTAATCTACAAACTTGAGTAATAGTCCCGGGCTCAGATCTAGCTCAGCCCATACCTTGTCTCTCTGCAGGTGAAGTGTAGTCCAATGTAAACAGTCCTGGGCCCAAAATCATCCAGGCCCCAACATTTCCCCTTTGCTTGCGGCCTGCGCCCCCAGGACTCAGGGTATCGATAGTAGAGTCAGGTTCTATGTCTGCAAAGTAGCCGGCCCCAACCAGGATAGTAGGAGAAGTGTCCCAGTAAGCAGAGAAATGTCCGGGAGCCACAGGGCTCATGCCCCACAAGCGTCTCTTCTGAGAGCCATCCGTGATTGCTGCCCATACATCAACCCACGTGGACAAGGACATGTCTGCCCCATCTGTTTCTCGAGGTGGAGTTGTCGGCTCGTTGGTGAGTATGAGCCGTGGAGGTACCGCTGGGCATACCGCAATGTAATCTCTGCCATCAACTGACAGCTGCGTCTCCTCTATATCAGAGTCCGATGTCGGGCTTAAAGTGTTAGATAAGCGTGTTCCCTCCGTGTATGAATCCTCAGCCTCCATTACAGTAAGCTCACCGGAGGAAGGGGTAGGTTGCGCTATCGCCTCAGAAATCTCCCCGGATCTCCCTGTCACTCCGAAGCAGTCATCGAACAGCTTGTGTAGTTTTCGATGATGCTCGTTTAGCAGCGCTAGCAGTGCCTCTTCTAGTGCTCTCTCCATGGCAAGAGCGAATAATGGCGGCTCTGTAAGGGTACAAGTAAGCTAGTAAGGGTACAAATTCTATCCTATTCCAGGATATCGTAACCCCGATATTCGGGGGGGTAATATTGTGGCAGCCCCAGACCTACGTACAAGCTCCCTTACAGGGACTTCTTCTGTGACTGGACTAACTGCGTAGGTACAGATATTCGTTGGGATGGCTGTTAGACTTGAGAAGAAGTTTGTCACGTAGCTGCCTCAACGAGCATAGGCAGGACGACTGTCAAAGTTTCCACTCTTAGAGTATAGCTGCAGGTTGCAATAAGTAGTTGCTTCAGCAAGAGAAATATAAGAAATTACTATATAAAACTTATAGAAATAGCTTCTGGCTCGGAGAGCTTCATTAAAACACGTCCTGCCGCATTGAGTGCAGGCTCCGCCCCCCGAAGTTTGGTGTTCTGACGGGACGCCATCAGATCCAACTCTGGAATGCCCCATAGCTGAGTCAGCTGAGCAAACACCTCCGGGTGGAGTTCCCACTCCCCCGGGTGAAAATTCTGACGACTTAGGAAATCCGCTTCCAAATTGTCTACTCCTGGGATGTGAATTGCAGATAGATGGCAAGAGTGATCCTCCGCCCACCTGATTATCTTGGTTACTTCCTTCATCGCTAAGGAACTCTTTGTTCCTCCCTGATGATTTATGTATGCTACAGTCGTGATGTTGTCCGACTGAAATCTGATGAACTTGGCAATGCCCCACGGTCTCAGTAACGCTAGAAGGGACCCTAGCACCTTTGTGAAACTTCTGGGAGCAGTGGCCAACCCGAAGGGAAGGGCCACGAACTGGTAATGCTTGTCCAGAAAAGCGAACCTTAGGAACTGATGGTGATCTTTGTGGATAGGAATATGAAGGTACGCATCCTTTAGATCCACGGTAGTCATATATTGATCTTCCTGGATCATCGGTAAGATTGTCTGAATGGTTTCCATCTTGAAAAATGGAACTCTGAGGAATTTGTTTAGAATTTTTAGATCCAGGATTGGTCTGAAAGTTCCTTCCTTTTTGGGAACCACAAACAGGTTTGAGTAAAACCCCAGTCCTTGTTCTGTAATTGGAACTGGATATATCACTCCCATCTTGAGTAGATCTTCTACACAGCGTAAGAACGCCTCTTTCTTTGTCTGGTCTGTAGACAGACGAGAAATGTGGAACCTTCCCCTTGGAGGAGAGTCCTTGAATTCTAGAAGATATCCCTGAGCAACTATCTCTAATGCCCAGGGATCGGGAACATCTCTTGCCCAAGCCTGAGCAAAGAGAGAGAGTCTGCCCCCTACCAGATCCGATCCCGGATCGGGGGCTACCCCTTCATGCTGTCTTAGTAGCAGCTGCAGGCTTCTTGGCCTGTTTACCCTTGTTCCAGCCCTGCAAAGGTTTCCAGGTTGCCTTGGGCTGTGAAGTGTTACCCTCTTGCTTTGCGGTAGCAGAGGCTGAAGCAGGATCGCTCCTGAAGTTGCGAAAGGAACGAAAATTAGCCTTGTTTTTAGCCTTAAAAGGCCTATCTTGCGGGAGGGCATGGCCCTTTCCCCCAGTGATATCCGAAATAATCTCTTTCAACTCGGGCCCGAAAAGGGTCTTTCCCTTGAAAGGAATATTCAGTAATTTTGTTTTAGACGACACATCGGCCGACCATGATTTAAGCCAAAGCGCTCTGCGCGCCATGATGGCAAAACCAGAATTTTTCGCCTTTAACTTAGCTAATTGTAAAGCGGCATCTGTGATAAAAGAATTAGCCAGCTTTAGAGCCTTAATTCTATCCATAATTTCGTCATATGAGGTCTCCGTCTGGAGCGACTCCTCCAGCGCCTCAAACCAGAAAGCCGCTGCAGTAGTTACAGGAATAATGCAGGCAATAGTTTGGAGAAGGAAACCTTGTTGAACAAATATTTTCTTTAGTAAACCTTCTAATTTTTTATCCATAGGATCTTTGAAAGCACAACTGTCTTCAATTGGTATGGTTGTGCGCTTGGCTAGTGTTGAAACTGCCCCCTCTACCTTAGGGACCGTCTGCCACGCGTCCCGCCTGGGATCAGTTATGGGGAACGTTTTCTTAAAGATAGGTGGGGGAACAAAAGGTATACCTGGTCTTTCCCACTCCCTATCAACAATATCCGCCACCCTCTTAGGGATCGGAAACGCATCAGTGTATACAGGGACTTCTAGATATTTGTCCATTTTACACAATTTCTCTGGGACCACCATAGGGTCACAATCATCCAGAGTTGATAAGACCTCCCTAAGCAGTACGAGGTGTTCCAATTTAAATTTTAAAGCTAGTGAATCTGATTCTGCCCGCTGAGAAATTTTTCCTGAATCAGAAATTTCTCCCTCAGACATAACATCCCTCACCCCTATTTCAGAGTGTTGTGAGGGTACATCAGATAAACCTCCCAAAGCTTCCGACTGCTCCTCATCTGTTCTCAAAACAGAGCTATCGCGCTTTTTAGGAAAAACTGGCAGTTTGGATAGAAAGGCCGCAAGGGAATTATCCATGACTGCCGCCAGTTGTTGCAATGTAATAGGTGCTAATGCACTAGAGGTACTAGGTATCGCTTGAGCGGGCGTAACTGGTGATGACACATGGGGAGAGGACGGTGGACTATCCTCATTACCTTCAGTCAAAGAATCATCTAGGGCTATATTTTTAAGTGACACAATATGATCTTTAAAGTGTATAGACACATTAGTGCACTTGGGACACATTTTAAGTGGGGGTTCCACCATGGCTTCTGAACACATAGAACAAGGCTTTTACTTAGTGTCAGACATGTTAAACAGATTGGTATGATACACAAGCAAGCTTGGAAAACACTTTATGCAATAAAAAATACAATTTGCAATAAATGGAACCAAATCTCTTGAAATTTTTACAGTATGTGCCTAATGCTTCGATATGATTGCACAGCAAGTTTCAGCCTGATTAACCCTTTAATGCCCAAACCGGAGCCGCCTAAAGCAAAACAACCGGTTAACAAACTACAGCACCTTGCCACAGCAGCCTGCTGTGGCCCTACCTTCCCTTAAGGATTGAATTTGATAAAATCCAGCCTCCTGAAGTCCTTAAGCAGTCTCTGGACCCATGTGAAGCAGCATGCAGGGAAATCTTGTCAGAATAAACTGCGCAACTGAGGCGCAAAATTAGGCCCCTCCCACTCCACTCCAGAGCTGTGGGGCCTTCAGAACCCATTTTAGGTGACTTAAAATAATGACATGTGGAATAAAACCCCAATAAACACATCAAAAGTGCTTAAAAGTGTCAATAAAGAATATTTTTCTAAACAAAATAATCGATTGCCCTGTTAAAGTGATAACCAGTCTATTGAGCCCACTTAAATAAGCCTCTAGTTTTATACAAAGTTTCAGAACATGGCTTACCCGTCCCACATGGGGAATCTTGTCAGTCTTCTAGCATTATCTTGTCTTGACTAGAAAAAAGATGACTGAAACATACCTCAAAGCAGTTAAGCCTGCAAACTGTTCCCCCCAACTGAAGTTTTCTGGTACTCCCCAGTCCTGTGTGGGAACAGCAATGGATTTTAGTTACAATATGCTAAAATCGTTTTCCTCTCAGCAGAATTCTTCATCCTATTTCTGCCAGAGAGTAAATAGCACAAACCGGTACTATTTAAAAATAACAAACTTTTGATTGAAGATATAAAAACTACAAATCTAACACCACATTCACTTTACCCTCCCGTGGAGATGCTACTTGTTAGAGCGGCAAAGAGAATGACTGGGGGGCGGAGCCAGAGGGGGAGCTATATGGACAGCTCTGCTGTGTGCTCTCTTTGCCAATTCCTGTAGGGAATGAGAATATCCCACAAGTAAGGATGAATCCGTGGACTGGATACACCTTGCAAGAGAAAGAAACACAGCCCCATATCGAAGGGCAGATACCCTTCTTAAGGATCTACTCCGAAATCCTCTCTGACACTTCTCTGCCATCCTCCTGTGACGAAAGACAAAGAATGACTGGGGGATGGGGGAAGTGGGAGAGGTTTTAAAGTCTTTGGCTGGGGTGTCCTTGCCTCCTCCTGGTGGCCAGGTTCAGTATTTCCCAACAGTAAGGAATGATGTCGTGGACTCTCCTTATATTAAGAAGGAAATACAGAGTACTGCAATAGGAAATAAACATGCAGAGTATCATGAATGAAAGGTATATTATATATTATATAAATTAATATCCACTGACAGCAATGCAACATTACATATACATAGGTACAGTATTAGTATGTGTTTTTGTATGTAATACAAATACACACAAATGAGTGACCAAAAAATTCTGACACCAAAAATTGCTGGGCTAGTTCCTAGATTTTGAACAATTTTTTCAAGCCCTGTTGTAAAATAGAACCCTCCTAAAAAAAAAATCACAATTATTCTTGTAATACCCCTCAATAAGGTTGCCAGGCATCCGTTATTTGACCACACAGTTCAGTATTTTCATTTACTGTCCGGTAATATCTCTTAAAAAAACGGATATTTAGATATCCGGGTTTGTTTGGGGGGGGGGGGGTTTGAGATCTTTTCTGGGTTTTTTTGTGATCTCTAAAAAAACATTTACCACAGCCTGTGACCTTATTACACTCAACCCACCCCTTCTCTATCCATATTTACTTTAATTCTATTATAGACACAGTACACACCACTTCCTATATCTACCCGGCTTTAACTACATCCAACCAATAGCATGAGCAGAATTTCCACTTCAGCGCCAATCGTCGCCTTGCTTTTAGAGGAAGTGGGCGTGTTCATAGAACCTAGACCTGATCTCAGTACTATAGGGTGACGTCACGTTTTGTCCCCTTATGTGGTGGACAGAAGGTTCTGGCCCCGGAGGTACCGGTGGGTCATGTGACCCTGGGCACTGCAGGTGAAATACTAATATTACCCTGTGCATGGGGATTTGTTACTATGCATTGATTAAGCATAACACACTCTACCATTATTGGTTCATGATCTTATTATTCATTCTGACCTATTATATCACGCTTGCTATATGTTCAGCAATATACACACTACCTCCCCTGCTAAAATGTATTACTCTATTTTTGCTTATCCCTTATTTTTCAAGCTCAGACTATTTGTATACATTACCCCCATTGTCCTTTGAATACACCTGTTTGTTTAACTGCCTTCCTTGATTGCACATTGCTTATTGTATGTACATCACCATATAAATAACCCACTACTTGTCTATAATTCTGTGTCTATTTTCTTACTCTTATTTAGTCCATTTCCTCTTCTATATACATAACCCATTCTGCCTCTTTTATGATGCTTCCTGCTGTGAGTGTGAATTTACTCAGACAGACAAGATTACACTGTCACTGACTGTCATTGCCGGCTGCAGAGGTATTTCACTGTCACTAAGATTAAATTTGCAGCCTGTCAGACAGTGTGAGATTTTGGGAGCAGAATAGACAGACAGTGAGTGACACACTTCACCTTACCATGAAGTATGTCTCTTAGTTACATAATCACTCAATTTAAAAAGGAATAATAGAATGTATCACCCTTATTATAACCCTTAAAAAATGTATATGTGTGTTTACACACGCACATATATACTGTGTATATATATATATATATATATATATATATATATATATATATTACACGATATTGTTATATATTTATCACCTACACAAAAAAATATAAATATACACACTGTCTATATCTTTATTTAAATCTCTCTAAAAAATTATACCGGGGTTTTCCGGAAACCCGCCCACCCGATAAGCCGCCCATGGGCGCTTATTTTAGGTGGGAGGTTATATGGAGTTAAACATTATCTGAGCGGGCAAGGCGGGCAAAAAGGGCTTACCGGTCTTTTTAATCTGTGCGATGTCATCTTAAACTGTCCTGTTGTCGTCGGCTAGGTCGGTCCACAGGAGAAGGCAGCATATACGATGTCTCGCCCCGGACTCACTCCTTGAGCTTGTCTGTCCTATTGCAGTGTGCTTCCTCTCCCTACATCAACCTCCCGCGTCCCCAGATGACGTCACACCCACTCAATTCTTTCCGGTCACCTGCCCTGCACTCTCAAATGCTAACGGCTCCCCTGGGACGGATCCTAATATATACGCCTGTGTTCTCCTTCCCCTTAGCAATCTAGGTACCGGTAGTAGAAAAGATGTTCAGGGGCACCAGGCTTCATCCATAAAACTTTGATGCAGAAACATGTTAGCGGGTCTGCCATTCTCACCCTCCTGTCTGGCACACTTTGTTTCTTTATTTGCATTTATTGCATTTTATCGCTAGTTTGCTGGTTTTAAATTGTACCGTACTTTACCAATAAATCATATAAGTTTTATAGATTAAGCCTGGTGCCCCTGAACATATTTTCTACTACCTACAGTAAAAACTGTGAAGCATTTTACTAACACAAACCTGTTATGTATCCTGACAACATCCGGACACAGTCTGCCCAAAAAGCTCTGTAAATCAATGCGGCAGCCTTCCCTATGCCTGAGACTGACACTCAAGCTCCATAGCCTACTTCCGGTAAGGATCTTCACTGTATTGGTGTGCTCTATGTCAATCAAATTCCTCCAACCAAGTTACCGGCTGGAGTCCAAATAATAAAAACATACCGTAGCATTGATCCTAGGTGGGGTGAAAATCAGGTATTATCTTAAATAAAAAATATACCGGTATATTTAATCTGCTCTGCCCAGATTGAATTACATAGGAAAAACAGTACCTATACCTATACCCCAAAATGGAGTCCATACCGGTACCAAAACGTGTGCAAAAGTCATATACTATCAGTGACAAGTTAGATGCTGTTAAAAGAGTAAAAGAACTTTCTGGTAATTTATCTGCAGCCGCAAGAGAGTTGGGTATTGATAGAAAACGTATACGTGAATGGTGCCAAAGGGAATCTGAAATGACAAATATCCCAGACAAGAAGAGGCGCAGATCTGCTGGTGGTGGTCGAGGACCACAACATGCACATTTAGAAACTATACTATTATAGTGGGTTAGGGAACAACGTGCAAATAAACTGATTGTTAATTATCGCCGTTTACGTGAACAGGCTTTTGTAATTGCACAGGAGCATGAAATAGAAACAGCGGAATTCAAGTGCTCTGATAAGTGGATATCAAACTTTATGAAACGTAACAAGCTATCTGTGAGAAAGGTTACACATGTAGGTCAAGCAGACAATAAAACTCTAGGAGAAAAGGCATAAATTGCATGCGGCAATTTGGACAGTATACCTTCACTAATAGCAGATTTGGAAGCTGACCACATTTACAATATGGATGAGACACCTGTATATATTGACATGTTAAGCTCTTCCACCATAGACTTTGTTGGCAATAAAAATGTGGATGCTAGCCACTGTGGTGCTACTAAAGCTCGCTTTACCACTGTGTTATGTGTTAATGCTGCTGGCAGTGTTATAAAAACAATGATAATCCTTAAAGGGACACTGTAGTCAGAAATGATATGCAAATAGCATCGTAGTATAGTTTTAAAACTCTTATTTTCTAATGTATTTCATTTATTAAATATGTACCCTTTTGCCAATAATTTACTTTTAAGTATTAATTGTTTCCCAACCTACTTGTATGTCAGCCGTTACGGATTCCCAATCCGTGCTGACAACTGCAGTTGTAAGATGGCGGTTTTCGGAAGTAATGCGCATGCGCGATTTATTGCAGCGTCACAGGAAACGTCATCATCTGCAGTAGCATAAGGCAAGTCGAATCGATCAGCAGCAGTCGAGTGAGCTGCGAACATCACGTAAGTACATAGCTTAAGATCGCTTCCAGAATCGCCCTAGAGTAAACGAGCAAACTATAATCGTAAACAGCCGTACAATATTTAGCTAGATATAAGACGTGTCAATTTTCTCTAATACGTTGAAAGTCTGGATAACCGATTCAATAGATTGTTCCCTCCAATGCGCAAGCGTAAAACGAACATAGATGTGGGTAACTTCGGCTTCTAGGAATACAAATGCGCATGCGCGATTGGTCAATCATTTCATATACACACTATGCCGAAAACGGTGGGCTGGAAAAGGTGACGTCATGGCCAGGTAATATTTATTAAAAATATAAGGTTTCTAAGCTTCGTTTTTTACAAAATATAGGTTAGTAGCTTTTAATAGATGATAATTATACAAAATATGGGACTAGTGTGTAACGAAAAAAGTAAAAAACAGTAATCCTTTAAAGGTTTAAAAAATGTTCCAAAAGTTAAGGTACCAAAAAATATTTATTTAACGGTATCTAATAAGGGATCAATGACCTATGAACTTATGCTTTTGTGGATTAAAAATGTGTTTGGACAGCGAGTATCTCGATTATTCAACATAGAGAAATCTGTATTGTTCATGGATGACACACAACACAGCACACAAGAAGTCCGAATTGTTGGAGGCATTTCAGCGTAGGAATACAGTTGTCAAACTTATCCCTCCGAAAACAACATCCTATCTACAGCCATTAGATGTAGCAATCAATGGTCCATTCAAAAAAGCACTTCGTGCTCAGTGGGAAGATTGGTTTGCCAATGGCGAAAAGGAGTATACAAACAAAGGATATTGCAAAAAGCATAATTTATACTTACCTGATAAATTTATTTCTCTTGTAGTGTATCCAGTCCACGGATCATCCATTACTTATGGGATATTCTCCTTCCCAACAGGAAGTTGCAAGAGATCACCCATAGCAGAGTTGCTATATAGCTCCTCCCCTAACTGCCATATCCAGTCATTCAACCGAAAACATGCAGAGAAAGGAAAAACCATAGGGTGCAGTGGTGACTGTAGTGTAAATGAAAAAATTACCTGCCTTAAAAGGACAGGGGCCGTGGACTGGATACACTACAAGAGAAATAAATTTATCAGGTAAGTATAAATTATGTTTTCTCTTGTTAAGTGTATCCAGTCCACGGATCATCCATTACTTATGGGATACCAATACCAAAGCTAAAGTACACGGATGATGGGAGGGACAAGGCAGGTACTTAAACGGAAGTTACCGCTGCCTATAAAAACCCTTTCTCCCAAAAATAGCCTCCGAAGAAGCAAAGAATCAAATTTGTTAAATTTGAAAAAGTATAAAACGCAGACCAAGACTCCGTCTTGTAAATCTGTTCAACAGAAGCCTCATTTTTAAAAAGGCCCAAGTGAAAACCATAGCTCTAGTAGAATGAGCTGTAATCCCTTCAGGAAGGCTGCTGTCCAGCAGTCTCCTAAGCTAAATGAATTGTGCTTTTTTTTTTTTTAAAACCAAAAGACAGAGAGGTTGCTGAAGTCTTTGACCTCTCCTCTGACCAGAATAGACAACAAACAAGGTGAATGTTTGATGAAGATCTGTAGTAGCTTGTAAGTAAAACTTTAAAGGACGAACCACGTCCAAATTGTGTAATAGACGTTCCTTCTTTGAAGAAGGATAAGGGTACAAGAATGGAACAACAATTTCTTGAGTGATATTCTTGTTAGATACCACCTTAGGTAAAAACCCAGGTTGGTACACAGGACCACCTTATCCGTACGGAGGACCAGATAAGGAGAATTACATTGTAACGCAGATAACTCGGAGACTCTACGAGCCGAGGAAATAGCTACCAAAAAGGAACTTTCCAAGATAAAAGTTTGATATCTATGGAATGAAAAAGGTTCAAACGGAACTCCTTGAAGAACCTTAAGAACCAGGTTTAAGCTCCATGGCGGAGCAACAGTTTTAAACACAGGCTTGGTTCTAACCAAAGCCTGACCAAATGCCTGAACATCTAGAATACCTGCCAGACGCTTGTGCAAAAGAATAGACAGAGTAGAAATCTGTCCTTTTAAGGAACTAGCTGACAACCCTTTTCTCAAAATCATCGTGGAGAAAAGATAATATCCTTGGAATCCCGAATTTACTCCATGAGTAACCCTTGGATTCATAACAATAAGATATTTACACCATATCTATGTTAATTTTCCTAGAGACAGGATTTCATGCCTGTATTAAGGTATCAATGACTGACTCGGAGAAGTCATGCTTTGATAACATCAAGCGTTCAGTCTCCAGACAGTCCATCTCAGATTAGTTATATTTAGATGGTTGAAAAGACCCTGAGGCAGAGGGTCCTGTCTCAGAAACAGAGACCGTGGTGGAAGGATGACATGTCCACCAGATCTGTATACCAAGTCCTGCGTGGCCACGCAGGCGCTGCCAAAAACACCAAAGCACTCTCCTGCTTGATCTTGTGTAAACACCTCCGGAGGGAATACCACTCCTCCAGATGAAAAGTCTGATGACTTAGAAAATCCGCCTCCCAGTTCTCAACACCTGGGATATGGATAGCTGACAGACAAGAGAGAGACTCTGTCCAGTGAATTATTTTAAGACTGCTAACATCGCTAGGAAACTATGTTCCCCCTTGATGGATGATGTAAGCCACAGTCGTGATATTGTCCGACTGAAAAATGATGTACCTCAGAGTTGCTAACTGAGGCCAAGTCTGAAGAGCATGGAATACCGCTCCCAGTTCCAGAATATACCTTAGAAGGAGGGTCTCCTCCTGAGTCCACTATCCCTGAGCCTTCAGGGAGTTCCAGACTGTATCCCAACCTAAAAGGCTGGCATCTGTTGTAACAATTGTCCCATCTGACCTGCGGAAAGTCATACCCTTGGACAGATGGACCCGAGATAGTCCCCAGAGAAGAAAATCTCTGGTCTCTTGGTCCAGATTTAACAGGAGAACAAATCTGTGTAATCCCCGTTCCTCTGACTGAGTCTGCATAGTTGCAGCGGTCTGAAATGAAGGCGTGCAAACGGTACTATGTCCCTTGCCGCTACCATTAAGCCAATTACATTCATATACTGAGCCACCAAAGGGCGCGGATGGAATGAAGAACACAACAGAAATTTAGAAACTTTGACAACCTGGACTCCGTCAGGTAAATTTTCATTTCTACAAAATCTATCAGAATCCCTAGGAGGGAAACCCTTGAGATTGGGGATAGAGAACTCTTCTTGTTCACTTTTCCACCCATGCGATCTCAGAAATGCCAGTACTACGTCCGTATGAGACGTGGCAACTTGGATGTTTGACGCCTGTATCAGGATGTCGTCTAAATAAGGGGCCACTTCTATGCCCCGCGGCCTAAGGACCGCCAAAGCGACCCCAGAACCTCTATAAAGATTCTTGGGGCTGTAGTTAACCCTAAAGGAAAGAACTACAAAACTGGTAATGCCTGTTTAAAAAGGCAACCTGAAAAACCGATGGTAATCTTTCTGCATCGTAATGTGAGGATAAGCATCCTTCAAATCCATTGTAGCCCTCTAGTGACTCTCCTGGATCATAGTTAAGATGGTACGAATAGTTTCCAACCTTAATGATGGAATTCTGAGGAATTTGTTTAAGATCTTTAAATCCAAAATAGATTTGAAGTTTCCCTCTCCTTGGGAACCACAAACAGATTTGAGTAAAAACTCTATCCCTGTTCCTCCCCTGGAACTGGATGGGTCTCGTACACAGTGTAAGAATGCCTCTTTCTTTATCTGGTTTGCAGATAATTGTGAAAGGTGAAATCTCCCATTCTTTGGGGGAAGCTTTGAAATCCAGAAGATATCTCTGGAATATAATTTCCAATGCCCAGGGATCCTGGGCCTCTCTCTCACGTCCACCCTGGGCGAAAGATGAAAGTCTGCCCCCTACAGGGTCCGTTACCGGATAGGGAGCCGTTCTACCTGCTGTCTTAGAGGCAGCAGCAGGCTCCTTGGCCTGCTTATCTTTGTTCCAGGTCTGGTTGTCACCAGACCGTCTTGGAGTTTCGAAAATTAGACTTTTTTGTTCCTGAGGAAGGGCATTACCTTTTCCTCCAGTGATATTAGTAATAATCTCCTTCAAACCAGGCCCGAATAGGGTCTGCCTCTTGAAAGGGAGTTAAGTAGCTTATTTATTAAAGTCACGACAGCTGACCATAATATAAGCCCTAGCGCTGTGCGCGCCAGCATAGTAAAAACAGAATTGTTAGCCATTAGTTTAGTCAAAAGAAAACAAGGCATCAGAAAAAAAGGAATTGGCTAGCTTAAGTGCTCTAAGCTTGTCAAGTATTCATTCAATGGAGTCGCTACCTGTAAAGCCTCAATCAGAGACTCAAACCAGAACGCCGCAGCAGCAGTGACAAAAGCAATGCATGCAAGGGGCTACAGGATAAAACCTTGTTGAATAACATTTTCTAAAAAAGCACAACTGTCCTCGACAGGGCTAGTGATACTCTTAGCTAGAGTAGAAACTCTTCTCTCCACCTTAGGGACCGTCTGCCATAAGTTCCCGTGTGGTGGCATCTGTTAGAAACAGTTTTCTAAAAATAGGAGAGGAAGAGAACGGCACACCTGGTCTATCCCATTCCTTATTAATAATTTCCGTAAACCTCTTTAGGTATTGAAAGAAACATCAGTACACACCGGCACTGTATAGTATCTATTCAGTCTACACAATTTCTAGCACTGTAATTGTAAACCAGTCATTCAGAGCTGCTAAAACCTCCCTGAGCAACAAGTGGAGGATCTTAAGCATAAATTTTAAATATAGAAATATCGGAATCAGGTTAAATCATCTCCCCTGAATCACAAATATGACCCACTGCATATAGTGAGGCAGTAACAGACATGGTTCTTGACGCATCTGTATGCTCTGTATCTATCCCCAGAGCTATCTCGCTTTCCTTTAATTTCAGGTAGTCTGACTAATACCGCTTCCAGAGTATTATTCATAACGTTCGCCATGTCTTGTAAAATAAACGCTATAAGCGCCCCTGATGTACTAGGCGCCATTTGAGCGTGAATCCCTGGAGCGGGAGTCGAAGAGTCTGACACGTGGGGAGAGTTAGACGGCATAACTTCCCCCTCGACAGAAACCTCTGATAAAATAAACGCTATGGGCGCCCTTGAACCACTTGGCGCCATTTGAGCGTGAGTCCCTAAAGCGGGAGTCAAAGGGTCTGACACGTGGGGAGAGTTAGTCGGCATAACTTCCCCCTCGACAGAATCCTCTGGTGATAATGTTTTTAAAGACAAAAAATGATCTTTATTGTTTAACATGAAATCAGTACATCTGGTACACATTCTAAAATGGGGTTCCACCATGGCTTTTAAACATAATGAACACAGAGCTTCCTCTATGTCAGACATGTTACAACAGACTAATAATGAGACTAGTAAACTTGGAAAACACTTTAAATCAAGTTAACAAGCAAATATAAAAAACGTTACTGTGCCTTTAAGAGAAACAAATTTTGTAAAAAGGCAGTAAATCAAACGAAATTTTTACAGTATATGTAATAAGTTCACAGAGCATTGCACCCACTTGCAAATGGATGATTAACCCCTTAATGCAAAACAGATAAAAAAAACGACATAGACGTTTTTTTAACAGGTACAACAAAACTGCCACAGCTGAGCTGTGGATTACCTTCGCTATAAACGATTTTGGAAGTCTTTTTAGCCCTTTAGAGATGTCCTGTAGTATTCAAAGGACTGCTGAGGGAATCTGGATGATTCATTTTGTAAATTTAACTGTGCAAAAAAGCTCTAAATTAGATCCCTCCCACTCATATTACAACAGAGGGAAACCTCAGTTAACTGTTGCTATGCAGAAATTAAGCCAGCCATGTGGAAAAATTATGCCCCAATAAACCTTATCACCAATGTACCTAAAAAAAAAACCGATTAAACATGCCAGCAAACGTTTTTAAAACAACCTTCTTTTAAAGAGTATGTATCTCTATTAATAAGCCTGTCTTGCTTTCCCTGCATTAAGGCTTAAATTAGATTATTTCAGTATCAGCAGCATTTTCATAGTCAATTCCATTCCTTAGAAAATTACTTTACTGCACATACATTAATAAGCCGCTTTCACTGCATTAAGGCTTTACTTATATTAATTTGATAACAGCAGCATTTTCTTAGTCAATTCCATTCCTTAGAAAATTGTTTTACTGCACATACATTAATAAGCCTGCTAACAGTCGCTTTCACTGCATTAAGGCTTTACTTACATTAATTTGGTAACAGCAGCATTTTCTTAGTCAATTCCATTCCTTAGAAAAAATATTTTACTGCACATACCTCATTTGCAGGAAAACTCGCACGCTGTCCCCCATCTGAAGATTACCTCACTCCTCAGAATGTGTGAGAAAACAGCCAGTGGATCTTAGTTACTTCTGCTAAGATCATAGAAAAACGCAGGCAGATTCTTCTTCCAAATACTGCCTGAGAGAAAAACCTCTAGTAATTGTATTTTTTGTAACTTGAGAGTTAAATTTTATAGGATGTAGTAAAATATGACTAACACTAGAGGGAGTAATTGCTCTGTGTGAAACATTTTGTCAAATCTGTTTGTAATTAATGTTTTAATTGATCAGCCTATATACTGTGGACAGAGGCTGAAGTGTTTTGTATGCATGATTAAGGCTGTGAAGGCCGAAACGTCGCATGTAATGTGAAAATAAAGGTATTTTCTTTTACCTAATTGGTGCTGTGGATTCCATTTGCCTGAGAGAAAAACAGCACACTCCGGTGCCATTTAAAAATAACAAACTTTTGATTGAAGAAATAAATTAAGTATAAAACACCACTCCTCTCGCGGACCTCCTTCTATGCTGAGAGTTGCAAGAGAATGACTGGGTATGGCAGTTAGGGGAGGAGCTATATAGCAACTCTGCTATGGGTGATCTCTTGCAACTTCCTGTTGGGAAGGAGAATATCCCATAAGTAATGGATGATCCGTGGACTGGATACACTTAACAAGAGAAAACCTTCCTATAAACACATAGTGGACTTTGTGGCTCATGCTGTAGTCAGTCTCAACAAAGAAAGCATAAGTCGCGCTTTTCAATGCTGTGGAATAGCACCCCGTGGGCAGACAGTGAAAAAAGAACTGTTGAACACGCATAGTTGAGGTTTTATCTGTCTCTAATGAAAATGAAAGAGAAGATGATGATTATGATGATGATGATGATGACCACGATGCAGAAAGTGAAATTTCCAGTACCAGTACAGATGAAGATATACATGGATTGTTCAAAAGTGATGACGAGTTGGAATTCAAAGGCTTTGAAAGTTCATGAAGATTTAATCAGACAATATGGACTATGGTACCGTATATATGTTGGTTACTTGGTTGTATTAAAAATTTTGAAAGTCAGTTTTACTTATTTGATGTTACTATAATAAAAAAAAAAAGTTCCTATTTGAGAGTTACATGAACATTTTACCAGATGCCATATGTATTATTAGGATATACCGGTATTAGGTTATATTAAAAAAATTGAAATGCCAGTTTGATTTAACATGCTGTTTTTTTATTTAAAAAAAAATGTACATGAGGTAATAAATGTACTTACTACAAGAAAATAAAGCATACTCTTTTATTTGTTATGGCTTAGCACTTTTAAAATCATTTGGAGGGGCTATCAGCATCCTACAGACTGGTAAAAGTGACTACCGTATTATAACCCTGGGCTGTTATTTGGTCCAAGAATGAAGACCAAAAAACCAGGTTTTTCCATTTAACGGCCCTAGGCGGGTTTTTGGAAAACCCGGTATATATAATTTACAAAATATTATTATTATTAAACATATACCCCCCTCTCAAAAAAATATATATCATTTACAAATTATTATTAAACATATACCCCCCCCCCCCCCCAGTTATCTGCTGGCTGTCCAGTGTTTGTTTTAAGGACAGCTGGCAACCCTACCCCTCACTGATAACAAAGCTATTAGCCTCAGCTTTACGTACACAGTTTCAGGTAGAGGCACTGCAGCAAAGTGTCATTTAGTGAATCTGCTGTCCCCATGCCTTGCTTAGACCCCCTGGAGCTGAATGTTCACACACATGAAAATGTCCACCAGATGTGACCCAGAAGACCTTCTGTATTTATAGAAAGATCACATCCGGCAGGGCTATTCTGAGACGAGAAACGAAGTGGAACAATCCTGAATCCCAGTAAATAATCCCACAGTGCTTCAATGTGTAGTCATTTTTGGTTTACAAATATAGGAATATACTTTATATATACAATAAATCCCATATATGTTTTGTAGCTTGAAAGAACCCGTAGAATGAGTTCACATGTTTTTTGCATAGATTTAAAGCTTTCTAAGGGAGCTGGGCTCAGTAATCCTTAAAGGGGCAGTCTAGTCAAAATTAAACTTTCATGATTCAGATAGGGCATGTAATTTTAAACAACTTTCCAATTTACTTCTATTATCTAATTTGCTCAATTCTTTAGATATCCTTTGTTGAAGAAATAGCAATGCACATGTGTGAGCCAATCACACAAGGCCTCTATGTGCAGCAACGAATCAGCAGCTACTGAGCATATCTAGATATGCTTTTCAACAAGTGATATCAAGAGAATGAAGCAAATGAGATAATAGAAGTACATTAGAAAGTTGTTTAAAATGACATGCTATTTCTAAATCACGAAAGAAAAATTTTGGGTTTCATGTCCCTTTAAGTCCCAGTCTGCATTCTCTGTCTTGTCCTTATTTACTGTAACCCCTAAACAGTGTAGTGTCCTCTTTGGTGCATTACAAATAAAAACATTATATACCAAGTGAATCATTCAAGTTCAAATCATAACTTCCAGCCCCCATACATTACTGACAGTCACAATATGCATGTTATGTTTCTGTTTATTGTTAAAAGGATATGAAAACACACATTTTTATTTCATGATTCAGATAGAGCATGTGCTGTTAAACAACTTTCTAATTTACTTTGATTATCAATTTTATTTTTTATTTTTTTTGTATCTTTTATTGAAAACAGGGACCCATGCTTAGGAGCCGGCCTATTTCCGGAGCACTATATGGCAGCAGTTTTGCAAGAATTTCATCCATTTGCAAGAGCACTAGAGGGCAGCACTATTTCCTGCCACGTAGTGCTCCAGGGGCGCGATCCGATATGCGGCGCAGGAAACCTGTGCCGCCCGTAGTTTCAGCTCGCAACTCGAGCTATCCCATATACGGCGCCGTCAGAGGCTAAAGTGCCGTAAGTCTCACAAACCAGCGATGTCCAGAAATCTGCGTAAGTACAAATTTCTGGAGTAATCACCTCTATTACCAGCCCTTAAAAGGGCCTTTTGCGTGACATTGCCCCAAAGTAACAGCTCTATTGCCAGCCCTTAAAAGGGCTTTTTGCGGGGCATTGTCACAAAGAAATCAGCTCTTTTGCATCTAATCTAAATCCCCCTACACCGCCGCTACCTATAATAAATGTATTACCCCCTAATCTAATCCCCCTACACCACCGCCACCTATATTAAATAGATTAACCCCTAATCTAATCCCCCTACACTGCCGCCAGCTATATTAACTATATTAACCCTAATTATATTAGGGTTAATATAGTTAATATCGTTATTATATTATATATATATATTAAGTATAATAACCCTATCTAACTCTAACATCCCTAACTAAATTCTTATTAAAATAAATCTAATTAATATTAATATTAATATTATTAATTAAAATATTCCTATTTAAATCTAAATACTTACCTATAAAATAAACCCTTAGGCTAAGATAGCTACAATGTAATTAATAATTACATTGTAGCTATTTTAGGGTTTATATTTATTTTACAGGTAACTTGGTATTTATTTTAACTAGGTACAATAGCTATTAAATAGTTAATAACTATTTAATAGCTACCTAGTTAAAATAATTACCAATTTACCTGTAAAATAAATCCTAACCTAAGTTACAAATACACCTACACTATCAATAAATTAAATAAACTACAAATATCTAAACTAAACTACAATTAAATACACTAAACTAAATTACAAAAAAAAACAAACACTAAATTACAAAAAATAAAAAAAGATTACAAGAATTTTAAGCTAATTACACCTATTCTAAGCCCCCTAATAAAATATCAAAGCCCCCCAAAATAAAAAAAATTCCCTACCCTAATCTAAATTACAAAAGTTAACAGCTCTATTACCAGCCCTTATTAATTACATTGTAGCTATCTTATGGCTAGATTTAGAGTTTTGTCGGTAACGACCCGCGTAGCTAACGCTGGCTTTTTTCTGGCCGCACCTTTAAAATAACTCTGGTATTGAGAGTCCACAGAATGGCTGCGTTAGGCTCCAAAAAAGGAGCGTACAGCATATTTAACGCAACTTCAATTCTCGATACCAGAGTTGCTTACGGACGCGGCCAGCCTCAAAAACGTGCTCGTGCACGATTCCCCCATAGGAAACAATGGGGCTGTTTGAGCTGAAAAAAACCTAACACCTGCAAAAAAAGCAGCGTTCAGCTCCTAACGCAGCACCATTGTTGTCTATGGGGAAACACTTCCTACGTCTGCACCTAACACTCTAACATGTACCCCGAGTCTAAACACCCCTAACCTTACACTTATTAACCCCTAATCTGCCGCCCCCGCTATTGCTGACCCCTGCATATTATTTTTAACCCCTAATCTGCCGCTCCGTAAACCGCCGCTACTTACATTATCCCTATGTACCCCTAATCTGCTGCCCCTAACACCGCCGACCCCTATATTATATTTATTAACCCCTAATCTGCCCCCCACAACGTCGCCTCCACCTGCCTACACTTATTAACTCCTAATCTGCCGAGCGGACCGAACCGCTATTATAATAAAGTTATTAACCCCTAATCCGCCTCACTAACCCTATAATAAATAGTATTAACCCCTAATCTGCCCTCCCTAACATCGCCGACACCTAACTTCAAACATTAACCCCTAATCTGCCGACTGGAGCTCACCGCTATTCTAATAAATTTATTAACCCCTAAAGCTAAGTCTAACCATAACACTAACACCCCCCTAAGTTAAATATAATTTAAATCTAACGAAATTAATTAACTCTTATTAAATAAATTATTCCTATTTAAAGCTAAATACTTACCTGTAAAATAAACTCTAATATAGCTACAATATAAATTATAATTATATTATAGCTATTTTAGGATTTATATTTATTTTACAGGTAACTTTGTATTTATTTTAACCAGGTACAATAGCTAAAATAGTTAAAATAATTACAAAATTACCTGTAAAATAAATCCTAACCTAAGTTACAATTAAACCTAACACTACACTATCAATAAATTAATTAAATAAAATACCTACAATTACCTACAATTAAACCTAACACTACACTATCAATACATTAATTAAATACAATATCTACAAATAAATACAATGAAATAAACTAACTAAAGTACAAAAAATAAAAAAGAACTAAGTTACAAAAAATAAAAAAATATTTACAAACATCAGAAAAATATTACAACAATTTTAAACTAATTACACCTACTCTAAGCCCCCTAATAAAATAACAAAGACCCCCAAAATAAAAAAATGCCCTACCCTATTCAAAATTACTAAAGTTCAAAGCTCTTTTACCTTACCAGCCCTGAACAGGGCCCTTTGCGGGGCATGCCCCAAAGAATTCAGCTCTTTTGCCTGTTAAAAAAACACATACAATACCCCCCCCCCCAACATTACAACCCACCACCCACATACCCCTAATCTAACCCAAAACCCCCTTAAATAAACCTAACACTAAGCCCCTGAAGATCTTCCTACCTTATCTTCACCATACCAGGTTCACCGATCGATCCAGAAGAGCTCCTCCGATGTCCTGATCCAAGCCCAAGCAGGGGGCTGAAGATGTCCATGATCCGGCTGAAGTCATCATCCAAGCGGGAGCTGAAGAGGTCCATGATCCGGCTGAAGTCATCATCCAAGCAGGAGCTGAAGAGGTCCATGATCCGGCTGAAGTCTTCTATCAACGGCATCTTCAATCTTCTTTCTTCCGGATCCATCTTGAAGACCTCCGACGCGGAACATCCTGCTGGCCCGACGGACTACCGACGAATGAAGGCTCCTTTAAGGGACGTCATCCAAGATGGCGTCCCTCAAATTCCGATTGGCTGATAGGATTCTATCAGCCAATCGGAATTAAGGTAGGAAAATTCTGATTGGCTGATGGAATCAGCCAATCAGAATCAAGTTCAATCCGATTGGCTGATCCGATCAGCCAATCAGATTGAGCTTGCATTCTATTGGCTGTTCCGAATTCGGAATTCGAGGGACGCCATCTTGGATGACGTCCCTTAAAGGAGCCTTCATTCGTCGGTAGTCCGTCGGGCCAGCAGGATGTTCCACGTCAGAGGTCTTCAAGATGCATCCGGAAGAAAGAAGATTGAAGATGCCGTTGATAGAAGACTTCAGCCGGATCATGGACCTCTTCAGCTCCCGCTTGGATGATGACTTCAGCCGGATCATGGACCTCTTCAGCTCCCGCTTGGATGATGACTTCAGCCGGATCATGGACATCTTCAGCCCCCTGCTTGGGCTTGGATCAGGACATCGGAGGAGCTCTTCTGGATCGATCGGTGAACCTGGTATGGTGAAGATAAGGTAGGAAGATCTTCAGGGGCTTAGTGTTAGGTTTATTTAAGGGGGTTTTGGGTTAGATTAGGGGTATGTGGGTAGTGGGTTGTAATGTTGGGGGGGGTATTGTATGTGTTTTTTTTACAGGCAAAAGAGCTGAATTCTTTGGGGCATGCCCCGCAAAGGGCCCTGTTCAGGGCTGGTAAGGTAAAAGAGCTTTGAACTTTAGTAATTTAGAATAGGGTAGGGCATTTTTTTATTTTGGGGGTCTTTGTTATTTTATTAGGGGGCTTAGAGTAGGTGTAATTAGTTTAAAATTGTTGTAATATTTTTCTGATGTTTGTAAATATTTTTTTATTTTTTGTAACTTAGTTCTTTTTTATTTTTTGTACTTTAGTTAGTTTATTTCATTGTATTTATTTGTAGATATTGTATTTAATTAATGTATTGATAGTGTAGTGTTAGGTTTAATTGTAACTTAGGTTAGGATTTATTTTACAGGTAATTTTGTAATTATTTTAACTATTTTAGCTATTGTACCTGGTTAAAATAAATACAAAGTTACCTGTAAAATAAATATAAATCCTAAAATAGCTATAATATAATTATAATTTATATTGTAGCTATATTAGGGTTTATTTTACAGGTAAGTATTTAGCTTTAAATAGGAATAATTTATTTAATAAGAGTTAATTAATTTCGTTAGATTTAAATTATATTTAATTTAGGGGGGGTGTTAGTGTTATGGTTAGACTTAGCTTTAGGGGTTAATAAATTTATTAGAATAGCGGTGAGCTCCAGTCGGCAGATTAGGGGTTAATGTTTGAAGTTAGGTGTCGGCGATGTTAGGGAGGGCAGATTAGGGGTTAATACTATTTATTATAGGGTTAGTGAGGCGGATTAGGGGTTAATAACTTTATTATAGTAGCGGTGCGGTCCGCTCGGCAGATTAGGGGTTAATAAGTATAGGCAGGTGGAGGCGACGTTGAGGGGGGCAGATTAGGGGTTAATAAATATAATATAGGGGTCGGCGGTGTTAGGGGCAGCAGATTAGGGGTACATAAGTATAACGTAGGTGGCGGTCGGCAGATTAGGGGTTAATTATTGTAGATAGCTGGCGGCGACGTTGTGGGGGGCAGGTTAGGGGTTAATAAATATAATATAGGGGTCGGCGGTGTTAGGGGCAGCAGATTAGGGGTACATAAGTATAACGTAGGTGGCGGTCGGCAGATTAGGGGTTAAAAATATTTAATCGAGTGGCGGCGATGTGGGGGGACCTCGGTTTAGGGGTACATAGGTAGTTTATGGGTGTTAGTGTACTTTAGAGCACAGTAGTTAAGAGCTTTATGAACCGGCGTTAGCCCAGAAAGCTCTTAACTACTGACTTTTTTCTGCGGCTGGAGTTTTGTCGTTAGAATTCTAACGCTCACTTCAGATACGACTCTAAATACCGGAGTTAGGAAGATCCCATTGAAAAGATAGGATACGCAATTGACGTAAGGGGATCTGCGGTATGGAAAAGTCGGGGCTGAAAAGTGAGTGTTAGACCCTTTCCTGACTGACTCCAAATACCGGCGGTAGCCTAAAACCAGCGTTAGGAGCCTCTAACGCTGGTTTTCACGGCTACCGCCAATCTCCAAATCTAGGCCTTAGGGTTTATTTTATAGGTAAGTATTTAGATTTAAATAGGAATATTTTAATTAATAATATTAATATTAATTAGATTTATTTTAATAAGAATTTGGTTAGGGATGTTAGAGTTAGATAGGGTTATTATACTTAATATATATATAATATAATAACGATATTAACTATATTAACCCTAATATAAATAGTTAATATAGCTTGCGGCGGTGTAGGGGGATTAGATTAGGGGTTAATCTATTTAATATAGGTGGCGGCGGTGTAGGGGGATTAAATTAGGGGGTAATACATTTATTATAGGTGGCGGCGGTGTAGGGGGATTTAGATTACATGCAAAAGAGCTGATTTCTTTGTGACAATGCAGCGCCAAAAGCCCTTTTAAGGGCTGGTAAAAGAGCTGATTTCTTTGGGGCATGCCACGCAAAAAGCCCTTTTAAGGGCTGGCAATAGAGCTGTTACTTTGGGGCAATGTCACGCAAAAGGCCCTTTTAAGGGCTGGTAATAGAGGTGATTACTTTAGGGGGATTAGATTAGGGGTTAATGTATTTAATATAGCTGGCAGCGGTGTGGGGGGATTAGATTAGGGGTTAATACATTTAATATAGCTGGCGGCGGGGTAGGAGCTCACATTAGGGGTAGTTTAATGTAGCTGGCGGCGGTGTAAGGGGCTCACATTAGGGGGTAGTTTAATGTAGCTGGCGGCGGTGTAAGGGGCTCACATTAGGGGGTAGTTTAATATAGCTGGCGGCGGGGTAGGAGCTCACATTAGGGGGTATGTAATGTAGCTGGCGACGGTGTAGGGGGATCACATTAGGGGGTTATACTTTTAATGTAGGTGGCGGCGGGGTCCGGGAGCAGCGGTTTAGGGGTTAAATACTTTATTAGGGATTGCGGCGGGGGATCGCGGTTGACAGGTAGATAGACATTGCGCATGCGTTAGGTGTTAGGTTTTATTTAGCAGATCGCGGTTGACAGGTAGATAGACATTGCGTATGCGTTAGGTGTTAGGTTTTATTAGGCAGGTAGTTTAGGGAGTTACGGGGCTCCAATAGACAGCGTAAGGCTTACTACGGCTGCATAGGATACCAAACCCGCGCAAATGTTGGCGTCGCCGGCTTCTGCGGGCGACGCTGTATATCGGATCGAGGCCCAGATGCCTACATATGTATCTCTTCAACACAGAATATCATGTGTACAAAGCACATTTTATAATAGAAGTAAATTGGAAACTTTTTTTTTTTTTTTAAATGGTATGATCTCTCTCAATCACAAAAGAATATTTTTGGGTTTCATATCCCTTTAATTAAATGTTACATATTTTTACAGTATTGGCCAGTCTCCCTTCTAGCACATTTTTGTTTCTAAAGATGGCTGCAGTGAATAAGAGTCCTGATTACCTAAGCCATCAATGAGTAGACAAGGGCTTCTGTCTGCCATCCATTATGGGGAAGAGAGACCAACATGGTATTATGTATGTGCACTGGGTTTCAATATGTACCTTTTTTCCATTGTAATCAACACCTGGAAGTTGAATCATCCTTTTTAAAAAAAAAAAAAAAAAAAAAAGATAGATAGATAAACAGATATAGATAGATAGAAATATATATATATATATATATATATATTATGATAGACTGATATAATGTATGTATAGATGTAATTGTGTGGGGGATATTTTCTTGGCACACTTTGGGCCCCTTAGTACCAATTGAGCATTGTGTAAATGCCACGGCCTACCTGAGTATTGTTTCTGACCATGTCCATCCCTTTATGACTACAGTGTACCCATCTTCTGATGGCTACTTCCAGCAGGATAATTCACCATGTCACAAAGCTCAAATCATTTTAAACTGGTTTATTGAACATGACAATGAGTTCACTGTACTCCAATGGCCTCCACAGTCACCAGATCTCAATCCAATAGAGCACCTTTGGGATGTGGTGGAATGGAAGATTTGCATCATGGATGTGCAGCCGACAAATCTACAGCAACTGCGTGATGCAATTATGTCAATATGGACCAAGATGTCTAAGGGATGCTTCCAACACCTTGTTGAATCTATGACATGAATAATTAAGGCAGTTCTGAAGGCAAAAGGGGGTCCAACCCAGTACTAGCAAGGTGTATCTAATAAAGTGGCCGGTGAGTGTATTTCTATATAAATGTGATACTATTGATGTAAAATAAATATCTACACCCATATATCTATAGGAATAGATATATAGGTGTATATATATATATATATATATATATATATATATATATAATAAAAAGTATTTTATCTTGTAAGTGAAGAACATTGGATTGTGAGATATGTACAGTAAATATACAGTAAAACAGATAAAGCGGCCTATATATCAAACTCCATATGGAGCTTGAAGCCCTGTGTTTCTGGCGAGACCAGTTATGAAGCAGCGGTCTAAAGACTGCTGCTCCATAACCTGTCCGCCTGCTCTGAGGAGGCAGACAGACATCGCCACAATTCAAACTGATCGAATACGATCGGGTTGATTGACACCCCTTGCTAGCGGCCGATTGGCCGCAAATCTGCAGGGTGTGGCGTTGCACCAGCAGTTCACAAGAGCTGCTGGTGCAATGCTGAATGCGGAGAGCATATTGCTCTCCGCATTCAGCGAGATCTGTCGGACATGATCCGCAATGTTGGACAGGCCTTTGATAAATAGGCCCCATATATTTAAATACATAAGTACACACATCTATACATACATGTCTATGTTTGCATATATATGTTAAAGCCCTTTGCAGCCCTTTTTTTTGTCAAACACCTTAAACCATATATCTTTGAGCCCTGATAACTTTTTTAAAAAAAATATTTTAATCAGACAGTGTTTATATGAGTGTAACTGTACTTTTAAGTGTATTTATGTTGTGTTTAATGCAACTTTTTTTCTCTTCCCCTACACTTTTATGTGCTCTCTCCTCTCGCTAACCTGACGAGCGTAAATTGCGATTGCACTCGAGTGAACACTTTTACTTTCAACTCATATTATGTGTGCTTTTTCTGTTGTGCGCAAAAAAACCTAATTTATGCTTACCTGATAAATTTATTTCTCTTGTAGTGTATTCAGTCCACGGGTCATCCATTACTTATGGGATATATTCCCTTCCCAACAGGAAGTTGCAAGAGGATCACCCAAGCAGAGCTGCTATATAGCTCCTCCCCTCACATGTCATATCCAGTCATTCGACCGAAACAATACAAGAAAGGAGAGACCATAGGGTGCAGTGGTGACTGGAGTTTTAATTAAAATTTAGATCTGCCTTAAAAGACAGGGCGGGCCGTGGACTGAATACACTACAAGAGAAATAAATTTATCAGGTAAGCATAAATTATGTTTTCTCTTGTTAAGTGTATTCAGTCCACGGGTCATCCATTACTTATGGGATACCAATACCAAAGCCAAAGTACACGGATGATGGGAGGGACAAGGCAGGAACTTAAACGGAAGGAACCACTGCCTCTAGAACCTTTCTCCCAAAAACAGCCTCCGAAGAAGCAAAAGTGTCAAATTTGTAAAATTTTGAAAAGGTGTGAAGCGAAGACCAAGTTGCAGCCTTGCAAATCTGTTCAACAGAGGCCTCATTCTTAAAGGCCCAGGTGGAAGCCACAGCTCTAGTGGAATGAGCTGTAATTCTTTCAGGGGGCTGCTGTCCAGCAGTCTCATAGGCTAAACGTATTATGCTACGAAGCCAAAAGGAGAGAGAGGTTGCCGAAGCTTTTTGACCTCTCTTCTGACCAGAGTACACGACAAACAGGGAAGAAGTTTGACGAAAATCTTTAGTTGCCTGTAGATAGAACTTCAGGGCACCGACTACGTCCAGATTATGCAAAAGTCGTTCCTTCTTTGAAGAAGGATTAGGACATAATGATGGAACAACAATCTCCTGATTGATATTCCTGTTAGAAACTACCTTAGGTAAAAACCCAGGTTTAGTACGCAGAACTACCTTGTCTGAATGGAAAATCAGATAAGGAGAATCACAATGTAAGGCCGATAACTCAGAGACTCTTCGAGCCGAGGAAATAGCCATCAAAAACAGAACTTTCCAAGATAAAAGCTTAATATCAATGGAATGAAGGGGTTCAAACGGAACCCCTTGAAGAACTTTAAGAACCAAGTTTAAGCTCCACGGAGGAGCAACAGTCTTAAACACAGGCTTAATCCTAGCCAAAGCCTGACAAAAAGCCTGGACGTCTGGAACTTCTGCCAGACGTTTGTGTAAGAGAATAGACAGAGCAGAAATCTGTCCCTTTAACGAACTAGCAGATAAGCCCTTTTCTAAACCCTCTTGTAGAAAGGACAATATCCTAGGAATCCTAACCTTACTCCATGAGTAACCCTTGGATTCGCACCAATATAAATATTTACGCCATATCTTATGGTAAATTTTTCTGGTAACAGGCTTCCGTGCCTGTATTAAGGTATCAATAACTGACTCCGAGAAGCCACGCTTTGATAGGATCAAGCGTTCAATCTCCATGCAGTCAGCCTCAGAGAAATTAGATTTGGATGTTTGAAAGGATCTTGTATTAGAAGGTCCTGCCTCAGAGGTAGAGACCATGGTGGACAGGACGACATGTCCACTAGGTCTGCATACCAGGTCCTGCGTGGCCACGCAGGCGCTATCAGAATCACCGATGCTCTCTCCTGTTTGATCTTGGCAATCAGTCGAGGTAGCATCGGAAACGGTGGAAACACATAAGCCATGTTGAAGACCCAAGGGGCTGTCAGAGCATCTATCAGCGCCGCTCCCGGGTCCCTGGACCTGGATCCGTAACAAGGAAGCTTGGTGTTCTGGCGAGACGCCATGAGATCCAGATCTGGTTTGCCCCAACGATGAATCAGTTGAGCGAAGACCTCCGGATGAAGTTCCCACTCCCCCGGATGAAAAGTCTGGCGACTTAGAAAATCCGCCTCCCAGTTCTCCACGCCTGGGATGTAGATCGCTGACAGGTGGCAAGAGTGAGACTCTGCCCAGCGAATTATCTTTGAGACTTCCAACATCGCTAGGGAACTCCTGGTTCCCCCTTGATGGTTGATGTAAGTCACAGTCGTGATGTTGTCCGACTGAAATCTGATGAACCTCAGTGTTGCTAACTGAGGCCAAGCTAGAAGAGCATTGAATATTGCTCTCAACTCCAGAATATTTATTGGGAGGAGTTTCTCCTCCTGAGTCCATAATCCCTGAGCCTTCAGGAAGTTCCAGACTGCGCCCCAACCTAGAAGGCTGGCATCTGTTGTTACAATTGTCCAATCTGGCCTGCGAAAGGTCATCCCCTTGGACAGATGGACCCGAGAAAGCCACCAGAGAAGAGAATCTCTGGTCTCTTGGTCCAGATTTAGTAGAGGGGACAAATCTGAGTAATCCCCATTCCACTGACTTAGCATGCATAATTGCAGAGGTCTGAGATGCAGGCGCGCAAATGGTACTATGTCCATTGCCGCTACCATTAAGCCGATTACTTCCATGCACTGAGCTACTGACGGGCGTGGAATGGAATGAAGGACACGGCAAGCATTTAAAAGTTTTGATAACATGGCCTCCGTCAGGTAAATTTTCATTTCTACAGAATCTATCAGAGTCCCTAGGAAGGAGACTCTTGTGAGTGGTAATAGAGAACTCTTTTCCACGTTCACCTTCCACCCATGCGACCTCAGAAATGCCAGAACTATCTCTGTATGAGACTTGGCAATTTGAAAACTTGACGCTTGTATCAGAATGTCGTCTAGGTACGGAGCCACCGCTATGCCTCGCGGTCTTAGCACCGCTAGGAGTGAGCCCAGAACCTTTGTAAAAATTCTCGGGGCCTTAGCTAACCCGAAGGGAAGAGCTACAAACTGGTAATGCCTGTTTAGAAAGGCAAATCTTAGGTACCGATAATGATCTTTGTGAATCGGTATATGAAGGTAGGCATCCTTTAAGTCTACTGTGGTCATGTATTGACCCTCTTGGATCATGGGTAGGATGGTTCGAATAGTTTCCACTTTGAATGATGGAACTCTTAGGAATTTGTTTAAGATTTTTAGGTCCAAGATTGGTCTGAAGGTTCCCTCTTTCTTGGGAACCACAAACAGATTTGAGTAAAACCCTTGCCCTTGTTCCGTCCGCGGAACTGGGTGGATCACCCCCATTACTAAGAGGTCTTGTACACAGCGTAGAAATGCCTCTTTCTTTATTTGGTTTGCTGATAACCTTGAAAGATGAAATCTCCCTTGTGGAGGAGAAGCTTTGAAGTCCAGAAGATATCCCTGAGATATGATCTCCAACGCCCAGGGATCCTGGACATCTCTTGCCCAAGCCTGGGCGAAGAGAGATAGTCTGCCCCCCACTAGATACGTTTCCGGATAGGGGGCCCTCTCTTCATGCTGTCTTAGGGGCAGAAGTAGGCTTTCTGGCCTGCTTGCCCTTGTTCCAGGGCTGGTTAGCTTTCCAGCCCTGTCTGTAACGAGAAACAGTTCCTTCCTGTTTTGGAGCGGAGGAAGTTGATGCTGCTCCTGCCTTGAAGTTACGAAAGTCACGAAAATTAGACTGTTTGGCCTTTGATTTGGCCCTGTCCTGAGGAAGAGTATGACCCTTACCTCCAGTAATGTCAGCAATAATTTCTTTCAAGCCGGGCCCGAATAAAGTCTGCCCCTTGAAAGGAATATTAAGCAATTTAGATTTAGAAGTCACGTCAGCTGACCAGGATTTAAGCCATAGCGCTCTGCGCGCCTGGATGGCGAATCCGGAGTTCTTAGCCGTTAGTTTGGTTAAATGTACAACGGCATCAGAAACAAATGCATTAGCTAACTTAAGTGCTTTAAGCTTGGCCATAATCTTATCCAATGGAGCTGTGCGAATGGCCTCTTCCAGAGACTCAAACCAGAATGCCGCAGCAGCAGTGACAGGCGCAATGCATGCAAGGGGCTGTAAGATAAAACCTTGTTGAACAAACATTTTCTTAAGGTAACCTTCTAATTTTTTATCCATTGGATCCGAAAAAGAACAACTATCCTCCACCGGGATAGTGGTACGTTTAGCTAAAGTAGAAACTGCTCCCTCCACCTTAGGGAATGTCTGCCATAAGTCTCGTGTGGTGGCGTCTATTGGAAACATTTTTCTAAATATCGGAGGAGGGGAAAAGGGCACACCGGGTCTATCCCACTCCTTGATAATAATTTCTGTAAGCCTTTTAGGTATAGGAAAAACGTCAGTACACACCGGTACCGCAAAGTATCTATCCAACCTACATATTTTCTCTGGAATTGCAACCGTGTTACAATCATTCAGAGCCGCTAATACCTCCCCTAGCAATACACGGAGGTTCTCAAGCTTAAATTTAAAATTAGAAATCTCTGAATCCGGTCTCCCTGGATCAGATCCATCACCCACAGAATGAAGCTCTCCGTCCTCATGTTCTGCAAATTGTGACGCATTATCAGACATGGCTCTGTCCTTAACCCAGAGCTATCGCGCTTGCCTCTTAATTCAGGCAATTTAGATAATACCTCTGTCATAACAGCAGCCATGTCTTGCAAAGTGATTTGTATGGGCCTCTCTGATGTACTTGGCGCCACAATATCACGCGCCTCCTGAGCGGGAGGCGAAGGTACTGACATGTGAGGAGAGTTAGTCGGCATAACTTCCCCCTCGTTGTCTGGTGATAATTTCTTTACAGATAAAATTTGACTTTTATTCAAAGTGACATCAATACATTTAGTACACATATTTCTGTGGGGCTCCACATTGGCCTTCAAACATAGTGAACAAACAGATTGAGACTAGCAAGCTTGGAAAATCCTTTCAAATAAGTTTACAAGCAATATAAAAAACGCTACTGCGCCTTTAAGAAGCACAAAAAATCGTCACAGTTGAAATAACAATGAACCAAATCAGTTATAGCAACCAAATTTTCACAGAAAATGTATTAAGTTAGCAAAGCATTGCACCCACTAGCAAATGGATGATTAACCCCTTAATACCCAAAAACGGATAATCAATTTAACAATTAAAGTTTTTATCACAGTCAAACACACTGTCACAGGTCTGCTGTGACTGATTACCTCCCTCAAAATGAATTTTGAAGACCCCTGAGCTCTCTAGAGACGTCCTGGATCAAGGAGGAAGAAGCAGGAAGACTGTAACTGAATTTTTACTGCGCAAAAAAGCGCTAAAATAGGCCCCTCCCACTCATATTACAACAGTGGGAAACCTCAGTTAACCGTTTCTATGTAGAAATAAACGACAGCCATGTGGAAAATCATGCCCCAAAAGATTTATCACCAAAG